>NW_024100564.1:1200000-1518868 GCF_016545835.1 Crotalus tigris
TTGGATATTAGGCCTGAATGTCCTTAGAAGCAGATTTCCCTCTTTCATTGCCAGGAACGTTCTGGCAATGAAAATAATTCCTTTCCAGGTGGGAGAACATTGATGGTAAAGAGCAGTGTTTTTTTTGTAAAAAGAAAAGGTGCTGGAACTCACACACGTCATACAACCCGCCTTGCCTACCCCACAAGGTTCCATCCAAAAAAGGTGCCGGAACTCTGTTCTGGGCATTCTATGACAAAAAAAGCCCTGGTGAAGAGAAAACTGGGCTATCAAACTGGATAAAAAAGAAGATACTGCAATAGTGGGGGAAAAAGAAGTATGTGCGCTGATTAACCTGGAACTCAAAGCAAATGCTGCTTAATAAACTGTTCTGGTATGAGAAAAGGAAGAAATACACAGGACTGTAGCAATAAAATATACAGGAGTGAAGCAATTTGTGGTATGCTCCACATTTCTTCAAAAATCCCACCAATAAAAGTGAAGCTTAAAGAGATTTGAGGCTTTATTTTTTTAATAAGAAGATTTATGTCTACCCAACTCACAGTGACTTTGGGTGGCCTACTTTAATTGTCCTGATTTACTGTAAGGCTGATACTCATCGTTGTTAAAATGATTGAAGATAAAAAAAATTAAAGAAATTGTGATATACTGAAAACTTGGAATTTATTAGTTTATGAAGAACTTTGGATTTATCAAGCTTAAAGTAGAGTCACGAACATGATTTTGCTTTCTTGGAAAGAAACTGCTACTACAGACTTAAAATCTGGACTGAAGACATGGCTCACTCTCAGTCTTTCAACTGGTTCGTTATTAACACAATGGAAATACTGATTAATCAATATGATTCTGTAAAGACAAGATTTGATTTTCTTGTTTAAAATCTGTTACGTGTGCATGTGTGGACATGCAATTTATGTGTTCCTTTTCTTTTTCCTATTTTTTATTACTTTGTGTTTTGTAGAAATAATTTTGTTAATTTCTTCTAGTTTGTTGTTCACTATAGTAAGTTTTTTTTAAAGGTAACCTCTTTGGTTGATTTTTACTTCTGGCTACCTAATATGCACATCTATTTAATTATTTTTGATAAGCTGAGAAGGGGCAGTGCCAGCTAAGTGGGAAGTGTGGAGCATTAGTCTACTCAGGCCCTGCTGGCTGATCATTAGAAAGGAATGCAATGCTGCAAGTTAAAGCATGGATCTTGCTGGTACTTGTGGATCTTGTCTTGACTGCCAGTTGATTTCAGACACTAGTATTTGATGTTGGCAGTTGCCATTTTGACAGCGTGTTTATTTTATGGAAACCTGAACAAGCTAGCAGCAGGTGCAGACAGGACTTTCAAGCTAGGTGTTGGCCATGTGCTAGGTACAGTGTTTCTCAACCTTGACAATTTTAAGGCATGTAGACTTCAACTCCCAGAATTCCACCGCCAGCAATGCTGGCTGTGAAATTCTGGGAGTTGAAGTCCACATGCCTTAAAATTGTCAAGGTTGAGAAACACTGTGCTAGGAGATCTGAAACTAAGGATATGAAGCTGTTTCCAGTTCATGGGCTCTCTACCTGGACTTTTGCTACCCAGATGTTTTGTATATCTGGCTGTTCCAAAGAACAGTTTGGAAGTATCTGCTCCCCTGCCCTAATAGTTTAGTCCTTTCACATCACCTGGATTGAGAAGTGTGGTTGCTGAACTTCCTCAGCATCAATCCCATAGAAGCCCTTTTTGCCAGAGAGAACTAAGAAGCCGTTAAGTTTTATCTTTGGGGCAACTGGGCTATTCTATGAATGAGGACCAGAATGTTTTATAGGCAGTAATTTGTTGAGGGAAATGCCTGAAAATCATATAAATCTAAAGATCTTTGTTGAAAGTCCTTACATTAGGTTCAGCTTCTTATTGGACAATGGAAGGTGCTGGTTAGGAAGGTTAGGAGGAATTATGAAGGAATGGAATGTTGAGCAATGAACATATGGTAGGAGACTGAGAATGGACCACATTCAGGAAACAGAAGTTTGACATTTGGAATTTTTTTGTGATTTCCTCTTCCAGCTTTCATACCAGGTGCTCAGGGCTCCAATTGCTGCAATTTAATGATATCTGTCTATAATGATTTTCCTCATCCATGATTTCATTATTAATGAAAGGGCAAACCTAGTTTGTATCTCCCTAGGTAGGGTATTTTTTCTATAGGAAATATATCTACTCAGGTTTAGATTTGACATTAGCCACAATTCTGGAGCAGGGGAGGGAAGTGAATATTGTAATTTATAAGGCTCTATTGATGCCAACAGAGATAGCAATGGATTTCCAGTGATTAATAATGTTGGGGAACATCATCTTAACTTTCCTAGACTTGGAATATGAAATGGCCCAGGAGTTCATAGCCATGAACAACCATGGACTTGGCCATGGGACACATATCTGGGTTTTTTGTTTTGTTTTTTGCCTTAGGGCAGATGTGACATACCTTGAAACAGTGGGGGGAGGGGCTTTGAACTTCACCCTTTTTCATGGACAGATCACTCTCAAATTGCCATGGAATTCTACAATGCAACCCAACCAATGTGGTGGGAAAGAACTTACTGTATTAGATTGGTCTGCAAGTTTTCAAAAGACTCTTTGGGAGTTTCCCAAGATTCTGGCAGACAACTCAGCTAAGGCTTTGGCTGCCCAAAGATATAAAAGGATGTCCAAGGTAGGAATTCAGTTAATTCAGAGCAGCCTCCTCCTGTTTGCATATACATATTGCAGCCCCTTACTTTACTGAAGAGTTTAAGAAGATGAGTGCCAGAGGAGATGCCTGGAATATTATTAAATGAAGATCCATCTTGAGTCTGACAGAACACTAGCAGAAGCATAAGTTAATGCTCATACAGTAGTAATTCAAACAGTGCAAAAACTCTTATTGCATCCACCAAATGCTATTCCTTGATCCTTTTTAAGATGATCTGTTCCCTTTTTTTAGGGAAGAATGTTCACAAAGTCCATCTGAAAGGACTCTGTGATGTTTTCACAGCATCTATCAGTTGAGATGTTCACACTATTGACGATGCCAATGCAGATGATTATGGCCTCATCTTGTGAAATTTTATGGAATCATTTTGAGACTGTTATGTCTTCATGAAATTACAATGATAGCTTTGCTACTCTCACTTGTATCTCTTTCCCTTATGGTTGGTCATGGCTTTACATGAGGTGATGGGTTGGATCAATATTTGTCTGAGAATATGTTTCGCTCATATCTGAAAAAGGCAGCAGTCAGACCGCAGTCAGAAAATTTTGCTCAATCCAATGTTGGATCGTTATAGACCCGTTTCCTCTCTTTCCCCCCTGAAATATTGTTGAAAAAGTGGTTTTCCTACAGCTGCAAAGGATCCTAGAGGCAATAGACATGGACTCATATTTGTCAAAGTTCAAGCCAGAATACAGCATGGAAACTTTGGGCTTGTGGATGACTTTTGGATAGACCAGGATCTGGACTTTATAATCCTTCTTGAATTTTTAACATCTTTTGATACCATTGACCATGATAGTCTTCTGAACCATCTCTGTTCTGCAGTGGTTCCTCCTTCCAGAAGGATAGGTTGCATTTGGTGGCAGGGGAAGATCTACCCACAGAACTCTTTGTGGAGTGTCTCAGGGACGTCTCCTCTATCCACTCCTTTTTAATAACTCTATGAAACTGCTGAAGGAAGTCATCTTCTGTAATGGGGTTTGGTATCACCATTATGCTGAAGTTATCTAGTAACAGTATATATTGTGTTTCAAGGCCAAGCAGATGACACTATGGAAGTTGCCTACACAACCAGATCAAATAGGGCCATTTGCTTCAAATCCTATCTATATGAGATTGTCCCATAATGGAGCCTCAGAAGCAGATGTTCTCAGTAGTTATCTCCACTCTTTGGAACTCCCTCTTAGTGGGAGGGGGTAGATCTCTCCCCTGCCACCAAATGGAACCAATCATTCTGAAAGGAGGAAACACTGCAAAAGACAGATGGTTCAGAAGGCTACCATAATCAATGGTCAAGACTTCAGGAAAGCTTTAAAGACCTATTTGTTCATTCTTGCAGAAGAGAAGACCAGAACTGCTGGCCTGTATCTGTGGATGTTTTTAATTTTATGCTATTTACTTATTTACATTGATTTAAAGTACACCTTACTCTAGATACATAATAAAAAATATAAAGTCCAGATCCTGGTCTGTCCAAAGGAACAATAAAAAGAAATAACTGTTATGCATCCAGAAAGACTATAAAACACATGCCACACAAAACATACAGGAACTTACCCGCTACCCTGCCCCAATAGTCAAGTGTTCAATGATGTTATGGAACATCATCAGAATAGGAGCCATACATATTTCTGGGAAATACTATTCCAGAGCACAGGCACCACCACATAAAATGCAGAAGGCATTTTATGTTCATATTGTTTATATCTTTTAGACTGGTGAGAATAGGTGGCCTATAAGCAGTGTAATTTTATAATACCATAACTGATATTTATTATTATTACATTTTTATTATGTCTTTTATATAAAAATTGCATAATCATGCTGAATATATCCAGATGTGATTTCCAAGAAGCTAAAATCAAGTTATTGCTGCAATGGAGAGACTCCAGCCAAACTGTAGAAACTGAAGATAACAATAAACACTTACATTTTTTCAATGAGCTCTTTCTCATCCAAGGCACCAACCAGATCTCGCTTGTTCCCAAGAACTAAGACCTGCAAAAGAGAATAGGGCTGTGCTCTTAGTCTGATACGTGCAAGCTACAAAGATCTATGGAACAGTCTGAAGTGACTCCATTGTTCATACGAGATATATCTTGTGCACCAGTGTTTTCAATACACTTTCTGAATTCAAGAATTTCCTTTATAATCCAGGGAAGTCTGCCAAGCATGAAGTTGGAAAAAACACAATTTGGCTTGAGAGAGAAAAAGATAATAGGAAAGCTGTCTCTACAAATATTTAAAATACCAATTTCTAAAATGCTATATGGACTTTATAAAGCCATATATAAAAGAAGCAAAACACTGCATTGCTTTAAGTCGAAATGCAGATATGAATAACAATATTAGCCATGTAAAATAATTTAAGGGTTCACTTGGAAAGACATTCATGGGAAAAATCAAATACTAACAGAGGGTATTTGATTAATCTTTAAATGTATTCCCTGGGGGTAGCCAGTACATCTTTTGTAACCAACAAACAGAAAGTTGTCTAGTGTCCAGATATGCTATTAAAACCTAGCTACCCAAAAAAGTATCTGCTTTTCTTTGCAATTACTTCACCCTTGGCAATGCTCCCTATGGGCTAGTTCAAATGGCAACTTGCTGATTGATAACTGTTTTTTCTTTTAAAATATTAACTGGACCCTACACAATTCTTGACTTCCTAATTTTCAGGAGCTATTGTCATTAAGATTTGGACCATGAAATTCTCTCACAAAGACATCTACCTCCCATTTATTTTGCTAAAGACCATACTTCCACTGGTGTAAAAGTTGAAGAATCTGGCAAGCAATGGAAATTACAGATTTTTTAAAAAGCAGCATAGTGCATTTCTGTGTAGAAGCTGGTTTAAAGAAAGGAGTGAAATGACCTTCTCCATATAACTGCAAATATGTGTTACATATTTACATTTTTGCCTCAAATAAGCTATTTCATTGTCTAAAAAAATGAAAACTCTGGGGAAAGGATTTTAATCCATAGAAGGTAGAAACACTTGGAGCTGCACTTTATCTTTACAGGGTATGCAATAATACAGTGTGTTATTTCTATCTTCTATCTGA
The DNA here is from genome assembly GCF_016545835.1 of Crotalus tigris. Classification (NCBI taxonomy): domain Eukaryota; kingdom Metazoa; phylum Chordata; class Lepidosauria; order Squamata; family Viperidae; genus Crotalus; species Crotalus tigris. Next base: position 1,205,792 of record NW_024100564.1, read on the forward strand.
ACAGTAGCCAGTGGGAGCACCTATCGAACTCTGGCTCTATGTCAGCCTCTGTTAGTACTTGGATGGGAGACCATCAGAAAGTTCCAGAGCTATAGGCTAAAGTGGAAAAAATAAAAACATTCTGGAAGAAAGATAGCAAGCTCTTTCGTTACTACTGCCAAGAAAACTACAAAATTATATTTAAACAGCCATCAAAAGCTGAGCTCCACTTGAGAAAATATTTAACTGTGGATGCGCTAAAAACTAAATATTATTTACATTATAAAACTTCAGCCTTACTTTCTAGGAGCTAATTGTGTAATATTTTTCTTTTTTGCATTTCAAACAAGAGGGTCACGCCTATCTCCTGCAATGTCAAAGGTATATTCTGCCCTTTACTTACTTTTCCAATACAGTCCTTCCATAAAACCGTATACATCCTAGAAAGAAATATCTCAGCACCATGTGGAATAGTCATGAAAATGAGAAATAGTTGGTTCCAAAATCTAGTCCTATAGTTTCTGAGAATAAATTACATTGAGATTAATTTTTTACTCAATCCGTCATATGGATTAACTTGTATATGTTTAGCCTTTCCAGAACTGGATAAACTTACAGGAATGCCTTGGAGTTGTGGTTTATCAAGCAAGTTGTGCAGTTCATTCTTTGAAGCTTCAATCTTCTCCTGATCTGCAGCATCTACCATATATCTAGAATGAAACAACACATTACTACTGAGCTGGAAAGGTGACAGAAGCACTGCAGATGACAGCCTAAGATACTATGTAGGAGCCTAATACAACATTAGCTAACCAGCCCCAAGCAAACAAGATGGATACTTCTGAAACTTTATTAGTCTCATTAACTGACTGGTTACAAAACTTTGGGTGTGGGCAACATCTTTATTCACCTTTTTCTGTCCATACCTTAGGAAGTACTTACTCTCCTAGAGATACTGGGATTCTAGTGCTACAAATATGCACTGCAGGCTTCATTTTGTGTGTAGAAGTGCTTAGGCAGGGTTGAACATACTTTGAAATGAATGTATTAGAGATGCTTCAGATCTCACACAACACCTCTCTGCTATTTATCAAAGCAGCCAGTCTCCATCACAGCTTTAAGAAGTCCATTCTTAAAGCAGCAGCATAGAAAAAAAAATAGAACTTGTTGAATGAATAAGAGAGAAGTGCCATACTCATGCAAGATCAGAAAGCACTTCCTTCTCAATCTTTTCTAAAGCATGCACAACTCTACTGTTGGACACATTTGTATAATCTATATTCATATACATTTGAAGATTTCTTTCATTAAAAAGTGCAAATGACACAAAAATGCTATACAGTGTAGACAGGATATTTGTCAGAGATTCTTAATCACATCTTAGTAAGAAATTACTAAAGATGTTAAATTTCTTAAGGTTTAGGAAAAAAATAACAGCAGAGAATGAAGGCAAGATTTTAAACTATTGATTCTGTTTATAGATACATTCAATATAGATGAAATTTTGAATTCTAAGAGTCATTTATTATCAGCTACTTAAACTTCCAAAAAAATATAACTTTTGCCATTATTTAGGCTTCAACTCTTACTACATCTTAACAGTTTCCTGAATTTGCCCATCTTTCTACCTTCATTGGATCATTCTGATTCATGACCCTTTTCAGAACTGCAGCCACCAACACCCCAAAGGAAACTGATAAGGTCTTGAGTAATTCAAGAGTCAGTTAATCTAACTGTTGATTGCACGCAGCAATTTCATTCACCACAGGTGAACTTACATCTATATTCAGTTATTCACTAAACAAAATGTGCTAGGCTAGTTCCATTTAAAAAAAAAAAACAGCAGGAAGCAAATATAGGACAATGTCTGCAGATTTTCTAGATTCACTTTTTTTGTTATAGAAAAACATGAAAACATGTTATAGAGTATTCAAGCAGAATTCAATAACAGAATCCTGAAGTACAATATACAGTACAACATTTTCAACTAAGGTGAACTCAACCCATTTGAGAAGCAGCCCAAAATCTGGTCTAAAGAAAACAGAAACCAAGACATTTTCAGAAATAACGATATATAAACTATCAATATTAATATCAAAGAATATGCTAGATACCAAATGCATCTTTAGGCTTACCCGTATAATACTTAGCATGCAGAATGTATTTTCTTGATTATGCTATTTTATTCAGTGCCACATACTGTATACTAATATCTATTGCATCAGGGATCAAAGCTCAGTTTGGCCCAGAATCCAGATTCAGCTCATTTACTTGACAGCAAGAGGATAGTGGATTATTTTGTAACATTAGCCAATATATGTGGACAAGGGCACAGAATGCTACCTACTAGCTGGCCTATATGGAAAGAGAGGCACCGGCAAAACAAAGCTAATCCAGTATGTACTTTGCAGAAGCAATGGAAGGATTGGCCGCTACTGGAGGTTGCACTCACTGATAAGGGGTGAAATAGAAGGACTATGGGTAAAGATGCAGCTTCACAAAAGAGTAGTCTTGAACTGGATACTGTTCCGTTATATGGATTTCAATTCATAGAATTCCTGTCAGCATTACTATAGTTGAAAATAGTGTGAATTAAAATTGTCATACAGGAAGGATGCCTTGATTCAGGAATACTGATATAAAACATCACATGAATGAATAGCAATACATGTTTCTGACAAAAAAGTCCTTTAGAGATAATTAGAAGTAATCCATGGAAATGCAGGGAAGAAACAAATCTTCTTCTTCTTCTTGTGCCATATCCGTTATCGGACGTTGGCAATCCTGTTGGTGATCCTGTTTTTATCAACAGCCGCACGAAAAAGTGCTGTTGAGTTTTGTCCAACATTAGATTTTGAAGCCACCATGTTCTTCTTCTGTCTGGATCTCGTTTGCCTTCAATCTTTCCTGGAGGATTAAATGGAGTATGCCGTATTTTTCTGGGTGTCGCATCACATGTCCAAAATATTCTAATTTTCGTTTTTTAAGTGTTTTGATGATCTCCTTTGGCTTTCCCAGGCGGCTTATCACCTCCTCATTTCTGATCTTGAAGAAACAAATGCCAGCTCTTTATTGGACTACATCATTTTCCTCCTATCTCTTTCCTTCCTTCCCATCTAGCAGGCTAATAGAAGAGAGGCAGAAATAGCTGGTTAGATGACCATTCCTACAGTATTATTCTGAAGAGATTAATCTCATGCGTGTGTGTGTGCGCGCGCGCATGTGTGTGTTTGTAGCTTTTTGAATTTGAAGGGAAAAAGTGATTTGGAACATGTGAAAATGCTCAAATGTCACCTATCTGGAACTGTTTAACACATCTGTATCTTTCCTAAGAGAACCTGGCTGCCCTCTACAAATGAAATGCAATCTTAGAAAAGATATACTGCCTCTGAATTTGGAAGGTGGCACAGCCCTACTATAAGCATTCATGCATAAAGAAAACACAATTCCACTTTATCTGGATTGAGATTCAACAATGGCATTTCCTCTAATTCCAATCTCTGTCAAAAATTAGAAAACTTTACTTTTTTTTTCTAAATTGAGATGATTCCCTTTTTGCATATATATCTTGCTGCAATCAACATATATAATCAAAGTTCCAATTTTCCCCCAGGTCTTTAGCTACAGCAGCAGTTTCCAAAAAAACTCCTGTAATCTGGTATAAACCTAAGTTTTCAAAAATTCTTCATAATTTCAATGCATATACTTGAACCCTCTGATTCACCCTTGGCATGAAACAACTGCTCCCCATTTGCCAATCCTAATTTCCTAATAAACTCTTTAATGAAAACCCCAGGAGTTATCCCAAGAATTAGGAAACATGTTATATGTCTTTGGAGCTGAAGTTTCTCAATAAGTTTTTGAAAAATGCAAACTCTGATAGCGTCTACCTCTATAGCTCATATTCTATCTTTTTAAAGCTACTTATATTATTGAACTGGGTATACATCTGTGCAAACAATTCCCCTTTTCTAAAAATATGATGTAGCAACCAGAGCAAAGTATACTTTTTGAAAATATAATCTGAGGAAGAATCACCACTCTATGACACAGTGTTCCTAGTTAAAGACATTGGGTAACAGGTCACAGGAAAGAGCTATTAATTCTGCCCTACAATTTTTAATTATTATAATACAGTGCTGGTATTGATGAAGATTCTAGTGCTGTAAAAAAAGTAGCTTGGAAAGATTTCTAGAAATGCTTGAGAGGTCTGAAGTAGAGAATTTGAGAACTACATGGAACTTTAGACTGAGTCTTGGAAAGAGAATTTCATTAGCTACTTTCTGCCCCCCCCCCCAAAAAACAGAATAAAGTTGTTCTGCCTGCCTACCACAAGAATCAGTGAGATTTTATGAAAAATAGCATTAAAAGGAACAAAGCAAGATAACTTTTCTGAAATGGTAAAATCTGCAGTGGTCTGTAAGAACTTGGCCCTATAACCTATCATCAGATCTTGAATTAAATGGAAGCCTGAAGAAGTTTCTCTCCTGCAGCATTAATGCCTCTTAATAGAGTGTATAAGCAACTCTTTGTGTCAAAGTATTCCAATACAAAAGTGGTTTCTTCATGCATGACACATGAAAACAGTAAAGATAAGAAAATACATCCAATGGTTACAAGAATATTCTGAATTATGGGAGCTTAGAGTTAAATATTAGGATTCCATAAAAAATGTCCTATAAAGAACACAAATCACCCCTTTGTATTGGTGTATCAAAGTATCCATGGAGTAGGGGAAGTTATGTCAAAAATATTACTGGGCAAATGATGTACATTATTCACTATATGTGATATATGTCACCATAACATGCACAATGTTATAATGTTATGTCTTTATTATATTTCTACTTGATGCCTCTGTGGTGTGTCAATAGATATCACTATGAATGTATATGAGAAAAATCCAGCAGTTATATCAGAATGAGACTTGAAAGACTTAAGAACAGACTCTTATATTATTCCAAGGTCTATTATTATTACGCATACAACTAGTGCAAAGGACCGAGGAACATTTTCAACATTAGTATCATTTAATTCACTCAAAATATCTTAACATTAACAAACAGAATTTGCTTGCAGAAAAGACATTAAAAATACCGGTAGTTGATATGGAAAGTGGAATGTAAGTAGTCCTCACTTAATGACAACTCATTCAGCAACCGTGAAGTTATGATGGTTCTTGACAAATAGTTACAGCTTATCCTGTACAGCTTGGAGGGGAGTCATGTGATCAAACTTCAGGCGTTTGGCAATCCATCCACATTTACAACCATTGTTGCATTCCCCTCCCCCCCATCTCTGGCCTTTTGACTGCCCTGCACTCAGCCACCCAGCCCTGGCAGTGTCCCCAAAGAGTCATGATGCCTCTGCAGAACAGTCCTCCAGAAGTGCTGCCGAGGCTTTTCAGGGACAAAGCTGGGGCAAGAGTGAGCAAAGGGGTTTGTCAGTGTTGGGTTTGCTTTATCCCCCACTGAAACCTGTAAGCTGGTTCTCTAGAAGCTCTTATCACAAAAACTGCAGAGTGTACACTGTGACTCCTGGAAGTCGTCATCCTTCCGCTGCCTCAACTCCAAACAGCGTCTCCTGCACAGCTGCCACCTTCACCTGGGGAACCGCTGCCACCTCTCCTGCCTCACCCATTGATAGAGAGCACCTCACTTTGATGTTCCCAAATTTTGATTGCAGGGGCGCGGCAATGACCAGAACTTTTGAGGATCACTTAAAATTACCATTCATTAAGCACCATTGTAAATTCAGATGGTCGCTGAATGAATGGTTGCACCTGAGAAGGGGCGTTGTCTTACCTGAACGCCTTTTCTCAGCAGGATGATGTAGAGTCCAATGGTTGGGTTCTATGACAGTCTTCCTACCCGGCAGACTGGGTAAAAACTTTGGCCACACCCTTCCTTTGAGCGTGACCCCAGTTTTGACTTAGGCGAGAGTTGTTTGTTGGATTCGATACAGTAGCTCCTTGTCCAATACCTGCCTAGACCTAATACCTGGGTGGGCTTGGACTCTACATCATCCTGCTGAGAAAAGGCGTTCAGGTAAGACAACGCCCCTTCTCCAGCAGGATGGCTGTAGAGTCCAATGGTTGGGACATACCAAAGCCCTCATGTCCCCCTGGGAGGGAGTGTCTAGGTCACCGAATCCTGAGCAGATACAACTTGCTGTAGCACTCTTCTACCAAAGGCAGCATCCGCTGTTGCAAAGGAGTCTAAACGGTAATGCCTAATGAATACGGAGGGAGAAGACCAAGTTGCGGCCTTGCAAATCTCTTCCACCGATGCTTGTGTGGACCACGCAGCCAATGTGGCTGCGCTGCGTGTTGAATGGGCAGTCACGTACGGGGGCACTGGTAGAGCCTGCGAGACGTAGGCTTGGGCTATACAGGCTCTGATCCACCTACCTATGGTAGAAGATGACACCTTCTTCCCCGTAGTTGATGGTTGAAAGGAAACAAATAATGCTTCCGTCTTACGGAAGGACGAAGTGCGCTTTACGTAGAAACACAACGCTCTACGTACATCCAGCTTGTGCCATCTCTGTTCTAGTCTATGTCTGGGTTTTGGGCAGAAATCAGGAAGACTCAGTTCCTGAGATCTGTGGAAGATGCTGTTTACCTTTGGAATGAATGCAGGGTCTGGTCTAAGAATGACCTTGTCTTTGAAGAAGGTGCAGAGATCCTTCCTCACTGACAGTGCGGCTAGTTCCGAGATACTTCTCGCTGAAGTAATAGCCACTAGAAAGGCTACCTTTAACGATAGGTGATACAGAGAACATGAGTCAAGAGGCTCAAAGGGTGCTGATGTCAAAGCTTGAAGAACTTTGGGCAAATTCCATGACGGGTACCTGTGTATAACAGGAGGTTTAGTATTGGCCGCACCCTTCAAAAAGGCGCTAATCGCTGGATGTTGCGCCAGAGAGGTTAAGTTGTCCCAGGAAAGTACAGTTGAGAGGGCCGATACCTGTCTACGAATGGTGTTGACTGACAAGCCCTTATTAAGTCCTTCCATTAGGTAATCTAGAATATTGGGAATAGGTTGGATCTAGGTGAAGTAGGACGCACCACCTGCAAAAACCTTCCCATGTAGCATCGTAGATCCTGTTTGTTGAAGGTCGTCTTGATGCTTGTATGATCTATATCACCCCTGAGGAATAGGATTGCTTGGCTAAACTTTGCCACTCAAATGCCAAGCGGCTAGTTGTAGCCACTGAGGATCTGGATGTAAAAGCTTGCCCTGACTGAGTATTACTCGGTCCAGGGGAATCCTCCACGGGGGTGATATTGAAAGATCCACGAGGTCGGCAAACCACGGGCGCCGTGGCCAATGTGGAGCAATCAAGATTACTTCTGCACCTTCCAGGATCAACTTGCGTATGGTTGCCAGTATTAATGGCAGCGGTGGAAAGGCGTACAGAAGTTGCGCCGGCCACCGACACCTGAGAGCGTCCGTTCCCTCCGATCCCGGAGTCGGGAATCTGGAGAAAAACCTGGGGAATTGAGTGTTCTTGGGAGTGGCAAATAGGTCCAGATGCGATTGTCCGAACCTCCGGGAGATCTTCTCGAACAGAGCCGGATCCAGACGCCATTCCAACTGATTCACCTTGGCTCTGCTCAGGGAGTCTGCCTGGGTATTTGTCTCCCCTGAGATGTGTTCCGCTCTGATGGAACTCACATTTGCTTCTGCCCACCGAGCCAGAGCTGATGCCTCCTGCATTAGTTCCGAGGATCGTGTTCCTCCCTCCTTGTTGACATGGGCCTTGGCTGCTACGTTGTCTGTTAGAACGAGAACGTGTCTTCTCGTTACTATGTGGGAGAATTGACGTAGAGCCAGGTGAATGGCCCGAAGCTCCAGCCAATTGATGTTGTGAGTGAGGTCCTTCTGATTCCACTGGCCCTACGCTATCTGAGTTCCCAGTTGTGCTCCCCATCCGAATAGGCTCGCGTCTGTCGTGAGCGTGATCCGGTTCGGCTCCCTGAATATACTCCCCTTGAGCATCATGGGGGATATCCACCAATTCAATGATTTCAGTACATTTTTTGGTACCAAGACCCTCCTGCTGGAGGTACTGAGGCTCCTCCTCTGATATGGGAGGAGGAACCACTGCAACTCCCTTGAGTGGAGTCTTGCCCATGGGACAATGCCCATGCAAGATATCATCTTTCCCAGGAGCTTCGAGAGTTGTATCAAAGGTACTCTCTTGTCTTTCTGAATTTGATGAGCCAGCTTGTAGATGCTGCTTCGACGTTCCTGGGAAAGATATACCCTGCACTGGGACGAGTCTATCACCGCTCCCAGATGCTGTAGCTTCCTTGAGGGAGTGAGATGGCTCTTTTCTACATTGACTGAGAATCCGTGTTCTTGTAGAACGCGGATTGTAGTCTGGAGGTCTAATTTTGCTTGCTCCTGTGAGCTGGATTGAATCAATATGTCGTCCAGATAAAACTGTACACGCACCGGCATCAGCCTGAGGTGGGCCGCTATTACTGGTAGAATTTTGGTAAATACCCTTGGGGCTGAGGATAGACCGAAGGGTAGTGCCCTGTATTGGTAATGCCGGTGTGCGTAGGTAAATCTGAGGAATTTTCGGTATTTGGGGTGGATGGGAATATGCAGGTACGCCTCCGTGAGATCTATTGAGGACAGGAGGTCGCCCCTCCTGACACTGGTTAGGATGGATTTCAGGGACTGCATTTTGAACCTCCTGTAATTTACGTAATAATTCAGGCCCTTTAGGTCCAATATTGCTCTCCACCCTCCTGATGGCTTTGGTATCACAAAGAGGATGGAATAAAATCCTCTTCCTTCCTCTTCCTTTGGTACCCTTTCTATGGCCTGAATTGACAAGAGGTGTGCTATGGCCAAGGTTATCAGCCTTGCCTTGTGTGCCTTTTTGGAGATGGGACATCTGATGAATCGGTTTGGTGGGGGAGAACAAAAGTCTAAGGTCAGGCCATGCCTGATTGTCTCCAAGACCCAGGCGTCGGTAGTGGTCTGCCCCCAGACCTCGATGAAATTCCTCAACTGACCTCCTATGGGAGTGTCCTGTCTGGCGTCACTTGGCGCGTTTAAAGGGTCGGCCTCCCGATCCTCTAAAGGGACGCCTGGACTGAAACTGGCCTATGGCTCCCCTGTTTGGGCGATCCTGGGAACGATCCTGTCTCGAATAGAAGGATCGTGAGCCTCTAGACCAATCCCAGGATTGCCCTGGTCGAAAGGGCTGTGCCCAGTCCCAGGAGTTGCCTGGGCGGGAACTTTGCCTCCGGAATTCCTGACTGCCTCTCCTGTCCAATTTCTTTGATGGATGGACTAGAATTTTCCTTTTGTCCCTACTCTCACTTACATGTGGATCCAGAATGGATCCAAACAAAAATGACCCACTGTACTTGGACGTCGAAAGACGCCACTTGGCCTTCAGATCTGTCTTCCAATTTTTAAGCCACAGTAGTCCGCGAGAGGCCACTGTGGCCGCAATGGATCTTGCCGCATACTTGGTTGCATGAAGTGAGGCGTCAGCCATAAATTGTGAGGCCGCCAGTATCTTGGGACGCCTGACCTGATCTGGAGGTCTAGTGGTTTGTAGCTCACGAAGCCACATTATGCACGCCCTGGTGAAGAATGATGATGATGTTGCCGCCTTGGCCGCCCAGGCTGCGGCCATGTGGGAACGACGGAGGGAGTGCTCAAATTTCTTTTCCTCTGGTTTCAAGGCCTCCGCCATGTCCCCTGGAATCGCAGAAGTAGAAAATAATGAGATCAAGGGACTATCTATTGCGGGGACATCTAACATGCCCGAAAGGGAAGGAGAAACATTGAATAGTTTCCTTTCCACGCTGTTAGGTGCTGGTGGTGTTGCTAGGGAAACCCATTGCTCCTCTACCGTGGTGCGGAAAACCTCAGGACAAGGAATGTACTTGTCCTGTGGAACTTTCTTGGCAAAGAGAGGGTTTGCCTCTTTACTAGTAGAAGGGTTTTCCTCCTGAACTAAGGTCAAATTGACCGTAGAGACTGCCTTTATCAGAAGTGATTTTAGAAGAGCTGGATCAAAGAGGCCAGCGCTTGTTGCCTGCTCAGGAGCGGTGCCCTCATCCTCTGAGAGGGGCATATCAGACATGTCTAGTAAATCTCCCTCTCCAATTTGAGAGGAAGTCTCAGAAATGTTTGTAGTCGGAGCCTTGCTTCATCCCTTAAGGGAGGGTTGAAAGGCTACTTGGCCCTTAGAAGCCATGAACTGGGAAAAGGCATCCTGCATGAATGCCTGAAATTGTGCAGACCATATGTCCTCCTGAGCTCTGACCGTGGACGCAGCCACAATGGGAGTATGGTCTGGTGACGAGTCAGGTGAAGAGGAGTAGGAGGAGTCCAACTGTTCGGTTTCCCCCAGAGGGGTAGGTTCTACAATAGGGGCCACCAATGGGGCAGGGGAAACCATGCTTGCCCCATTGGAACTGGTTTTCTGGGCCCTGGCAAATTGTCTCTCTAAAGCCAAATGTCTCCTCGAGGCCTCTCGCTCAGCTGTTTTGGATGGGCCCCTTTGAGTCAGGTGCTTTGTTTTAGCCTTCTTCCCCCCCACCTCAGATTCTGAGGATCTGCGTTTTTGTTGTTGTTGTGGGGGGGTGATTGGGGGCCCTGCATAGCTGAATACGAGACATTGTCTGCCATTGTGGCCAGGTATCCCGAGTAGGCAATACCTGGGGTGGGGAATAAATTGTACGCAGATCGGTTGCAGATGAATGAAGCCTGCAAGGCTTATTCTGCACAGAGGAAACAATGGCTGGACAGACAGGTTCCCTTGGGAGGAAGGATCCTGTGGGGCAGTGACTAAAGGTCACCCTAATGGAACAGTGGAGAGTTCAAATCCTTCCCTTTTTCTCCTTCACCAGGGGCAATGGCGATGGCCCAGGATTATTAGAATATTTATTCCCCAATCTGTGGCTGTTAAGACAGACCACAGGGTGCAAGCATAATCTAACTTTCTCTCTTCTTTGCTACCTCTCTCTCTCTCCTTTCTGTTATTATTTTATTTTTAATTTTATTTTATTTTATTTTATTTGTAACTGTATAAACTGTTGGTAATACCTCCGAGTGAGTGACCCACCTAAAATGGAGGCTACAACTATCACACCCAAAATGGAGTCTAGACTGAAGGCCACGCCTTCCAACTAGACTGTTAAAGAAGAACCACGAGGTTCAAAATGGCGATTTTCTCCCCAACGGTCTTTCTGCGGCTGAGGTAAATTATGGATTGCCTTAAAAAGGAACGGGTCCGTTTTGTGCCCTCCGGGAAAGGCCGCGGCTTTTCCAAGCGATTCTGGCGTGCCTCGGGCTAAACGGGGATACCGTATAGTGGAGAAAGCCTCTCCTGTTACTGGCAATTTTTCGCCTCTCTTTCTAGCCGTCGGGAGCTCTGCAGCTCTAGCGGACTCTGGGGACTTGGAGTTTCGCGCGCCCCAGCTGATCGAGGCAACGAAGGGGTAGCAAGTGCTCCCAAAGGCTTCCGCTGGTTTTTTTTTTTTTTTTTTTAATACTCTCACCACTCCTCTGAGCGACGCTTCAAGGAACGGCGATCTGTTGGCTGCTCGGAGCCCCGAGCCACAGGAAAGACAACTCACTGTGAGTTTCCTGATTAGAATAACAATTTGGCAGAGAGAGAAGAGGTTTTTTGCCTAAATATAGAAATCCTTGTCAGGAGCTAAATTCCTAGCTGCTAACGGGCTTCGAGACTGAGTCAAAACTGGGGTCAAGCCCAAGGGAAGGGTGTGGCCAAAGTTTTTACCCAGTCTGCCGGGCAGGAAGGCTGTCATAGAACCCAACCATTGGACTCTACAGCCATCCTGCTGGAGAACTATCTGTATGTGTGAAATCTGAATCAATTTTGTATTTTCTTCAAAAAAAATCATCTGAATTTCTGAAATGAATGGATCTCTAGTTTCTGGCCCCGCCCCGGGTCTCTCTAGGCATCAGGCCTTCAATACTCACCCTGCGAAGATTGAGAGATCCTTCGCTTTCTTGACTGCTCCAAGCTTTCGGTGCATTCGCAGAAAATGGAGGCCTAAAGTAACACAAGATCACATGAAATCAGCGGGGCAAGATTTCACACTACTGATCTTGCGTGATCTCATGGTACTTTAGGCCTCTGTTCTCTGCAACAAAGAACAGAACTGAAGCCAGGAGCCGCTTCTGTGTGTCTCCAGAGGCTGGATCCAGCCGCTGGAGGTCTTTTCCAGGCCGCTGCCATCAGATCTGAGGCTGGGGGACGCTTCTGCGGACCTCCGGAAGGTCGACCCGGGTTTCAGAGGCCTTTTCCAGGCTGCTGCTGCCTGGATCATCTTAATGAGCAAGAGAGTGATCTCGTTCGAGATATGAGATTCATTCCCACAAGTTTTCGAGTTACGAGTGGAATGGGCAGGCTCCATTACACTCGTAACTCGAGAACTACCTGTAATTAAAGACAAAGATTAACATATTTGGATGACTGTTATTGTTGGCCAATCAAGCACTTGTAGCATTAGAAAACACTTTGCATCAAGAAACAAGGCCTGGTTATTGCTCTCATGCTACAACTCTGAAACACAGTGGAAGATAAATGACAAGCTGACAACTTCTGCTTCTGAACAGAGTTTCTTATTTATTTATGTATTCATTTATTAATCAGATTTCTAGGCCACTCAACTCATAGCAATTTTGTGCAGCATACAGAATAAAACAATTAATACAATACAAACAGAAGATGATAATCTATGAATTAAATTAACAATATATTAAATTTCCACAATGGACACATTTCCTGACCTAGTGGTTAGCAGAAAGGCCAGGTCTTCAAGGGCTGTTTAAACAATGGCATGGTTGCAGTAATTTAAATCTGAAGGGCAGGTGCCACAAGTCCATTTAATGACATTACTTTAATTATAGGACTTGCAGCATGCCTATTTTGTCAGATCTGCCTGGACAGGCTAAAGCAGTGGGAAAAAGGTAGTCTCTCATCCTTTATAGGTACCTTGAATTGTATCCAGAAGCTTCCTGGTAACCAGTGCAGTCTATGCAGCAAAGGTATTACACAGATGTGCAAAAGTGCCTCCATAATTATCTGCACCACCATATTCGGCAGCTGCAATTTCCAAACCGTCTTCCACTCTTCCATTATTGAGTGCATTGCAATTGTTTACATGTGAGATAACTAGAATCTGAGTGACTATGAGAAGAGATTCATGGTCCAGGAAAGGGTATAACTAGCATATTGGATAAATCAAGGAAAAGCCTCCTATCCACAACTGTGATGGGAGGAAGCAAAAGTTTGCTATGATTCCTAACTTGCACTTAGCTATACTATAGTTAAAGAGTTAGAACTAACTGCAAGTTTCTGTCCTTCTTTGTATATCATTCTTGCCCCTCTATAAGGAAGCATTAAGCATATCTTACTTACCATACCCTTAGTATGCAGACAAGAATTACTTACACTATTGCACTAACACCACGGCAATATCTCTCCCACATGCTACGAAAACGAGGTTGACCTCCAATGTCCCAGAGCTATAAAGAGAGAGAAGCAAAAAGGATAAGAAAAGAGAAGGATGTGAGGCCTTACAAATAGATTTATCCATGACTTCCATATGCAGGGGTGTCAAACTCAATTTCATTGAGGGCCGCATCAGCATTGCGGTTGCCCCCAGGGGGCTGAGTGAGTGTGGCCAGGGTGAGTGTGGCCTACTGGGTGGGTGTGGATGGAGTGGGTGTAGCCTACTGGATGGGTGTGGCCAGCTCTACATCGTTCGCGTCACGGGTGTCTGTGGGGGCCTGGGCAGGAGTGGGACAGATCTGAGGGTCTCTGGCAGAAGGGGATGGGACCAGGGCAAGTGCCAAGGCATGGTCCACTGGAGGAACCTCACTGTTCCTCTCAGGCCATGTGTGGGAGAGGGGCTTGCTTATGGAGCTAAGACTGAACGTTTCAACATAGATGGCCACCACAAAATTGTACATTGGCTCCTGGCTGGCCTGGGCCAGGGCCAAGGCAGAGGGGGTCGTCCCCTCACTGTTTCCAGGATGGCTTCATGGGCCACATGAAACCACTTTGTGGGCCGCATCCGGCCCCCGGGCCTTGTGTTTGACATGTCTGCTCTACATGCATATTCTATTTTTCTAAGTATTTATATAATACAATTCTCCCCACTTACTTCGTGGACCATATTCATTTATAGCTAAGGAAAATAAAGCTGGAGGATTACCAAGATAGCCCAGAAAATGGATTCCTCAGCTACAATTCTAGATCCTACCAAGAAATGTTTTCACATTCACAAAACATGCAAAATTCTTCATACTTCAAACTATTAAAATGCATTAAAATATATATTCAAAAAGACTGAAATGACAGGAGATATATGCACTAAATTAACATATTCATATTTTTCTCATCATTTTAATGTGTCTATACCAACTATTGATATGTTGCTAACACTTCTTTTCAAATTCCCACTGAAGTCCTATCTTTTCCTAAAAAGCTGAATAATAAATCATCTACATAATCTACAGAAAAAAATGCCTTAATAAACAAATGTCAATCAATCTGCCCTTATTTTAGCTGAGTTATGCCTCCAGAGCTGGGAACCCTTGGCTCACAAACAGCATACAGCACTCATGTTGCAGTCTCTGAGAATAATACAGACCATAAATAATCTGTAACAAGTACTAAAACCACTGTGCTCTGAAAACCCACTTCCTCCATCTGAACCCAACTGAAAGTAGCCCAACATTTCAGTAATATTCCCTTTCTATGCTCCTGTCCTACTTTAAGAAGTCACAGTGCCTTCATCTACAGAAAGATTCCTGTTGCATAATCATCTAAAAAGTGAGCCTTTCACAGCATCCTCCCAACTTCCTGAATCAATTTTCACAACATCTGTCAAGGCATCCAAAGACAGGAGAGTCAGCTTATTTCAGCATCTAACATTCAGTATGACTTCATATGTGAAAGAAGCAGATAAATTTTAATTTCTGTTAATTAAATTTAATTTATTGATCTGCCTGGATGGCCACAATCTAGAGCAGTGGTGGCGAACCTATGGCACGGGTGCCAGAGGCGGCACTCAGAGCCCTCACTGTGGGCAGGCGCGCCGTCACCCCAGTCCTAGGCCTTCAGCTGGGTTTTATAAAACCTTTTTGATTTAGCCCTCCGCCACCATGTGCCAAAAAAAAAAAAGATTCAATCAATCAATCAATCAATCTTGCAAAGTTGGAATTGATTGATTGAACTTTTTAGTCCCACCCAGTCTGCCATTACCACTGCAGCCACACCCACCCAATGGGCCACACCCACCCGGCACCCGATGATGCATGTGGGTTTTGGGTTGCAGTTTGGGCACTCGGTCTCTAAAAGGTTCACCATCACTGATCTAGAGTACCCCAAACACTATGTTTGAAATCTAGTCAGGGTATTTTGTATCTTACCTTTATAGTTACATTTCCCTTGGTGATTTTCCTCATGTTGAAGCCCACTGTTGGGATCATATCTTCATTGAACTGTCCAGACTAAACAAAATAATAAAAAAAGATTAGTCATTCATTAGAAATGTCTAGCTTTCTGTTTAGCTTTTCAACAGCTCCATCCTTATAACAGGGGGAGATATAATAGAAATCAAAGGACTGAAAAGGATTTTAATTCCTAGATTGCATAAGAATGACTGCAACTTTTTTTTTAGATGGTCAACTTATCAAACAACAATCCCATTCAGGAAATAAAGTAATGGGGAAGAGAAAGAGGATAAAAAGCAGTCTCAAAGACATGAAGTAAAAGCTACCCCATCTGTCAATATGGATAGACCACAGACGATTCTCAAGTAGATCCACTGAATCCCACTGGTACCCCAGCTGTTCATTGTAATATCTAGTGTGCAGCACTTGGTGTCCTTAATTAAAAAAAAAAAACCTGTTAGACTGCTGCTATACAGTCTATTTTAGCATACAACTATAATTAAAATTGCAACTAATACTCATAAGATGTATAGGAATGTAAACTCATTTGTCATTTCCATGTTGGGTATTAGAAAGTGTACAAAATATAATCCGTATCAGACTGCAGCCTGATTGAAAATGACAATTGGAAGTATTTTATGGATCTCAATTGTTTATCTGATAGAAATCAACTGAACTAACCTACAGATAAAATATAGCACAAAACATAGTAACTTAGTAATAGTAAATTTTTATTTAAGTAAAATAGAATTTATTAAAATATGCTTGTTTATCTGATTATTTAATATTGTGATTTTTTTCCAAACAAAAGAGAAAAAAAGTGCATAAGCATGTGTTATGTACACTGGAATCCAGAAAGTATAAAACTGAGCAATTTCAGATGAAAAGATTTTTTTGCTTATTGTTACTTGAGTTGTCCTGGATCTGTGTTCCATATAACTTGCAACATTTGTCTCAGAATAATCTTAGAAATTAATTTTATCTGCCCACTGCTCTTGTCTTCTAATAATTTACAATTTTAAAATGACCATCAATTAAACTTTTATCATTTTAAATTTGGTAGCAGAGATTCTAAGTGTCAGCAATGAATTTATCTAACTCTGATTTAAAAATGGAGAGCTTTTAGCCTCTGGCTTTTAAAGATTTGGCACATCAGCAAATCTTCCTTGATTCTCAGTCTCTGTGTTTTCTCCCTCAACTTTTCATTTTAAAAGGCATATCCCGATCTTGCCAGAGAGATAATAATAGACTACTCAAAAGCTGCATCAATAGGCCAACAAGCTCACACTGCACTGGGATTTAATGCAACGTGCTACTCCAGACCTTGCTTTTCCAACAATGGTAAGGTTTTACTTAAGCAATAGACTCAAATATCCTCATTTTTCTGTCCAACTTTTTTTTCTGACACAGATCATCAATACTGCACAGCAGAAAATTTTTATTATTATGAGATTCCTAACAGAGGAGATAAACAAGTCTTTTCTCAATCCACCCTATCTCATAGGGAGCTTTGTGGAAAAACTGGAAGAAGGATCATTACATGCAGTATATTGCCTTGAGCTCCTGAATGAAAGCAGGGATATCAATCTAATACATAAACTGGGCTTCAGAGCTGGGAGCAAATCTTAGGAAGTTTAGAGGACAGCAAGGCTCTTAAACTGTTTTTAACAGAAGCTACTAGATCGGGCATGTCAAACTCGTGACGTCACGTGACGTTGCGTGACATATCGCAACTTTTTACCCATTGCCGGCAATGGGGTGGGGGCAGTTTCGGTGTGACGCATCCGGCCCGTGGGCCAGTTGTTTGACATGCCTGTACTAGATCTTTACAACAGGGACTATCTTTCTGAATTTCTTGAAGAAACCATAGATGTGATACACAAGAATGGCTCTTTAAAATCTAAGACTTAATCATAAGAAGGTCCATGGTCTCATCAGAGACTTGTATATTGCCTCAACATAATCTGATTTCCTTCAGCATCAGCAACATGTACACAAATAGACTAGATAGCTGACTATTTTAGGCTCTAACACAGCACTGTTATAACTTGCATTTCTGTCTTTTGATATATCCAAAAAGTTGTCTTTCAGTATATTGTTCCAGTATTAAAATCCATTCGTCCTTGACATATATTTATGTTTGTTTCCCAGGCTAATCATAATGCAAGAGCCTTTGAGCCAGAATTCATGGGGCTTCCATAAATCAGAGGAACAAAACAAATGATTCTAACATTTAATAATAATAATAATAATAATAATAATAATAATAATAATAATAATAATAATAGCAGCAGCAGCAGCAGCAGCAGCAGCAGCTCAGAAACATTTTACTGTATTGGAAAAAGTACCTGACAATTTTTCCTGTTACTAAATAATTATGTAAGTAATGAGGATTTACCTGACAGTAAAAGAAAAAAAAGATAGATTAAGAATATTATTAGATGACAGATAACCACTGAGAGCTGAATTTACAGAAAAATGAATCTCCACCACTTAAGTGTACTATTGTTCAAAACTTCAGCCAATCTCAAAGAAGAGCCCATCAGAGGAAGGATAAGAGATGGAAAAAAGTGAAAGGAAAAAATAGACACTATTCCTCTTGAGATCTTCAGTTCTTAGTTTTATACACACACACACACAGAGAGAGAGAGAGAGAGAGACAGAGAGAGAGAGAGAGAGACAGAGAGAGAGAGAGAGACAGAGAGAGAGAGAGAAGACATCCTATTGTAAAGAGGAACAACTGGTCATTAATTACAATAAATCCAAACTTTTAGTTTTTTCCAATAAAAGACAAAGGTAGGTACAAGTGCATAAATTCCCACGAACTAGAAAAAGTTAAATATTTTAAATATTTGGGCACAGCGTTTCAGGCTTCTAGGATATTAACTGCTCAGGTTAATTCAGTGACTTCTTTTGCCCAAAGGCAACAATATTATGCATTAGCTATAACCAAATTTTATACTAGCAAGAGGCAAATTACATTCCAGTAGCAATTAAACTGTTTATGATTGTTTACGATTGAAATAGCTGCCTAACTATTATATGGTACACAGTTTAGCCCATTTATATGAGGACATATAAAACTATTCATTTGAATAATTTATTTTTCTCTTATTTGTAATTTTAGCCAAAGACCATGTTAAAGAAACTTAAAAATGTATAATGAATATATGTTGTTTAATTTTTATAGCAATGGTTTAAAGCACACAGAAAATAAAAGGAAGAAATATAAAACCAAATGTCAAAATGCCACAGCAATTAAATCAGGACACAAGAGAAAATGAAAACATTATATTGAATAGTCTTTCAGTACTAGAAAGACACATGCCCAGTTTTCTGAACTACAATTTTCATAGTCTTTTTTCATTCACCAAGATTGCTAGGGTTTATGGGAATAGGAAGCCAAAAAGATTAGTCTGCCTGTCCTTGCATGAGTTACTAAATAGTAGCCAAAAAATATACCCCAAAATTAATCAGGCAAAATAACTTCCATAATTCAAGAGCTATCACAAACTATTCATATCCCTTGATGATTTATCCTTGGCATGCAGGTGATACCAAAATAAAAGCATGCTCAGCAAATTGTAAGGAAGTAAAATATACCTGGTCATGCAGAGAAGCACTAGCAGCTAGCTGTAACAAAGATATAGACCAGTGGTTCTCAACCTGTGGGTCGGAACCCCATTTGGGGTCGAACGACCATTTCATGGGGGTCGCCAAACAAGGCTGTCCGCCATTTTTCCCCTTTTCTTTGGCCACGCCCTGGCAC
Organism: Crotalus tigris; assembly: GCF_016545835.1. Lineage (NCBI taxonomy): Eukaryota > Metazoa > Chordata > Lepidosauria > Squamata > Viperidae > Crotalus > Crotalus tigris. The sequence continues at coordinate 1,225,010 of NW_024100564.1, forward strand.
CACAACATGGGGAACTGTATTATGAGGTCGCGGCATTAGAAAGGTTGAGAACCACTGATATAGACCATGCCATAGAAATACAACATATTTTTATTTCTATGTATTACAATGGACACTTCCAAAATGATATTTGCTACTTATGGTCTCAAATGTGACACAGCTTCCAGCATCGAATCTTTTTCCAACTATAATAGTAGGATTCACATGTGTCCTATATCAATCAGATGATGTGAACCCAGAGTTATTTGTCTGGAACTGTGCCCACTTTCCCAGAAAAAAGAGAAGAGCTCTTGGGAAATAGAAAGTGTGAAAGAGAGCACTTGCTTTAAAATAGTTGCTTTATGATCAGTCTGCCCTCCATAGCAATGACTTTGAGACAGTACTTACTATATATTCTTAACATTCTACATGTGCTTACTAGCCCCAAAAGGTTGGGGTCCCTGAATACAGCACAGTGAGTGTAAGAACTGCATAACCCTAATTAGGTTTTGCAGACCAAAGCCAAAAATGTTATAGGAGCACACTATCCTGCTCCCACTCACACACACATACCACAGAAGATTCAAGGGGTTTATTGAGGCTTTCAAGCCCTCCAAAGGTCTTCCCCAGGGAACCCCAGTCCAGCAACAAGGCAACCCTCCCATGCGTGTCCCAGCTCCGTTCTGAAATGACTCTTGCATGAATTCACAATGCTGGATTCACACTACAAGGAGACAAGCAAGGCACCCCACACACACACACCAAAGCCCACCCTCAAATTTCAAGGCAAGACAAATCTGAAAGTAGGTCCAAGAGTCTCGGCACAAATCCAGGGTCTAAGTCCAACATCTGGGTCAGGAAGATCAACAAAGAAACTGGCAAACACTAGGCATTAAAATGGACGTGTTGTTCCCAGCATTATTCCCCTCCTCTTGCTCTGCTAAATAGCCATTGCCTGGTGCAGTCCAGCAAGAGGGGCAAGGCTATCACCTCATGAATAACTGGGCAGAACACCATTGTTCCTGCCTCTTCTCCAGTCTGGGTTGGATCAAGTGGAGGAGGCAGTTCCTTCTCATCTGTGCTGGCTAGCTGCAGCTGCATGCTCTCTCCTCCTGAGATCTCAACTATGTCTTGATCATCCCATGCTCAGACAACTGCTTCAATGTGCTTGGTCTTGCTGATCCTGGCTTGGGGACATCAGCTACCTCCAGGCATGCTGCCACCTCCCCCTCCCCTCCGATATGCCTGGGACCGGCTCATCCTCCTCCAAGTTGGCATTCAGGGAAACATCCGAGGGATGCTTCAGAGGAGGCCATCACAAACACTCCCACTCACTTTTGGCAAGCTGCATTACATTTTGTTCTGGAAATATGTGTGGAAACTTCTGGCATCCTTAGAACTAAGAAACTTATTACTTCAAAAGTATCATTATGTCATAACATTCTAATCTAGAGGGCACGTAATTAAATGAGTGAAGACTAGACTGACAGGCCTTCAGGGTTTTCCTCAGTTTCATTTATAACTTAAATAAAGTTTTAGAAATCAAAAATATAGTTGCCAAATGTATAGAATTATTTAATACGTATAAGAAAGTCAGGAGAGTAGGAAAGTATAAAGCCTATCAACGTTTCTATCATTTTATAAATAATTTAGGATTGTCAATCAAGTGTTCAGATTTGAGGTGATATACAAAACAATACAAATTCATAATAGCTAGTCATCTAGCTAACCTTCTCTAAATAATGCAAAATAACACATAGTTTAATCAAAATAGCAATTACATTTAAGAGCAATGACTATTCCTTTCTATATAAATGAAATCCAGTGTAAATAACCATGTCAGAGAGGAAATAAACATGAGGCCTTTTTTCTCTTTAGATGTACTCATTTAGAGAGCACTTCCTCATGTACAGTCACCTCCATAGGATAAATGTGATCAAAGTATTTCTGTTCAACAAACTAAACACAATCTGTTGGATTTAATTGTGAAAAATCCGAATTCATGCTCACAATCTTAGAACAAATAAAGTTCCCCTAAAATAATTATCTTTTAATTGAGAGTCATTTACTGATAATAGAAAGAGCTTCAAAAAGAGGATGATGAAGTAGCAAGTATGCTAAAATTATAATTTTATGCTAGCTACTGATTCACATGCAGTTTTGCTATAAGTCAACAAACGGGTTCTACAGGATTGTTCTCCCTGAAGAAGCAGAACAAATCAACTATGCTCTGCCATGAAAAGGTTTTGCTGCCATTTATTTCCTTGGCTGAAGTGGGGAAAAGGCCCAACCAAAATCTCCTTCTTTTGGAGAAGCTCATACAATGGTACCTTGGTATTCAACTGTTTTGAAATTCATCAAATTTGGTACTCAACATATTTTGATGAGAAAATTTTGTCCCAGCACTCATTGTTTGGTACTCAATGAACAAGCTAGAACTTGTTGGTGTCGGCTGCCTTGTGACACACTACATTATTCCTTACGGGAAAATTTGTTTGGTATTCATAATTTTGGGTAGTCATTGCATTTCCCAGAACCAATTAAAGATGAGTACCGAGTACCACTGTACGCTGATACATACACAGAATCCTTTCTTAAGCAACAGCAGAATCCCATAGTGTGCAATCTCTTAATAATAATCCTCACACCATCTTTCAATAGAAAAAAAGATAATCATCTTTGTAAAGCATGAGGATAAACAAAAACTATCCTGGTATAGAATCAGTGACAACGGACAATGAATGTACAGTAATCCAGGAATTTTCTTACGGCTACAAGCCTATTTTTAAAAATAACTTTTTAATAGTTTAATAGTTTAAATAATTTAATGAAAAGGCATTATTTCAGAAGTTTAAAAGCCTCCAGTTCTTTGAATTACTGGATTATGACTCTATTATTCCTTAGCATCCAAATGTTGGCTTGAATTTACCGGAATTGAATTTAACATGGACAAAATGGATTCCCAAATCTTCTCTATATAATCCATATATTCTGTGATATAGATTTCCCTTAATGAAATTCTCAAATTGAGATTTTCTAGGGCTGCAATAATTTAACAGCTGTTAATTTCAGATTCACAGATACTCAATTACTGGGAATTTTTGCCACTATTGGTTTGATGCCCTGAAGACACTGACAATATAGTACTAGTTTTCTCATATCATTTCAGCCTAGGACTAAATTCTTATTTCAAACTCTTTAGCAGCTAAGATGTTCAAGCCCTTGATATTGCCTAGGACTTGTATCTCTGCTTTAATAATATTTACCTTTTAAAGTGATATATTTGATATTGTTGTTTTTATACAAAAAGTTTTATCCGTTTGTTGTGTACTGGCAGGCTCATCTTTGGCGAGATGGGTGACTATATTAATTAATTATAAATTTGCCCTTTTCTTTTACATGTCTCCAAAGTGATAGGAATTTGTATATGTTGGTAGCTGGAAAACTCAGCCACTTAGATTACAACCAGCTGATAGAAGCATTGTAATCTTATCTTAAGTAATCTTAAGGATACAATGTATCTGTTTAACATGTTAGCAATATATGTTTAGGATATCTACTAGCTCAAATTACAGGGAGCAAGTATAATTTATCTGTGCAATTAAAACAGAATGGCACTGAAATATCACTGAACAATAAATGTCTAATTAATGCTTAATTAATAGCACAGCCATGATAGTTCTACTGTTTTGATCCTGCACAGCAGTCGGCTGAGGACAATCATGAGAGAAAGGAAAATATACAGAAAGGGCTGCACAGTCTCATGCTACTGCGGGCAGAAGGACTGCAGGGAACATAATTGTTTTTCAGATATAATTCTGCAATTAATCAATTTTATGGAAATAGAAATTTCTAAGTCACTATGCCAACTGTTCTTCAAAAGAAGAGATGGACATATTATAAAATGTGCATATGAAACTATTCATTTGACCTGCAGTTTAACATCACACAGAACACACTAGAATATGTAAACTTTGTATTGATCTGCAATCTCTTTTGAGAAACAGCCAATCTGCTGCATAGCCTTCCTACATGGAGGCCAGATTATGCCATCTCGGATATAGCTACTATTTTGGAAGCAGCCACAATTTTGGGGGAGTGCTGTGGGGAACTCAGCAAAGTGGACGGAGAGAATATGGGGGTACAGCAGCCCTGGGTTGCTTATAAAGAGGGCCAGATTGCAAGTGCCCAAATTTTGTTCATACGCTTGCAGGGGTGCTGCAGCAGCCAATAACTTCAGGTACACCTTATAAGTCCCTCCGTTCAATGCTACTGTAATTTCAAACTGAATGAACAATCTAAAGTCGAGAACTACCTGTATTTCTTGTTAGTTTTTATTTCCAATTTGTTTGTTAATTAAAATTATATTTAAAAAACAATTATTTAATTTCTGCCATATTAAAAGCTTCCTAATCATATCAAAGAAGAAAAACAATAAATTCAACTACTGCATGGTAGAGTATTCAAAATGATTTGAATGACAGGATGATGTTCTGTCATTTGTATTATAGTAGTTGCAAACCATAATCCAAATCATGAATTAACTCTGACAAAGCAAGATTTCTGCTATGTAAGTTGATGTCTAAATCAATAAACTGCTGTATTCAGTTCCAAAAGTCAGGGTACCAAAAAAAAAAAAAAAAAAAAAAAACCAACAACCCTGCAATAAATATGATTTAGCAGTGTCAGGATTGAATTATTAAATATTTTCTTATGTTTTCATTGTGGATTCCATACATTTTTCCAAAGTAGTACATGGAATTTCACTTCAATTTTTCTCTTTTCTGAAAGAGAGGAGGCAGTGTGCCAGGTGGCCTTCTTTTATGCCATCCTGGAAGGGGACACAAAATGTCTGGATGATATTCCAAAAGATGGCAGAAAAACTCTGTTCCTGGGTCCTGATAAATGATATTCCTCTACAGGTAGTACCCAGAGCATGCCCTTCCTGCCAGATCTAAAAGGATGGGTACACATGACTGAGGAGAGACAATACCAGAAGTAACCTATAATTTTCCTGTCAATGTAGAATTAAAATGCCTTACTAATCATTCTTTAAGAACATGCTCTCATGATGCAGCCTTCTTCCCATCCCCCACCAACAGCTGATACTGTCTATATGTTAAAATGGTGTTTTCTATATCTTTAGTAATATATTAGTTGGTCCTGTCTGCTAAAATTACAGTTTCAAAAGCACCTTCAAAAGCAAAAGCAGGTTTCACAGGCAAGGCCAATAAATGATTGTAGTTATTTCATTTGGCTGAAGAACACTCCTTTGTATTTTCTAAGACATTAATAAAAGTGACTATCTTGGCTACTATCTTTTCTTACTACATTTTATATGTGGGAGGGGAGGAATTTTACACACATTGTGTGGAATCATTTAGAATTTTTTTCCACTTTAATTTCTTCATTGAAAGATGAGGAAATCTTTCCTTTGGTAGCTATAGCACTGTCAGGGTTTAGGGAAGAGGTCTGTAACTTTATATAAATAATAGCTTCATTAATAAATTACTTGGAAGATCATATATGTGCAGAGTTCAATTGAAATTACTGTAAAGACATGGCAGACTTTCAAACTGCTGCTTATGTAGTTCTATGTTATCAATGGTAATGTTGTTAGGCAGGTTTTCCATTTTAAGTATTTAGGTATTCAATTTCAGAATACTGGTGCTTGGACTAATCATTGAACCCAGATGCTGAATTCGGCCTCCTGTAGCCATCAGCAGATTATAAGATTTTTTTTTACCCAAGGAGGCCCGTTTATTCCTTCTACTTTGCGTATATATCAAGCCAAAACCCTAGCCCAAACTCTTTATGGAATTCCCATATGGATACGAGGCTTCAAGGATTATATTGAAAGTACTCAGGTTGTTTTTCTTAGGAAACTTCTGGGTTTTCCTCCCTGTGTTGGATTTGCTTCGATGTACCTGGAACTGGACATTCGTTCAGTCGAATGCATGGCATGGATTAACACCTTCAAATGGTGGTTTCGAGTGCTCTTTTTGGCAGCCCCTGGTAGCTACCTCTCCCTGGTGTTTGCTGACTCTCATACTTCTCGTTGGGAGAGGGAGCTGACGAAGAAACTCCACTTACTAGGTTTTATGGGGGATGCTCTGGGAGATTATGGTCTCAAGGACGCCCAGTTTAGGGTAGTCCAAAGGCTTGTGGACATAGATTTGCAATATGTAAGAGCCAGAGCCAACAAAACCTGCTCCCTTTTGATCTTTAGCCATTCCAATAATTATGGATTGAGGATGGCCTCTTATTTCTATACTCTAACCATCCCCAAGTATAGAAGAGTCTTTTCCCTAGCCCGTTTCAATGTCTTGCCCTCAGCACTACTCGACGGGTGATTCAAGAGGCTCCCGTTTAGTGAGCGACTATGCCCCTGTGATAGGGCTGAAGTTGAAACTGTGGAGCATGTCTCATTATACTGCCCTATGTATAATACAGCCAGAATTAAATTATTGCCTCTCCTTGGAATTGATCTCTCTGGTTCTAATGTTAATAATTTGGTTTTATATTGTCTAGGGGATGGCTCCTCCTATATTACTTCTCAGGTTTCTAAATTTCTTTTAAGAGCTGTAACTATTAGAGGAGAACGTTGTAATTCCCTTTAGCCAAGGCTTCTGGTATTAATTGTTTGTGATTATATTTTTCTTGTGTTTTCTTTTGTTGCACTTGCATTTTGGTCTGTGACTGCAAAATAAAAATTATTATTATTATGTAGTTCTATGTGCAGTTTCCTATTGAGCATTATAACAGCTTTGTCAGTATCTAAGTTGACTGAGCATAACTACTCTTTTCCTGCCCCTACATCCCCTGTCTGCTTACATTTGCTATCTTCATCTTTGCTTCTTGATTTTTTCTTCTGAAAAAAGATTAATGGCTTTAGAATGAGTCAGCATAGAAAATGTTCTGACTCCTGCATGCAGTTCTCCCTAGGCTGCAAATACCTTTATCCAAAGCAATCCTAGTAGGACAGCAGTCCCCTACCTTTGCAGCTTGGCAGCTTGGCAGCCTGGCTGGAGCGGGGGGAGAAAAGGGAACCGGGCCACGCAAGTAGCAGGCCACCTTGACTCGCACAAGCGGAGGGTGCCGTGCACATATAGCTTGACTGAAAGTTGAGCTGCACACATGTGCGCACCAGCCTGCCACTCACGCAAGTTGAGCTGTATACATGCATGTGTGCACAAGCCCGCCGCTCATGTGAGTTGAGCTGCATGCGTGTGCACTGGCCTGTTACAAATAGACCGTGGTGGCCCAATAGTGGGCCACAGGCCGGGGGTTGGAGATCCCTATAGTAGGACTTGGGATAGTCCCACGTGGCTTTGTCTCTGTGTAAAAAAATGGTTTAATAAGATAAAGATGCCACTTTTTCTTTTCTTAAAGGACCAGAGGTGCAATTATTCTGCCAATACTGCTCTACACTTGAAGTAGAAGAGAATGGCAAGGTTGACTGTCTTGTTTAGCTACTTTAGTAGCTATTTTAGTAGTCTATCTACTACTATGACAGTGATGAAGTAACTTTATGACCAATCCCCTTATTTACAACCTCTGGTCTATAAAACAATGGAAAGCTAAAGTAAGATCATAAGCACAGTTTTGTTTCACTTTGTATCTGCTTCACTTAATGACAAAGTTGTGGATTCCAACAGTGGTTGCTAAATGAGGACTACCTGTAATGTAGAAGAGAGGAGTCAGGTTTGTGATCATCCATCTCAGTACTGTACAACTTGTTCAAATGACCAGGCAAGCAAGAGACTCCTCTATAAGAAAATGAAAGTGTGACCATAAATTAGAATTTTAAAAACATGCACATTTTTTGTTTATTCCTGATGCTATATTATATACAGTATTTGGGGTTTAAAATGTGATCATTTTGGATGAAGCAAAATTGTATTTGCTTTCATTCCATATAATTAATTTAAATATTGGAAAAAGCAGTAAGAATCTGTTGCCTGCCAGTTAAAGCAAAGAAACGGTTATATCTTGCATAATGATGTTGAAATCATCTCCCACTTCCTAATATGAAACATTCTGACACAAACCCCTGCTTGAATTGTTATAGTGATAATATAAGGGCCTAAAAATTCTACAAAATAATGAAAACTTAAAAAAAAAACACATGAAAATCAACCATTAGTCTATTATATCAATGCAAAACTAATACACATATTTTTCTCTTCGCATCTTTACTTCACTTCACTTTCTTTAAGGCACTTCTCCTTAAACTGCATGGACAGAATGTCACATTTATTTTGAAATGTAATTTAAGTTCCATTAGTACCATTTTCTCAAAAACAAATCCTTCCCCTATTTCACACTCTTTTCATCATCTCTGCACCAAACTGCCTTTTGTAATAGTACATGAGAAAAACCCTGGGAGAGGGCAAAGAAATGCTGCCTAGGGAAGAGTCAGGTAAGAGAAAGCACAGCCTATATCTAGATCAGTGTTTCTCAACCTTGACCATTTTAAGGCGTGTGGACTTCAACTCCCAGAATTCCACAGCCAGCATTGCTGGCTGTGGAATTCTGGGAGTTGAAGTCCACACGCCTTAAAATGGTCAAGGTTGAGAAACACTGATCTAGATAGTAGGCAGGGCAAGAGGCTCAGAAGTGACCTTCCCTAGTTTCTCAGGCTGTAAAGGAAATTGACAGAACTATACTTTCAGTTTTGCAAGATTCTATTAATGTAACTTTACAATAAAGTAGAATTAGTTTATCTGGTCATGTTTCCTGTCTGGCCTACTTGATAAGACTGATACTGTGCAAAGCTCATTTTTCAAGTCTTCCATAGTTACACATGCCTTTATGAGGTAAAATCTACACAGCTCCTCCTACCGCAAATCATCTCTAATTCAAAGAAAAATACATTTGTGAACTTCTACCCATTCTGGGATGGTACTTTTATCTGTTGCTATTGTTTCTCCTTGTCTTTATCTTTACAGCTGGAGGGGAAGTAAAATTAAAAAGCAACATGGGTGTAACCAATGATTTTTTACCTGATATTGAAATAGCAACAGTGACCAAAAGATACAGTATTTCCCTTATTTCTTTTTATCCCAAATCTGCAGCTGAGTCTTCAGAAATGGAGGAGCATAAAAGCTGAAATAAGATTGCTCCCATTGGTTAAAGGGTCTTCCAGGTTTCAGCGAAACTATAAGAAGACAAAGTAATCATTCACAAGCAAAAACAAAAACAAAAAACGTTCACATAAAATTAATCTTCACTTGAGGGATGTTTTTTTTAAGTATCCCTCCCACAAAGGCAACTTACAATTAGGAACTTATTCCTTGGTTCTCAGGCAATTCTGAAAAACTACAGCTAATGTATAACCCGACCCACTAGAGTGGGGAGGCAAGGAATGTTGCAGGTCCCGTCCCCTAAGGAGATATATCTGGGGAGACCCAGAAGAATGGCCTTCTCTATGATGGATCCCTCTTTCTGGAACATCATCCCCCCAGAGATTAGACTGGCCCCCAGTTAGACTCTAACACATGTTCGGAAAGCGCAGAAGATGTGATTCTGCCAGCGGGCCTAGGGTGGGGGCGGGGTTATTATTTTATTATTTTTCTTATTATTATTTTTATTTCTTTTATATGGTGTTTTTATATCCATGTAAGCTGCCTTGAGTCGCCATGTGCGAGTAGGTGCAATATAAATTTTCTAAATAAAATAAAATAAAAATAACACACCAGATCAATCACTGTCCTTCAACTTAACTTACCTCAAAGGATTATAAAGTGAGAGTCAAAAACATTTATTTATAGAATTTGTATATCATCCTATCTCATAATTCTGGATGGTACAGATTCATTAGTTATTTTTTGAAGGTAATGTAGGATACAAATGTAATAAATAAAGTATTTATTTTATTTTATTTGTATCCTGCCCTTATTATTTTTAGAAAAACTCAGGGCAGTGAACATATCCAATACAACTTCCTCCTCCTATTTTTACCACAACAACAACCCTGTGAGGTGGGTTGGACTGAGAGTGAGTGACTGGCCCAAAATCATTAGCTGTCTTTCATAGCTAAGGCATCACTGTCTCGTATTTTACTCTAATCCAGGGGTAGGCAACCTTGGCTCTTTTATGACTCTTGGACTTCAACTCCATGCTGGCTCAGGAATTCTGGGAGTTGAAATCCATGAGTCATAAAAGAGCCAAGGTTACCTACCCCTGCCCTAACACAAACTGACTCTCCAGTTTGTTACACCTATTCCCCCAAAATAGCCACAGAGAAAAGGGTTATAATTATGAAAAGCTTTACCACCTACTTTTCACCAAAGCTTTTAGCTCCTGTATGGTATTGTGGATGTAGCTACCCAAAGGCCTATTTGATACTGCCTTAGCTGAACTTATCAGGCTCCTGTCCTGTCCTAGGTCAAGGATGCATTGTTCAAAAAAGAAAGGGGGGGGGAACACTTTTTTACACTGGCGTGTCCAGATGTGACTATTTTTAAGATTAGCCTAAAAATCAGCCTGTATTTTTTCCCCCTCTACTAGAAGCTCTCTGCTCATTAGACATTCAAGACTTGTTCAGTCTGTTTTCCTGGAAAACTCTAAGCCAGTGGTTCTCAATCTTCCTAATGCCGCGACCCTTTAATACAGTTCCTCATGTTGTGGTGACCCCCAACCATAAAATTATTTTCGTTGCTACTTCATAACTGTAATTTTGCTACTGTTATGAATCGTAATGTAAATATCTGATATGCAGGGTGTATTTTCATTGTTACGAATTGAACATAATTAAAGCATAGTGATTAATCACAAAAACAATATAGCAATGCTCGCTGGAGAAGCTTACTCTTCCTTGCTCAAAAATGTTGGGAGGGAGGGAAGGGGAAGGAAGGAAGAAGATTGAAGGGGAAAGGAAGGAGATGGAGAAGGAAGGAGATTGAAGGGGAAAGGAAGGAAAGAAGGAGAAAGAGATTGAAGTGGAAGGGATGGAGATGGAGATGGAAGGAAGGAAGGAAGATTGAAGGGGAAAGGAAGGAGATTGAAGGGGAAAGGAAGGAAGGAAGGAAGGAAGGAAGGAAGGAAGGAAGGAAGGAAGGAAGGAAGGAAGGAAGGAAGGTTGAAGGGGAAAGGAAGGAGATGGAAAAGGAAGGAGAGAGATTGAAGGGGAAGGGATGGAGATGGAGATGAAAGCAAAGAAGGAAGGAAGATTGAAGGGGAAAGGAAGGAGATGGAGAAGGAAGGAGATTGAAGGAGGAAGGAAGGTAGGAAGGAAGGAAGGAGAGAGATTGAAGGGGAAGGGATGAAGATGGAGATGGAAGGAAGGGAGGAAGATTGAAGGGGAAAGGAAGAAGATGGAGAAGGAAGGAGATTGAAGGGGGAAGGAAGGAAGGAAGGAAGGAAGGAAGGAAGGAAGGAAGGAAGGAAGGAAGGAAGGAAGGAAGGATGGATCTTTGGAAAGTCATGTTTTTTCATATGGTGATGAACTGCAATTCCCAGCATTGCCCACTCTTGCCCTCTCCCAGCTGCTCCCCGGGACCTGCCCGCCCCTCCAGTCTCCTGAGCGCCATTTCAGCGGCGGGGTCGCGGGAGCCCCTTTCCACGCTGCGCAGCCCTTCACGACCATGACCCTTTCCTGACTCGTCGCATGCGAGAGGGGCACGGCCGGAGTGCCAGCTCCCTCTCAGAAAGCGCTGCTTCTCCCTTCCCAGCCCGGCCGGTTGGCCTCCGATGCACATGTGGGCATCACCTCCGCCTGGCCATTTCCGAGGCCCAGAGCCCGGCGAGCCAGGAAGGAGCCGCTCCTGCCCGCCAGTCCCAGGGCTGCGCTGGGTGCCAGAGGGCCGAAGCAGCCTCTGACGGCGAGGGAGGCGGACTGGGCAGAGGCTCCAGAGCAGTGCGCGGCCGGGGAAGAGCACAGCCGGGCAACCAGGAGGCGTGGGGACCGGCTCAGCACCGCAGCTCAGCCCAGCTCAGCCAGCAGCAGCAGCGCATTGTCAGAGCAGGGCAGGAAGAGATGGGGTGGTAGTGGCAAGTCATGAAAGCAGCATCCACACGTTCAGGGTGCAAACACCTTAGACGTTTGGCTCCCCCACCCCTTTATTTACTGATCTGCCACAAGCTCGTGTAAACAAGCCCCGAGGAGTTCTGAACGAGCAGTCGTTAAAAAAAAAAAAGCTTTAATCAATGAGGCAGAAAGGGGAACTCACTCACGGCTCTTTTTTTTTCCCCTTTCTCAGCGACTGGGAAGGCAGCAGCCAGACTGCACAAAGGAAGGTGGACAGAGGGGCGAGGGGGAAAACCTCACTCAACTTTTGCCCTTATCAGACCCGGTTCCCTTCTGGTCGACCCCCACCCACCCACCCACCCCTTTCACCTCCCACTACAGATCGACGCTACCCCTCGGGAGTATTTTGCCAGGCTTTTTTTTGTTTACCTTGGCCCTGCGCTTTTCCCAGACGGAAGCCAGGCAAGAGGACCTGAAAGACACCGAGCAGAAGGTTCATAGCCGTGGCGACGCGGCAGTAGCTGCTCTGAGATGGATAGCGCAGTCCCGCCATGCTGCTGAGGTGGCTGCTTTCCTGTCTGCCCGAGCTGGCTGGCGGAGCTAGCCTTGAGCAGAAATTCTCACTAGTGTCTCGGTTCCTAAGACCATTGGAAATATGTGTTTTCCGATGGTCTTAGGCAACCCCTGTGAAAGCATTGTTCGATCCCCAAAAGGGTCGCGACCTACCGGTTGAGAACTGCTGACTTAAGATTTTGCAGTTCTCAAGTGTCTGTTACTGTTGCGAAGATTTTGAAAGATGCATCCAAGGACAGTCAGCCTGATTTGCAAAATGGCAATTGTATTGGTGTTGATGTTTACAAAAATCATGGTACTCTAAGATGCAAATGTGTTCTTATCAGGAAAGATAAGCCATCAATAATAATATTAATAATTGTACCAGAAATTAATATCACTATAACTATGATATACAATGGAAAAATCTGTTATTTTTCTTATCTGCTATGTAAGGAAGAAAATTCCTGAACAACAGATATTTTAAGTATTTAGTATACATTCACTTTATAAACTCTACAATAAATCTGTAAGGTAGATCAGTATCATAGCATTGGTACAATACGGGTGGAGACATAGACAGACTAATGTGTCTAAGACCAATGGATGAACGTCTTGAATCAAGGATTTCTCAATCCACATTTTCATATTCATTTCAATCATATTACTCCTAGTTATGCATTTAACAAATATTAAAATACCAGCTATTCTAGTAGATATATTGAAGAGATCTTGTCTGATAAGTTTAAAAACTCTCTCTCATCCCAAGTTACCTCACAGAATTGTCATTATGGGGCAATAGGAGGCAGGAGTATTAAATATTTCATTGCCTTAAATTATATATTTAAAAAGGTAGGATAAAATAGGTCAGAACTGAAAAATAATCAAATGCTTCAAAGTGCAGATTGTGCAAAGAAGCAGAAGAAACAGTAGATCATAAATTTAGCTCATGCAATAAGATCATATAAACTGAGTGTAATTAACAAAACAACACAGTCAGAATGATTCACTGGAATATATGTGAAGTATATGTAAAAATTATCATGTGCCAGTGATGAGAAATTGTTGAAATAGTAGCCCAAACTGAGAAGGTTAAAAAAATTGTAGGATTTCAGAATACAAACTAATAAAATCTTTGTTCATAATAACCAGATTTAAACTTTTGATATAACTGGGGGAAATATTAAGAATTGACAAGTTGCAAGAACTGGTTAGAAAGGATTTATCTTGACAGTAAAAGACTTTGCTCAAACCTATTTCAAACAACGCTTGGAAATATGCTTCATTACATTTAATTCAAGCTACTAATGAGCAGAGAAACTCAGTTACACTGAGAATAATCATTAAATATAGTCCTCAACTTACAACAATTTGGACTGGAGATCATTAAGTTGTTGCAGTCCTAAGTTAAGACACCCATATTGGGCAGTTGTGAAACGAATAATTACAGTTGTTAAGTGAACCACATTAAATGAACAGTGTGGTTGTTCAGCAAATCCATTCTTCTGAATGGGTGTTGTTTTTGCCAGAAATTGGCAAAAAGTGTTGCAAATCACAGTCACAGTCATAAAGGTAAGCCAACTGCTATGTGCCCAAAATGTGGTCACATGACCCTGCGTGTGAGTATATGACATTTTATGAAGGGCAGAAGTGCTTTACAAGCTGTAAAGTACCCATTCGAAGGCCATCATAATTCCAAATAGTCATAAATCAAGACTACTTGTCTTTTCTCATCATTATCTTATAGATAAAAGGAGATGGGTATTTTATTTATCCTAAGGTATCAGCTAGATTAGTATTACTTATCCAATTTGATATCTGAAATACTTGGAGGCACATTATCAGAAAATCCCAGAGCTGCAGAGTAGATTGTATAATGAAGAAACTTCCTCAAGAAAGAATTGTAATGGCAAGCCACCTCTATACGATTAACAAGAAAACTACATGGACATATTCATGAAGTCACCATGAATCACAATTAAGTTCAAAGAAAATAAGATTTTTAATGCCTGGAATAGTATAGGAAAGAAAATTAATGATAAGCACGTTAGAAATTGAAGGTATGTTTCTATCTTCAAAACAAGGAATGGCAGGGACTTTCACTAATTATTCGCCATATCCAAGATTTGTCCAGTAGCCAGTGCTGAATCAGTGAGCAGTAACGAAGCACATGTTTCACAGAATTTCCTATTTAGCATATTATCAATTTATATACTCAGGTCTCCAGTATTCAGAAAACACCGAATATAAATGGAAGATTATGTATCAATAACTACAAATTCTCCCACAACAAACAAATTAGTAGCAAAAGAGAGAATCCCAGTTAGCATAAACTCTAGAGCACAGATTTTATCCAAAATCAAATATCTGAAAATATAACTTTTAATTTAGAGTTAAATTTGAGTTTTCAGTGTTAGCTACAATAAATTATTTACAATATCAGTTAAAACACAAAAATGCCAGTCATGTTTTTTAAAAAATAAAAATAAAGGAAGCACTATGAGCTTGTCCTTACTTCTGCTTCTTAAAATGGCTCCATTAAAATTACAGTAATGGGAAAATATAGTAGGACAGTGCAATCTTCATGTCTACTGTTTTCTATCTTCTACAAATAAAAATGCTCAGTATTCAGAGAAGCTGCCACGTGAATCTAGTCTGATCCATGCTTTAGTTTTCTTCCCAGGAAGAGGATAAGATCAAAGAAGTTCAGTTTCACAATTGACAGATAACAGTGTGAGTAAATATGAAGGAATAAATATGCAGGGCTAGCTACATGTGAGGCCCTGAGGACAGAAAGCTTTGGATTGCTATCAGTATTCCCAATGGTCAATGTTCTCCATCCCATATGCTCTCTAATGTCTTCCTTGGCCCTTCCATAAATCCGTACTTTGAAGGCATTACTGCAGATGCATAGAAGAGAGGAAGGAAATGCAAGGCAGACTAAGTCAAAATATCCACAGTAAGGATATTTTCTGTAGCCATACAGTTATCTTTGCTCAAAGCAGCTTCTTAAAATGTATTCCTCCAAGATATTTCAACAGCAAATCCTACTGTAACGTTAAATTTGCTTAAAATAAAAGATCACTCACGCAGAGATGCATGAACATACAGTGTTAATTGACATATTGATTTGAAAAGATGGAGATAAAATTACCATTCACCACAGAAGATGAAACAGCATCCTTCTGCCAAACACCCCCCCACCCACTCAATTGACTCAAATGTACATTTCACACACCACAAAAGCAGAAGACTATCAAACGGATCAAATGCAGAGAGAATATTCAGAACTGAGGTATTAGGATACAAGGCTAATTTAAAAACAAAACGCAACATTCTTTTCTTTTTATGATCTCTTCCGCATGTCAGGACCACCACCTATATGAACAGCGGGTGGGGTGGTGGGTAATGTAACCGGAAAGGCTTTGCTCATGTTGAATACGCTATTTCCATTGATATCGTGGAAGGGCAGAATAGCATGAAAGGAGAGCAACTACCCTTTTTTTGCAGAACGAGAAAAAGGAGGATTTCATCACTGGGAAGAGGAAAGGAAGGCAGTAAGATCCCCTTAGATCGTTTTCGTTGCAAGAATACGATCTGATAGGGGAGGGGGGCTTTTCTCATCCCCCGGGAGGAGGAAGGCCTCCGTCCTGCTAAGATTGAGAGATGATGCCCAAGCATGAGAAGGTGGCAGCACCTTCATCGGGGCCGACGTTCCCCAACATGGTACCCCCCCCAATACTCCCCGAGATTACGGCACGAGCACTCTCAGCCAACGTATCCGAAGGCCTAGCTGGCAATCTTGGGAGTCCCATTACACCTATACCCATCTGGACGGTACCGGCCTGGGGAAGAATACTCGGTGCTACCCGCCCGGGCACCGCCGTGATGCTCGTGACCCAGCATCTTACCGCGATCACGTTGACGAAGGTGGTCTTGCCCGAGTACTGCAGCCCCACCAGGGTCAGCTCCATCTCCTCCTTCCAAAAGAGCGCCCGGAACCAGTCCAACAGCTTCGTGAAGAGCGCCAGCATCCTGCTTTCAACTCCCGGCCCCGATCGCTCAGCGCAGCCAGGCCCAGCGCCTTTATTATCCCCCGGAACGATCCGGCTTTGCCGCTGCAGCCGCCGGGGTCTCGCTCGCCTGGCTCCAGTCGCTCAGCAGCGGTAATGGGTGGGGTCAGTCAGCAGCTCTCCGGCCGGGGTGGAGCCGCTAATCTCGACGGTTTCTGCGCCCAACCCAGCAGTGGCCTCTAGAGAAGTGGAGGACTGCGCGCCGAGGCGAGGACCTCAATTCCTCCTACCGAGGCCTAGGACGCAGTCGGACGTCAGATCTACTTTGCTTTGCAGTAGAAGCTCAAGATCCGCCCGAGCCAATGGCTGAGGAAGGCTGGCGTTCGTCTGACACACGCCAACGAGTCACGTTTCAGCGGATTGTGTGAAGCCAGCCGTGTGATTAATTTATGGTTTACCGGGCGTATGGGGACCTTCTGAAATTAGGTTAATTGAATAAATCATGGTTAAATTAATCAAGGGTAAATCTGTTGTGCAAAAACAGTCATTCAGGCAGCACTCGCCTAAGGCTTGGGATTGTTGTCTCAAAAGTCTTTAGTACGATACCCTCAAGGGGGCGCCGTTGCTCATGAGGTTAGAATGCTGGGCTAACGATTGGCAGCCTTGAGTTGGAGATTTGTTAAGCAGCGGGGCAGGGTGAGCTCCCACCACAGTTCCAGCTCCTGCAACCCAGCGGTTCGAAAGCAATTGCGAGTAGATAAATAGGTACCACTTTGGTGGACAATTTCATTGGCAAACAAAGGGCGTCTCCTGAGTAATGGTGATGTCACTGGCAAATCCTTTCACCAGGAAAGCATTTGGGTACTTCCACCATAGAAGCATTATTATGCTCTCAACCATCATATCCTTATTAACTATCTACAACGATTGAACGATTCTATAGGTAGTCCTTGAATTACAACCATTTGTTTAATGACAGTTCAAAATTACAATGGCACTGAAAAGTCTTATGAGCAGTTCTCACACTTAGGACTGTTGTAGTAGCATCCCCATGGTCACATGAGCAAAATTTGGATGCTTGGCAACTGGCATGTATTTATGATAGTTGCATTGTGCCAAGGATTTAGTGCTATCTATTTGAAACTGTTTTCTCCATGTTACAAATCAGGAGCTCCAGTCTGCTTCAAAGGGAGTCTGACCTTGGAGTAAGGATACTTCTTGGTAAAATTCCCTCTCCCTTGACATGCAGATCAGTTCTTCTCATCTCTGCTTCAGGAAAAGACTAAACACTTATTTTTATACTCAAATGCTTCCTGTTAGGTTACTGGTTTTAACAATTGGTTCTTTTGGATTTTTTTTCTTGCTGTTGTTTTGTTAGTGTTGCTTATGTATTTTATGGAGAACAGTATTTTTCCAATTGTCAGATTTTATTGCTGATGCTGTTTTACAAGGCTGGTTTTACTGGGAAAAAACAGGATTTATATATGGTAAACAATAAGGTGACCAACCATTCTCCTTTAGGGAGGACAGTCCTCCTTTTGTGAGTTCTGTCCTCCCTCGAAAAGTGTCCTCCTACATGTGCTCCTTTTTGATATTTGAAGACTAATCTGCAGGGCTTTTTTTTCCTCACAGAACGCTCAGAATGGCGTTCCAGCACCTTTTTTGATGGTTTTTTTTTCAACTTTTGCATGAGCTGTGCTACTCCCCCTACTGGCTTTCAAAAGCCAATAGGAATTGCTGCTGAGCACACCAAAACACCCAGCCGGCAAACTTTGCACATGTAAGTTATCTACAGAGAAGGCGAATTGATAGGAACTTTGCACCCTTCCCTGCTACTCAAATACACCATCTCCTAGTTAGTCCCGAAGATACCTGGAGGAGACTGGAGCGGCGATGCCATGGTAACTTTCTCTTGATCTTCAGCCCTGCTAGGGCAATAATGGCTGTGGGTGCAAGAGGCAGGGGTGGCGGTGGCCGGCTGCCCTCCATGCTGTGGAAGCCGTGGGGCCTGCTCTACACGGGGCTGCGCAGGGTGGGCGGTGGTGCTGGCGGGGCGGCTGCAGGCGGGGTGTGTCGACGGCAGGCTGCCCCCCGGGGCTGGAGCTGGCACAGTTGGTGCTTTGGGAGCCGCAGGGCCCGCTCTACACGGCGGGACAGCAGTGCTGGTGGGGCGGCTGGGAGCAGGGGCGTGGCATGTAAGCATAATTACAATATAAAATGTTATTGTTACAAATGTTTTTTATTATGCATTTATCATATTATAGTGTATTCTGTATTATTGTTGCAATGAATAAAACGTTTCTTTTATTTATGATATTTTTTTCTTCAATTTATTTGTGTCCTCCTTTTCATTGTAAAAAAGTTGGTCACCTTATAAACAAATATGAATAATCTGAGCAAGTGGTCTAAAATTTAAATGCAGCTAGCATTAACTCATGAATTTAAGAAGCAGTTTTTGAAAAATAGGTGTGACCTGTTTGTGCAGGTGTGACAATTTGATGATTTCAACATCTGTTGAAATGGCAAAGAAAAACAAATAGCAGAAACTATTAAATGAAGTGGAGTCAATCAGTTTAAATTTTGTGGTTCATTTGCCATCTGAAAGATTGCTTTAATCAGGTTTCATTCTCCAATCCTGTGGTGTAATTGCATATCTTCCTTCAAATTATGCTTTTTTCAAAAGCCTTTGATTTCTGCTTCCAGCTATAACTCTTGTTTTCTTCACTCTTGCCAATCGGGTCAAAAGACACTTATGTTCTAAACAATGGAAAAATGCATGGTAGAATTTATCTTTTGAACTATGGAAATCTTAGAGCCGAAATCACCTTTATGGGATCTTTGTTTTTTGTTTTTAAGAAACTAAAATCCATAAACCAGATAAAGTAAAAGGTAGTAGCTTAACAGATAATGCCAGCTTGCTTCTGCACCTTAAACTAAATCCTGAATGATCTGTATACTGTATAAAAATACAAATCTGTATCTGAGTTAGTGCAAATAAGAAGTGTTACACTTTAATTATAGGAGGAGCGAACAGCTATTTTGTTCCCATTGGGAAAAAAATTGAGATCATTGTCTCTTCCAAATCCTACAAAAATCTATAGGAAGACTGTAATTTAGTTTTGATCAATCTGTACCTTAAAAAGTTAGACAAATAACATTGTCTCTCCTTAATTATAACTGCAACCGCTTGACTCTATTTGTTGAATTTATATAGCTGCCCGTGTCACAGATGTGATCCTGGGGAGTCTACAATAAAACAAATGGTTAAAAACAAGTATAAACAACCTTTAGAAGCAATTAAATATACATAAAATTGTGAGAGAACTGATCAACATCATGTTTGGGACTGTCAACTCCATTGCTAAGTGACATGGTCATAAAGTGAAATGCCACGTGGCTGCTATCATTAAGCAACTCACCTGCAGTTGCTAAACAAGTCGCAGTCGTCACATAACAGTGACTTTGCAATTCCTGCTACCTTCCCAATTGAGTTTGCTTGTTGGAAATCGGCTGACAAGGTTGCGAATGGCAATTATGTGACTGTATCTGTGGTATCCTGCAACATCATAAATGTACACCAGTTGCTAGGTGCCTAAATTGTAATCACATGACCATGATGACACTACTACAACAGCTGCAGCTTTGGGGACCATCATAAGTCTTCTTTTTCAACACCATTGTAACTTTGAATAGTTGCTGAATGAATGGTCAATAAGTGAGGACTACCTGAAAACATTATAGCCATCTTGCAGGCTCCCTGTCTCTATGGGATTGCCCAGGCTGCTGGAAAACCTTGTTTTGAGAGATTTCCACAAGACTAATATGGTTGGAGCTAACCATTTCTGGCAGCTTCCATAACAGAAAAGGGTCTCCTGGGTCCCATCAGATGGATTTTTTTAGCAGATGGGACCCATAACTTATCCTTCCTACCAGATCTGATGGGACAGGTAGATGATAAAACAGGGGAGAGGTGGTCCCTCAAATGACCTGGTCCCATTCCATGTAGTTTTAAAGGTCTAAAGATTCTAGCCAGATGGAAAACCAATGTCCTTTATTATATAATGACATCATCCATGTAGCTATGAATAAAAGTCCTGTGATACGCGTATTTAAGATTTGAAGAATGAGGATTATCCTTCCACAATATTTATGCAGTAATAACGCTGGTTAAATTTACAGAACAAAGTAACCTTTTCACTAAGGCTACTGAACAGGAAATTTGTTATTTTTAAGAAGTATATGTACTATAAAACTGGTACCTCCAAATAGTGTAGCATTATGGCTGAATTAAAAAAGAATATTTTTAGAACATGTTCTGTGGATGAGTCAGAAATCAGGTCCACCATCTCTATTTGCATAATCATATCTAAGGAAACTATGTATTCCATAGCTCTTAATCCTTTTCTTGCCCCAATTCTTGCCTCATTTAGTGTGCCTCAGATAGCAACTATTCACATTTACAATGATGATAATGCCTGCGTTTAAGATCTTTTCAAGCATCTTTCTCTCTCAGTCTGGTGTTTGCCAATGCATTCAGTTAGTATGCATTATCCAGTGTCTGATCTGTGTTTTTTAGCTTCCCACCTTTCAGAACAGAGAGATTGCCTAAAACAAATGATCTCTTCCTGAGCTCATTCCTAGCAGCTACTAACTAACTACAAGTTAACAAGTACAACTCTGTGACCTTAATTGTTAATTAGAACAGAAGGCTTAGTAGACTTGCAGCTGTTGCCTGAAATTGACAAGATCCTGATCAGTTTCATAAAGGTTTGTTTGCCTCCTAAGCAGCTTGCACTTACAGCTCTGAGATGCTATACAAAAAAAACCAGCATTAGCACCTTCCTTTCGATTTATATTTCTGATTGTGTGCCTGCTTATTCTCTTTGCTTCTTCTGCAATAAATATAAATGCAAACATCTATTCTCTTCTTGCTAATGATCCCCGCTCTGGGGTGTTACAGTAGGGAAAAGGGTTATCAGATTTGCCCTATTGCCTGGCTTTCTCATAGTTGAGTTTGTATCCTTCTAATACCATAAAGCAGGGGTGTCAAACTGCCGGCCCGCGGGCTGGTTTCTTCATACCGGAGCCGCACCCACTCCATTGCTGGCATTGGCGAAAAAGCTCCGATACGTTATGTCGCGAGTTTGACATATCTGCCATAAAGCAAAGTAAAAATGGAAGCCTGGTTGTTGTTTTTTAATCATGTGACTATTAAAAATTACAATTACAGCAATAAAAACTAATTCAAATTAAAAAAAGAAAAAAATAGGTGCAAAAAAAGAAAAAATAGGGAAGAAAGAAAAAGACTAAAATGGGAAAAATAAATGTATAAATACTTTCCCCTTCATCACAAGTATAAACAATGTTAGTTTAAAATACAGTATGTAATCTCTTCTTCCATCTGTAAACAAAATTTTAAGGCTTCATCATTTCAGTACTGATATCAACAAAAGTCCATTAAAGGTATCAGAGGTAACATATCTATTTTCACCTTGATTAAAAAAAACTTTAAAATCTGTCCTTTTCCTTCTAATAGTCTTGATCTTTAGTCCCTTCAGGGATTGGAATGGAGTGATTTCCCTATAACAGTTTCAGAGAAAATGTTAGAATCGACCAAGATTTGAGCAAGATAAAGGTTTTGCGAAGCTCATCCTGAAGTTGCCACCTTTGCATGCAGGTGGCTGGTTGCCCCAAAGCCTAGCAAGAGCCAGGTGTGGTTTGCAACCTCCCAATTTCCAGCTGATTAGGGCAGAAACTCAGTTTCCACCAAGGCTTGTTTGGAAGCTTCTCTAGCATTGGGCCCTAATCTAGGCTCTTCTTTCCTGCTGCTGTTTAGGCTTTTTACTGCTTGTCTGCCTCCTTAATGGACCCAGCTGGATCATAGGATTCCTTGAGCTACTCCATGCTTGCTTAACATTCATTTAACTGTGACTTCAGGGACAGCAGGGGGTCGTTAAGTGAAACTATGTCACTTAATGGTTGTCACCACTTGTGACCATAGTGGGCAAGCTCTATTACAGTTGAAGATTGAGGACTATCTGTATACATACACACAAACAGTCCTACGTGCTATTGGTTCCTTGTCCATTATTCTTCGAAATACTTCTAAGGGAATTCAGGCTAGTTGATCTAGAAAATCCACTAATCTGTAGCATCAGAAAGAACTGCTCTGCTCTCCTTTTAAAAGGTCAAACTTTCCTTCATTTTGGAGTTTCTCTTGTTAACTTTGTCTCAGCATGCAAAACCAAAGACATTCATCTGCTCTCCAGAACCAAAAAGAGGACCACACTGCTTTGTATTGGCAATAAACTGTGGAGTTGAAAGTTAACATTTTTTAAAAGTAAATTTGATTAGTTAAGACTTGGATTTTTATTTTTAAATCATGTGTCCTGGGTCAATAGACCCATACATAGAATCAAAATTGTCGGTATTTATGATGCCCTTTAATAGTGTAATTCAGCTTAAAGTGATCCTGAGTAAGAAACCATAAAATAAAAAGAAATGTAGATCAGGTCTGATGACAAGATCAAGGCGCCAGCCACAAGACTGAAGCTGATTGACTACTTATTGCTGATACAGACTTGGGGGCTTTTCTTGTCTCTGTAATGTAATTAATTATTCATGGCTGTTGATGCACCTTTTTAACTAGTATAATATAATACTACTATATAATCTATTGTTAGGGCTCTTGGTCAGTTTGGCTAGGAGCTCAGTGATTACTATAATAGGACATTTTAATAAAGAAAATTGGCTTCAGTTCTCCATTGCTTTGGTTCATTTTTCAGTAGACCCTTTTTTCCACAACAGTGTGGACAATTCATAGATAAATAAGCAGTCTGCAACAGCAGCAAAGGCAGGCCAGAAATAGGTTGCATTCACAGTTCACTCTAAGTCATGGTTCTCTTAGTTATAGCATGTAAAGAGGTCACAATGTATGGGTTCATACACATAATGCTTATAAGCCATGACTATGTTCATACTGTCCTAAAATCAAGCAATATAAATTAAGCCTAAGGATATATATTTCAAAGAAACCTATGAATGTGCTTTCCTGTTTTACCCCCTTATTCTTTCATCATTCTTTTCAATTGTTACTTCCTCTCAACCCATTTTTAAATGGCAGACTTTTGGGATCTAACCCCTTCTCATCTGTAATAAAGTAGATGGATTATATAAATGACAAATCACATTAGAAAGTATAATGCACCTTGTAGTCCTCAGAATGATGGCTTTGAGATTGCTAATGTAATTTTTCCACTCTGCACAAGAGAAACATGTGTTCCAAATTTATACATGTTCACACCAATAAAACGTATTTATTGCTATGGCAGAATTTATTCTGAATGAGGAAATTTTGGCTTTTTATGAAATGCATGTTCCAGTATCTTCTTCCTGCTCTTCCACCTCCTTCCTCTTTTTCTTCTTGTTTCAACTTCACTGAATAATTTAACAAAGCATTTATGTATAAACCTTAGCAATGTTATGGTATATAAATAATATCTTCTCTAAACAGTAAGGTATATAGAAATGTCCTGTTTTTATGCATCATTAG
Organism: Crotalus tigris; assembly: GCF_016545835.1. Classification (NCBI taxonomy): domain Eukaryota; kingdom Metazoa; phylum Chordata; class Lepidosauria; order Squamata; family Viperidae; genus Crotalus; species Crotalus tigris. Next base: position 1,249,077 of record NW_024100564.1, read on the forward strand.
GATGAGATAACCACTATTTTGTATAACTGCTTCTAAATTCAAAAATAAGATTAAAAATACATTTCCAAAGGCATATGAATTCTTACTGTTGAAACACCCAGCTTCATTTTAAGATAAGCTTCAGGAAAACACATGCAAAAGTGGTAAGAAAGTATTACAATTAATTACAATTAATTGAGATTTCTTTTCTGATTACTCTCCAGTTTGATGAGGTTAGAGAATAATTTCCTTAGTATTTTCTTCAGATAAAGATCAGAGTAGAAATAAAGAGAAGTCAGTGACTACATTTTTATGCCTTAAACTGGAAGGTTAAAGAATCATGCATGCAAAATATTTATTATAAGGAGGTCGCTAGGCTTGGTGGGAAAAGATTTGAAAGGATACAGCACAACTTTGTTCTTTTAGCAAACATGGTTTCCTTTTTTCTTCAGTGAGAGAAAACATAATAAAAAAACTGCAATTCAGAGGTAGAACATTTATTCTCTATGCATAAGCCTTTCAGATATAGCTAGGCTTGATAATGAGTGCGAGTGGTATTATTCACACATGATATTGCTGTGCAAATGACACAGGCTACATATAGTACTGTAATCTGCAACATCTGCATGACAATATGACCTGTAATATGTTATTGTGGATTTTATCAGACACCTGGAAATATGGCTGGGAAAGTTGGTATCTACATTTAAGATAATATCACCAATGCTGAGCAAAGTAAATTAGCACTTTTGCTTATTTTAAGGCAACGTCCTATGTATTTTAGCCCTATGTAGTTAGTTATAGAGCATCTAATTTATACAAAACTGGGAGTGGAAAAAATATATTACAGTATATTTTCCATTTTTACCTAGGTATATAAAATATGTTTGTTTTATATATTCATCCATTTGAACATAACACTAGCAAGCCAATACATTCCGCTAACCTATTGTGTGTTAATGCTCACAGACTGATTGAATATTTTGTAAGTTATATATTTTTAAATGTGATCGCCTCTGCCTGGAAGACTCACTTTCTCATTTAAAGTACTTTGGCTATATGTCATGACTGAATACAACTAATTAATTTAATTTATGAGGCTTCCTAACTCCATAGCAACTCTGGACAGCATGTATTAATGAAATACTTAGAAAAAATAAAAATAAAATCACCCAAACATCTGAAGAAAGGAAGACGGTTCATTCTAAAATAATAAAACCCACAAATCCTACAATCCAGTTTAACCCCAGGCCTTGGGAAAGAATCAGATTTTAAGGGTTTCTTTGAACTCAGACGGGGTGAGGGTCAAACAAATCTCAGGGGAAATGTTGTTCCAGAGAGCAGGTGCTGGGACCAAGAAACCATATTTCTTAATTTCATTACATAATACTTTTTAATGAACCTATAGGATAACCAACACTGTGAATTGTGATATGATATCACAGTCATCATGTGACACATCCATAATTGCCCATAGTGGTGTATTCTGGACCAGTGGCAATTTCTGAGTGTTTTTCAAGGGCAGCCCTATGTAGACTGTATTACAAGAGTCATATGTGAGATGATAAAGAGACTATCTGAACGACCATCTAGTTCAGGTAGGATTATAATTGTCACACAAGATAGATTTGTGCAAAGGCCTTTTAGACATAACTGCTACCTGCTCCTTAAGTAGGAGATGTGAGTCTAAGAATACCTCCATATTGTGTATCAGTTCTGAATGGAAAAGTCCAAGCTTACTCATGACTAAAGATGCATGTCACTGTCTCAGGACCCAAACCTCATCATTGTCAGGATCAAGCTTGAGCCTTTTGCTTCCCATCCAGAATTTCCACAGCCTCCAGACACTTGGAAAAGATCTTCACAACATGATCTGGTCAGTCCAGGTTGTATATGTGTGTGTATTTAACACAACAGTATTTTTAATGGATTTGAAATGAATATTATGTTTACAAAACTTACACAGGAAGTTCAAAACATTAAAAAGTGAAATTAAAATTCTACATCTAGCTAAATTCCTTTTATATAAAACCAACAACCAAACAGTTCTTGTTTGAGCTATGTATTTCAAGTGATTGAAATATAAATACTTCACTATCTTGCTATCAGAAAAAGGCTCTCCAAGCAAAGTGTCAAGATATAAACAGTTCCTCTTGCTATCACAGCATGATGGATTAGTTGTCTGTGAACTCAGGAAGCTGTGAGGCATACATAGCAAGTGTATGATGGACAAACTGGTACTGTTCACTGGTTTGTATCATTCCACCTCTGCAATGCAAAAAAAATCTATCTAAATGTACAGGCACTGGGAAGAACAATACATTTGTTTTGCAAACAGTGGGAATCTTAGATCATTCACAATCTTTGCAGACCATAGCAGAACAGCTTACAAAGTAGGCAGAGAATTACATATACTTTGCAAAACAATTCAATTGCAAATGCCTGTTCAAAAAAATTGTAAAATATAGTATCTACAGGTTAATTAATAAAGACTGAAAACTATGAAGACCTTTAAAACTTCTTAAATCAAACTAAAATGGCATTAGTAAATACTGGTAAGAGTCATTAAATTAATTGCGGAGAAATTGTATCAGGTTAAAATCATCTTTCATTCAAAGCTTATTAATATGACTATGAGTGTCACTTAGATATAGCTTTTAATAATCCCTGGAAGAGCAAACTAAAGAGTTGACATGATCCATTTGTATTTTATATATAAGACATTGGGAACTATCTTTAAAAAATCTTATCCAATAGGCTATACTTGCTGCATTGCTTGTAAAGTCATATTGCTCCAGGCTATTTGTAATCCTGTTTATAGATGTTGTAATTTATTTTCTGTTGTTTCTTGCATGTATTTTATTCATGCCATAGACAACACTTACTTAGATACTGAAGTTGATAAATAACACAAACCTTTTAATTAACACTTGAATGTCTGACTGGGTTCTTAACCTATAGCCATGTCCCAATGTAGAATTAAAGATATATAAAGATTTGCATATATTTCTCTTGGCACTGCATAGTACATTTTGCTCTATGATGTCCGGAAGCACAGTACAAGTAGCACTAATAATGTACTTACATTGTCATACATGCTTTTATCACATTTAAAGTTATAGCAATGTGGGTATAACACTTTACCACAAGTGTTACATTGAAATAACTGCAATAGGGTTTAGTAGGTTACTTGATTTAACACAAGACTATATAAAATTGGAGATTAAATCTATTGTAACAATACAGAAATCAATTTATTACTGGGTATAATTTGGTTGGTGCCTCTGTGTATGTGGTGACCAATGTAGAATAAGACAAATACAGATCTTAAGTTGAGGTACACAAAGTGGGATCTGATTTGTTTAGCGATCAAGCTTACTTCCATGTATTTAGTGAACAGATACCATTGGCATACCAAACTATTAACCCTATTATGCTTCCTACAAATCCTACCTGGGATACATGTCTCACCATAAACTATCTTGTTACCAAAGCATTAATGATTGCTGTGATTTTGCTCGAATACTGAACCAACTAATTTAATTACTTTCATATCAAATTATCAGCATTGGGAAACTCAATAGCTTTACCATAGCTTTACTATACCATGAAGCAGAAGTTTCAAAACATTCAGCTTAATTAGAGAATATTGTTAAGCGGATACTATATGAACAAAACAAAAAGATAAGCTACATGGCCACAACAGAGGGCCATTAGAGACCACTTCAGTTTTTCATAAAATAGTCTCAGAACTATATACCGCACTTCATCCATACCTGTCTATGCGTAGCTGGCAGACAATCCCCAAAATATCTACTTCTCCTTTGTCCTTTAGTTGCTGGCATCCAATCTGAGTAGCAATAAAACAGCCTGTCCGCCCAATGCCGGCACTAAATAGAACAACAATTTCAAGTCAGATTGCATCTTTGAGGCAATGAAGGAGAAAGGTGCAGAAATATATCTGTCCATCCCCTTCCAATCAAATAGGTTTGCTGAATATACTTTGCCAGTTTCACCACTGTCTATAAGTACAGAATTTTACAGAGAGAAGTGTTTGCTAGATCTGCAGCTACATTATTTTAAAATGGAGATTTCAAATATATGTTCAAAACCAGCATCCTTGGGCATCATCCAACACTGGAGCTACAAGAAGAATTTCTTACCTACAGTGCACAACAACTGGTCCCTTGTTTTGGGCAGCCTTCAGAATTTTCTCCACTTCAAGAATCAAATGCAAGAGCATCTTGGCTGATTCTGGTGTCCTCTGGTCTGGCCAGGATGAGCAGACAATGTGTTTCACAGTGCGACATTCATCTTTGAACTAAGAATCATGATGAAATAGAAGATAGCATTACTTTTACTCTTTCAAGTATTCACATAAGTGTGGCTGCATCTATCCAAGAGAGAAATTATCAGGGTACTTATTGGAATTTCAAAACTTACAGCTATACAAACATCTTTAAGGAGACAAAAGTCCTGAGGGAAAAATAAACCCCTTCCTCACAACAGCCTCATGACAACTAAGTGAGACAATGAAATGCCAAATAAAATGATCATTGATAATTATAGGTAGAATGAAAATTAAGTGAGAGATTAAATGAAAGGGAATATTCTGCCTACAAGTAGAAAATTAAATAGAAATAATCCAGATTGCAATATTTTGTGGCCAGGTCTATTCATATACACTAATAAGAATCAGAAAGGAATTTTTTATACAGCTAAAATGGTAACATCTGCATACAAGAAGGAGCCAAAGGGAACCTGGGTGAAAAATATCTAGGCATGAAGAAAATTAGAAAAAAAAAATCTATAAAAACATTTTTAAAGAAGAGCCATCAAATGAGAACTAGCCATTTTCAGTAGACATGAGATTAATTTTTCTGGAAAATGTGGCTGATTAGCTGAAATAGTAAACAAGCAAAGTCTTTACTGCTTTCTTTTGGTATAGACTTTACATACACATATATAAAATCTTGTTACAAGAATAATAGAAATCCCAATTGAACACTATTTTTAAAATAGAAAAAAATATAATAAAAATAACAAAGCCCAAAGCAACAATCATGAAAAATTCTGAAAAATTAATGGCTTCTTAAGAAAAAGAAGATGTATAGCAGTTTAACTTAAGGGGCAGGTTTTGACAGTACTTGCATAGAGATTTGGAAGGAAAGGTGAACTGTACAGAAAAATCATTTAGCCAGAGCTCTTGCCTTAATCAGGAAGAAATTAATACCTGCAGAGAAAAGCTACGAATGGTGTAGTCATCACATTCCCAAATGTCTTGGATTTGAATTCTAAATGATCCATAGGATGCTTCTCCTTCAGGCCAGTAACAGATACATTTCTGAAATTATAAAGGTAGGGATCCTCATCCATAAATGTGTGAACCAAGTGGCTGACTCTAAATCCCCAAAGAAAAGAGGAAATTAGAACCAATATTCACTGATCTATTCCCCTATAGTAAAAGGGCTGCAGGAGTGGTTCTACGAAGCAAACAACAACAAGCTTGCTAAGGCTCAGGAACCTCACGTGTGAGTTTTTAATGCATTTTCTAAAGCTTCCTTATGGAAAAAAAAAAGCTTAGGAAAATCTTAAGAGTTACAAAATACACTTGAGATGTAGTTATTAATACTCCCTTGCCACCACATTTGTATTCATTAGGTCTGGAGAGATTTGTGCTGGCTAACAAAGCTTCCAGAAATAATAAGGCCACAAGTTCTGCACCTTTGTCAGATGATAAACTCCTTTGTTTTTTTTATTTCTAAATGAGGGCACACGAGGGCCCTCGTTTAGCAATAAGTTAAGCAATAAGCAATAGGTTTAACAATAAGCAACCTTCCTGCACATCAGTAGGCGATACCAAAACTCCTTCCCGCAGTCTCACCCAACACCTTTCAAAACTTCATCCAGAGGTATCTTCAAGCTGTCAAGGAAAACTACTATAGAATATCCAGAGTGCTTTGTAGCAGTTCAGCCCTAGATGTCATTAGTTGAAAACTAAGAGAAAGCAAAGCACAGGGAAAAGAAAAAAAAAACAGTAGGAAAGCAGTTTCAAAATATGACTAAGACTTTGAAATGGCAGCTTATCTGTGAGGGTTTGCAAAGAGTGGAGCTTTAGAGGGTCAGAAGGACTGCTTTGTAAGCTCACAAGACAGAAAGAGTCACTCAATGAGGCAAATTTGGCCTGGACTGGAGTTTCAGGATCTCTGAATTAAAAGACAGTATATAAGCATTTCATTCAATTTATTTAAATTCGTTTTTAAAAAGTAAAGATAGCCTCATTACTTTAAGAGAAGAAAATAATCCAGAATGTCACAAATCTTGAACTGAAATCTTGCAGAAAATCTAATAGCATTATCTATTCCTCTAGAATAGCCACAGTATGCCACAATATTACTATGGCTATAGCGGTGGCTATTGAATATTTCTGAATATTTTGCTAACTTGCAAATGACTATGTACAGATGTTATACTATAGCAATGGCACTGATCTCCAGAAATCTCTTCCCAAGGGGACAGAACCCAGGACAAACACTGGAAACTTTGAAACTTCTCATTAATCAGAATTGATATACTATTATAATACAACAATACCTCTTTCCTTTCTTTGAGTTTGGTGAGCATAACTATGAGTGGAGTTTCTTCTTGCCACACCATTGTCCAGAAGTCATTGACTGTATTTAGCATGGGTCCCTGTGTGGCTATATAGGCCTTCTTCTGGCTAGCATAACCCTGGACAATGCGAGAGAAATAACAACTGTGATCAAGAGACACTGGAGCCACCATCTTTGTTATTCTCACCTCTAGATAATTCACTGGCTTACCCGGATGTAATTTGCATTTATGTAAGACTCCTCTTCTTGGCTGTTGACTCTCCTGAGACAGACACGACTCTGGGGATCTAGAGGAATATTTTAGTTTGGTGAGATAGCTAAGGGCTTAATATAGCATTTACTATCAGTTGGGCCAAACTATTCCACAGAAAAGTGGTTTTGAAACCTTTCTGGTTTCCTGTCAGTTTGGTTTGGGGCCCTTATTTCACCCACTTTTCATTATAAATGTACAGTTATAATCTCAAAATAGGAGTATAAAAGAGATTTTAAAACCCTATATTTTAAAACAAGGATGACAAAAACAAAAAGTCCACTAGTTAAATACCTGGCTGAACCAATAGTTTTTGCCCCTGATGCCTTGAGCTTTTATAGTTATATTATTTTATTTCTCCTAAACCTGAAGCAATGTGCATCCCACAACAAAAATTCATTCATCTTATTTAGCAATAAATTATATTCTTCTTTATAGTCTTGTGCAAGAATGGTAGCATCAGCAAGAAATTCTTATGTACGTGGAGGACGTTTTGTATTTTATCACACCACAGCTTTAAAAGCAGCCTTCCCCAACCTTCCAGGTATCTTGGACTTGACTTCACATTATTTTCACCCAGCCAAGCTTGGAGATAATGGGAGCAGAAGTTCAAAATTTCTGGAATGGATCAGCTTTTCTACAACTTATAATAGTCTCAATGCTTCTCAGAGCAATAAATAATTTTTGAGTCCCTGTAACTGAAAGGGAAGAAGCTACAACATGGTCAAAAGTAGCCCACAACATTCAAAAATATTTGAATATGAAAGATATTGCTTTATTATACTATATTTCAATTTTTACCATTCTAATGAAAAATTCAAGGCATCCTAGATGGGATTAACCTTTCCTTTCCTTTTTTTTTCATTGAGATATCCCACTAGAAAGAAATTGTGCTTCTAATTTCCAATGAAATGTTTATTGCACAAAAATTCTCTCATTCATGGAATTCTACTGGAGCTCTTGAATATATTGTCTTCTATTACTTAAAATCTCTCCATGTTTCCCCAACATTTCTTAGATATTTCATACCCAAGAAATGGAAAATTCAATAGCTACTTAATTAACTTAACTGGTAACTCTAGGAGTCCTCCATCCAGAAGTACCCTTTGTAACTATTTCATGTTCTACAGTGATGTTCCATGTGTGGCAAGTTTCTCCAGTTCAGTACTCTACAATCAATTGTCCAACTGAGCATGCTCCAGAAGTGTTTGGACTAACATTCCAGACTTCCCACTCAGTATGATATATTGACCCCCTCAGGGATCTCCAAATGCCTATCCTGCTGAAGATACACTTTGTGTCATTCTACTCAGTGGACTGAAAACTATTTTCTGAAAGCTAAAATAGGAATTTTATCACCTGGTCATAAAAACATTAGCTGTCAGCTGTGTTCCCTAGTGATATTAATGACAACTTCAGACTTTTGAGTCATGAATCCTCAAGAAACTTGACAGGAGATCCTACTGAAAACAAGGGTCTGCCAATGTTGCAGAAGGCAAGCTCTGCAGTACGTTATGCAATATAAATCTGGAGCCAAAACTCTTTGTTTTCCTTTCCCAATCCCAGTTTTTCCCTGTTCAAAGACAATTACAAAGTAAACATACTTGGTAGGATGGATTTGTATCTATCCTTTGCTGCTCGACCAGGAATGTTGAGTTCTTCTGGACTGATGAAGTTTGATGGGATTTTCTATTAAGGAGAAGAAGAATTGATGAATTGCTTTCCTTTCTGAGTGGTACTCAGAGAGCTGGAAACAATATCATCAGTGCCTTTTATTGTTTCAAGTAGGCAATTTCCCAATCCTACCTTCCCAGCAAGGAGAGCTCAGCAGAAAAAGATGGGGGGGAAAGTATAACTCAGAATTATTACTCTGCTTAGATGCTGCTAACTAAGAACCATGACCAACTGGATCCTATACTAATTCAGCATCAGTCTGAATCAGGATAGTGATATTCAAAGTCAAACTTGGTATCTGAATAGCATGACAGAGTTCCACTGGAAAAAATAGGCAGGGACCAAAAAAACTCCATTCAGATTCTCAGCTTACCATAGCTAGATAGTGATGTTTACTGTGTACTGGGATGAAGAAACCTTAAGCAGCTGATTCTCTTCTGTGGTTTTTTTAATATTCTACTTTTTATTATATCCATTGCAGCTCAATCCAATATTTCCTTTTCCTACAATTCCCTTGGCTTAAAGACACTTTGCTTTATATTACTCAAGCTTGGTACTAAGTGGAATTGGTTTTTGACATAATCAGAATTCCTGCAGGGGAAACTCTTATCTGCCCTACATGCAATACATGATGGAAGGAACCAAGGTATTGGAGGTGTTTAACCTGGAATCAAATCAGGCAGTTGGTAGGCAGTTTTGAGAATCTCACCGCAAACTCCTCTTGAAGCTCTTCCAGATTGCAGCTCCATTCCTGTAGCATCTTCTGTGTTAGGACATGACTGGCAGTGTTCAAAAACTGTACTGTGACATCTCTAGGAGTGGAGATTTGCACAATGGGTTCAGTGTTGCTCAGAGAACTCATGTCCAACACCAGTGACACATTGGAACCCCTTCTGCAAGACAAAGAAGCCTGAAGTTACAAACCATCAAACTAAAAAAGGCAGCCTATGCTATAGCAACAGAGTGTCTCTGCTGACAAAATGAGGTTGTTGTGCCAAATATCACAAAAATATGGCAAGTAGTTATTTTCTGAATGAGTAGAGATGTATTTTTACCAATAAATAAGAGGAGTTGAATAATCAGAATAATTTGGCCTGAATCAGTATTCAGCCCTATCTCTATAACCCACATCCATTTACTTTCCTCCTAAGACAGGAGGAAAGTATGTCAGTATGAAAAGCACTGCCCCCACATCACTTACCATGACTCAGCAATGGGGCAGTTTAGGGTTGCTGCCTGCATACCCTGTAATGTCAGGTAGTTTCAGAGCAACAGTTGGCAGAAAACCTGCCATCTCTTCCCTTCCCATCCCACATCACTATCAATTGGAAAGCAAACTCCAATTGCCACCATTGGACCTCTGTTTTGGCTTGCTTTAATGCTTTGCCAGAAGAGGCACTCTAAGTCTGTCTGCAGAAAATATTTGCAGCAAGCTCCTGATTTGCATGCTCAGCATCTCAAATGCAGCGGCTTAATCCTGGCCTGGTTAATTCAAATTATGCAATGGCTTCACTATTGCCCACTTTATGTTTATGCAGGAACTATATGAGTTGTCTGGCCTTCAAATAAATTGTACTTGCAGGAATTGTGTGTTTTGGACCACATCTTCTGGCCTTTCTGTGCCAATTCTGGGAAATGCAACTACCTTAAGGCATCTTAAAACGTCTTTGATTCCTTTGATATCTCTTATCTTGTTGAATCTTCACTACATAAGACTCTCTCTTCTGAACAACAAAACCTGGACTCTAACTCATTCATCTACCCTCAGAGATTAGAGAAAAATTCTACCTTTGTCACGTTGCTGCTTCAGCAATATTGCAATGATCCTAAGCAAGAATATTATTCCTTTGGAATCTCAGGAGGGGAGACAGAGATTCTCAGCAACCTTGGAGGAGCAAAAGCAACCCCCCCCCTTTTTACTGTTTCCTCAAGTAAAATAGTACAATGTGTATATCAGTACCATCTAGGAGAGATTTTTTCAGCATCATTTTCATACCCAAGGAATGGAAAAGTCCTTTGGTCTTTGATTTGTACCCCAGTGGGAAGACCAACCTTCTGGCAGATCTGAAATCAAATCTTCCAGAAAGTCAGTATTCTACAGTATGTCAGAACAACCTCAGTCAGTGCCAGTCAAGCATCTGGTGCATCTAGCAACTATACAAAAATGGCCAAGGAGATTAAAGAGTTCACCAACTGGACAGTAGCAGGGAGACTTGCAATAACCAAGTGTAGTCTAGTAAATCATTAAAACCTCCAAGGGTTTCTTGCTCCCTCAAACTTAAAATGTCTGCACGGATGGCCACATATTAGCATAGGATAGAAAAACTAGTTTAAACAAAAAGATGCAGTTTTGACATTTTTTTGCAGTTTTGACATTTTCTAAACACTGAAAGACTAAGAAGTTAAATGCACCACCACGGGGAGGGCATTGCACAGATAGGAGCCATGCAAGAGAAGGTCTTCTCCCATCTATCAGAGAGACCTTGTGGCAGAGGAGCATTTTGAAAAGACCTCTGCTGCTGATTGAAATAACTATCCCTGTTCATCATGACAGGCCTTAAGGTAATTAATGTTTTAATTGTTAACACCAACAATTTTTCAGTACAGGCATCCTATAATTCCTATAGTTAACAATACAATAGTATATTTTTCACCAGCTGCAATTTCTGGACAATTTTTCAGGAAATCCCCTGTAGAAACTGTTAGAGTAGTTAAGTAGCCAAGACATGGATAACTGCTAACAGTTTTGCTCAGGAATTATATTTTATTTTTTAATTATTTATTATATCTTTTAAATATTTCCTTTATTACATTTTATAAGAAACTCAAGGTGGTGAACATACATAATATTCCTTCCTCCTCCTATTTCCCACACAACAGGCATGTGAAGTGGGTTGGGCTGAGAAAGAATGACTGGCCCAAAGTAATAATAATAATATTAATAATAATAATAATAATAATAATAATTGGGTGCAATTCCAAAACAACTGGAGCACCACTTGAACACCATTGGCATTGACAAATTCGCTATTAGTCAATTGCAAAAGGCAGCCTTATTAGGAACTGCTTCCATCCTGCGACGATATCTGTAATACCATCAAACATCCACATCTGCCTATCCAGGTCCTGGGTAAGGACTCGATAGGTAGACAAAATGCCAAATCCAGTCTGAACATCTGGCTGACTGTGCGATGATTGATAATAATAATAATAATAATAATAATAATAATAATAATAATAATAATAAAGTTGGAAGGGACCTTGGAGGTCATCTAGTCCAACCCCCTGCTCAGGCAGGAAACCCTATACCATTTCAGACAAATGGCTGTCCATTCTCTTCTTAAAAACTTCCAGTGTTGGAGCATTTACTGCTTCTGGAGGCAGGCTGTTCCACTGATTAATTGTTCTCACTGTCAGGAAGTTTCTCCTTAGTTCTAGGTTGCTTCTCTCCTTGATTAGTTTCCACCCGTTGCTTCTTGTCCTGCCTTCAGGTGCTTTGGAAAATAGCTTGATTCCCTCTTCTTTATGGCAGCCCCTGAGATATTGGAATACTGCTATCATGTCCCCCCTTGTCCTTCTCTTCGTTAAACTAGACATACCCAATTCTAGCAACCGTCACCCAGTCAGCTTTCCTAAAGCAGAAGTGTGACTCAGAGTCTCCTGGTTTTTACTCCAGTACCTTAACCACTACACAAACTGGCTTAGTAGCACATCAGCCACAGTTGTGCTAACGTGCTTCTGAACTGCAAATACAGTACAGTAATAGTGGGACAGTCAAAGAAAACTCTCAAACCCTAAATCTGTTATGTCTGAGGAGTACAGTCTTATCCAGAATAGGCTTCATTTCTGTTCGCCAAACAATTTCCTCCTTACCAACACAGCTTCTCACTTCTAGCATATCTGGATGTAATTTTAGCTTCTACTCACTTATTCAACCTAATATTAACATTAGTTAGCATTCAAGGGTTTTAGCTGGTTGGTTGGGGCTGTAGAACTGGGTGTCATCAGCACCCAGATATTTGTGCTTTTGTTGCATTATCTCCTTCAGAATGATTAGCTACCCCACCTAATCAGATTGGTTGCCAGGAATGAAGTTTCAACTACTGTGTTCATTAATGATCAACAATATTTCATCTAATATTCAATGGAAGATTACCATCAACTTCACTGGAAAGAAGAGAAGCTAAGTCAATCACAGCACAGAAGCTATACTTAAATATGCAGCAGGTCCACAGGACTTTGTCTACAGAGGTATTGGGACCCCAGACCTGAAAAGCCCATGTCAAGCCAAGTTATGCCAATAGAGTGCTAGATTAAAACAATGCAAAACAAAAAACTGTATCTAACCACAAATAGAAGTACATACTGTTGAATGCCACTTGATCTTGATTAAACTGCTTATGGAAATTGTGGTTTTAATCTGTTAATTTACATTCATGTGTAAACTAGCCACTGCAATTCACATGCTTAGTAGTATGTATGAAACCAGCTAATTGAGACCTATTTAACAAACCATAGTGAAGCATATGGTTTGTTAGTATTACTTTGTACACTGTGAATTAACTCTATGACAGCCTTCTTCCCTAAAGGGTCAGGTAGTTCTCAACTTATAAGTATAATTAAGTTCACAATTTTGGCCATAGGTCATGACAGTCATAAAGCAGGTCACCATATGACTAGATTGGACACATGACCTTTTTTGCAGCACTCATTAAGTGAGCACTGTGGTTGTAAAATGGACACTGCAATCATTAAGCAAACTGATTGTTCACTATAGAGCCAGTTTTGATGGAAACCAAAAATAAATGCCAGTTTCCATCAAAAACATCATAAATCAACGCAAGCTGGTTGTCAAGTGCCCAAAATGTGGTCATGTGACTGGGGGGGAGATGGATGTTGGAACTTCAAAACCGGATCTTAAGTCCCATTTTCAGGATCCATTGTAACTTTGAATGGTCTCTAAGTGACCAGTCATAAATTGAGGACTACCTGCATCCATTTTAATCTATTTAGTCAGCATTCCCAGCTTTATTATCTCTATATACAATTCCTATGAATCCCAGCTAATATAGCCAAATTCAGCAAAGCTATGCAGAGTGTTGGAGAACATAATTTTGTCTATTAGAACCAGCATAATGCTTAACTTACTACTAGAATCTCAGAGTCTATGCATGGAATTTGGAGTACCACTGACTCACCGATCTTGCAGGCGCACATGTTTCTTAACTTCCTGATTGCTATGGGTAGCCTTGTCCATTCTCCGCCTTGTTTGCTTCTGTAGCATGCAGAAACTATGATTTCTCAAACATGCTGAATAGGCCAGGACTGGGCTCTGCTAGCAAGGATTTGTTGAACTTAGGTAAGAGAGGCCAGTAAGCACAGAAAGAATGCAGCTCGATGAATCCATGTTCCCAGGAAAGCGCCTAGAAAATATTCAAGCAAACTGATCATCACTAAGAGCTTCACTATCTTTCTATCATCCAACGCACAAAAACCAGGTACGGAAAACCCCATTTAAATCAGACATATCAGAGCCTTGTTCAGAAGATGCCAATTAGCTTGGTATTCTTGAAAAATGTTGAAAATGCCAAAGGGAGAGAGAAATATGCAACTCAGTCCAACAAACTTGTTTGGGAAAAATCAAAAGCCACCTGAATAAAATGGGTACTCCTTGAGGCTATTGCATATTCAATGATTAGAAAAGACCCTTCACTCATTCTTTGCTCCAGATATATGAGGGTTGGGAGAATATTATGCGGGGAGGGGGGTTGCCCCATATTTTGCAGCTTTGTTCCCCATCTTCATATTCTCAAGAAATGATTCCCTTAAACTGAGATTTTCTCCCCTGCCTGTCCTTTCCCGTAAATTCCTCTCTCACCTCATGCTGCCAGTAACTTCATCATCTCTAGGGTTTCAACCAGGGTCTGTGGCTCTAGGAGATGTACATGCAGAGTGAAAAGAAAGTGAATACAGGAAATTCCTTATCTCTGAGGCTGGTGGTTGCTCTTTGACACTTCCTCCTCTTGCTCCACCCTTACAGCCACCCACGCACATTCTGGCCACAACTTCATAGTTCCTTCCACAGACACCTTCAGCTTCCTGATGAGCTTTTTTGCAAGGCTGCCTGGACAGTTAGACCCTACCTATTTTGCTTTAGAATTATCAGATATTTCTTTTATTCTTACAGCCAAGAATGTAGTAATTCACATTGTATACTTATTGCAGTCTAGAATATAAATCTACTCTATTGACAAAAATACAAATCCATGACTACGAGCTACTGAGCTTTGTAATATAATAGGAAGCAGCATTTTTAATGTGTGTGATTTCATAATCATGCAATTCTGGTGAAGTCTGCAGTAATAGCTCCCTGCTGAAATCCTCCCTCTACCCTTTATGATAGGCTTAATTCCCTAAATATTTATATTGTAGGATCAATTTTAAAATCATAGCATTTTCTTAGTATAAAAACACTCTCCATGTGATTACTTGGGAATATTTCAGCTGGTTATTGAACAGATCTGCAAAATAGCATACTGGAGAAGACTGAGTTAGATAACTTAAAAATGCAGTGGGGCAATAAATAAATTAAACAAAAAAAAGGCAAAAACAAAAAACCTCTACATACAATAATTTAAGCACAGTAAATGCAAAGGAAGTCCATATGCTGTATTACATAGTATTGCAATTGGGCAATACAGTTTCAGTTGGAAAATACCACAATGCACATCTGTTGCAGATGATTATTAGGAGGCCTCTTTCTACTGTAAGCAATGAAGCATAGGCTTTTCAACAAGCTATATCTCTTTAAAAAGGACATTGGCAAAAAATACTCAGCAGATAAATGTGCTGGAAAATATATCAAACAATATTTTTTAAAGAGGATTGTACAAAGTTTTGGGAAATCTTTCCTGCCAGACATGATATTAATGTTTGCAACTCATTTTGAATATATAGTAAAAGTGAAAAATCTTCAAATGAAATTTAACGAAAGATTCCAGGAAAACCTCCTGTGTATATTTAAGTGGCTAGGAACAAACAGTCTGAAAACAAAAACCATCACAGTAATTGAAAACAGTTTTATACTGGGTACCTATGAAGCTAATGCTGACTTCTAGAATTCAAAAAGTGTCAAGTGATAGAAGATGAAGATTTGAAGGACTAGGCAATGTACATCAGAAAGCATTGGTTTGAACAACAAAACAATCAAATCATACTATCCAAAGACTCTCTTAAAATATCTGTTTTAAAATTGCTGTTCTAAAATTCATCTGATGATATGCCACAAACTCACTCTTTGAAAGAGTTTAATAATAGTCCGTCTATGGAGATTCTCAATTAACCATGTCATAGTTATCCCAAAGATGCTTTTTATGAGGCAACTGGACTTTCTTGTTTTTCTTCGAAGATGTTTCGCTTCTCATCCAAGAAGCTTCTTCAGCTCTGACTGGATAGTGGGGAATGGAAAGATTTATACTCCTGCAGAGAACTGTTCATTTGCATTCTTTTAGCAAGTCGTTAAAGCTACCTGGAGGCTTATCTGTGTCTCCAAGGTCACCTGAATAGTACAAATGGGTGTGGAGTCTTCTTGGAACTGTTGAAATAGATGATGGAGATACAGTAGATGATGTCAGATCCCTCCCCCTCTGTTGAGAGAGGGCAGTTCAGTTTTGACATAGATGGCCTCTTTGACCCCTCTTTCAAACCAGCGGTCCTCTCTGTCCAAAATATGGACTTTGCTGTCTTCAAAAAAGTGGCCTTTGTCTTTTAAATGCAGATGGGCTGCTGACTCTTGTCCTGATGGGTTTGTTCTTCTATGCTTATGAAGTTGTTTCATTTCCCCAATGTCCACATCTACACATGGCTCACTGTATTGTACTGCATATACCACATTGCTCAGTTTATGTCTAGGTGCTTTATCCTTGGGGTGGACAAGCTTTTGCCTTAGTGTATTCTTAGATTTGAAGTGTGCACATATGTGGTGCTGGTTGAAGATCCTCCTGAGCTTTTCCAATATTCCTGCAATGTATGGAATTACTACATTGCTTTGTTTATTATTTTCTTCGTCTGTTACAGAGGAGCTCCTGCTAGGTCTTTTTTGAGATTTGATGAAGGCCCACTTAGGATAGCCACATGTTCTGAGCGCTTCCCTGATATGTTTTATTTCTTTTTCTTTTCCTTCTTTGCTGGGAGGCAGGCCTTCAACTAATAACTCATCATTTCTAATAACTCCCATTTTGTGCTCCAGTGGGTGATGTGGATCAAAATGTAAATATTAATCCATGTGAGTGGGTTTTCTGTAAATTTCAATGTTAAGGTTTCTCTCTTCCTTAATGTATACAGAACAGTCCAGGAAGGCTAGACTATTTTCTTTAACATCTTCATGGATGATTGATGTATCTGTCCACTGAGTTGATATGTTTGGTAAATGCTTCCAATTCTTGTGTTTTGGTCTTGATCCAAGTATCGTCCACATACCTATACCAGTGAATGGGTGGAATTCCTGTGAAGGGGTTTAGGGCTTCCATGTAAAGATTGGCCACAATGGGAGACACAAATGAGCCCAAGGCCCAGGCGTGTTTTTGTCATGTTGTTTTAGTAATAGTCCATTAAAAAAAGTATACAAATGTATGTTTATATCGCTACTTGCAATATTGGCTGAATATTGGATATCCTTGCACGAATATGTTGCAAACTCTCAGATTATGGCTGCAATTCTTTATTATATATTTATCAACAAACAAATTCCAATAGCCCAATTTAATTTATTGTCCAATAGGATGAATTTATGTTTGGGACTTTTAAACATAAATTCTTTGCCTTCTTGTCTACAACATGCTTGTGTCATTTTTTTTTAATAACGTCCCAAACTGAGTATTTTTAGAACTGAGCTTTTCCCAAAATAATGATTGGGTGTCAAAAAAGTTAAGATGGCAGTTGCAACCATGTCATTAAGCTCCATCTCCTTTTTAATATATCTCACACATGACACATATTAAAATGAATAAGGCCTTGATTACATAGTTGCCATCTTGACTTAACTTTGACGCCCCCTGCAGAAAATTTCATGATAACCCTGGTGTGATTGTTCTTATTTATATACTGCCCAGAATTTTTAATGATTGGGGTGGTCTAAATTGATCCTAAGATATTTTGTACGCAGAAACACTCTGTCTTCCCTTAACCTGACATTCTCCAAGCACATTACACTACAATTCCCATTATCCCCTATCAGTAGGTATCTAGGCTAGGGAAACTGATATGCAGTGATGAACCATTACATTGAACTAAGGGCAATTTCACACTGCAGCCTAAGCTGCATGAACAAATTGATTTAAAAATAGGGGTTTCTTTTCTGCAAATGAAATTGTATTGTTTGGATTAAAAGAATAAGGAGCATTGTTTTTCACAAAAGTGATGATTCATGAAAAACAAAAAAACAAAGTGATGATTCATGAAAACTAAAAATAAGCTCTTGAAGAATCTCTTATTTCTTTTGGAAATGCTGCATGGAGCATAAACCAGCATTTTCACATTCTGGGAACCTGCTCTCTAATCTTTTAGAATGTTTACTTTTAAGAAATAGCTGAACATTTCTGATATTACTTAATGCATGAAACTTTGACTTCCTAATTATCTTAATATTAAACAAATGAGTCACATTTAAACTGCCTGCAGGTTGGATTTGAAAAGAGCTTCCTTCTAAAATTCAAATGCTGCAATATAGAAATTGATTAGTTCACAGTGTTCCTATAGCATTAACCAACTGCACAATAATCAAATACAATGTGCACACATATTTATAGACTCAGATTCTTTGTAAGGGAGAGAACTCTAACCTCCCTTTGAGTTTGGATTATAATTACCAGTAACAGGAACTCAAATTTGCATAATAGCTGAAAAAGATAGAAAGAGCAGAGGAGATGAAAAAGGAAGTGGCTGAAAAATGTTTGTTTTGTCTGCTGCTAGCCTTTGCAAGCCCTTTGATAAAGGAAACCTTTGCAAGACCTGTCTTGGAACCTTTATTGTTCCTGGGATCATTTCTGAGTTTGGTCAGTCAGAACAGAAGCTCCTGATTTCAGCTTGCTTTAAAAAGAAAAAATCAAGGGAATCGATTTCAATGTACAGATTGCACAAAAGTGGATTGCTTAGTGTGAACGTCTGGAATCAAACCAGAAAATTGAAGTCAAATGCAATATTGGATCACTTATGCTCACTTGCATAGAAGCCAATTGCACAAAAGAGAAAATATATCTATCTATCTGGACCAGAAAATAGAGATTTAGAGATGGAGTGGGGAGACCAATGTAGAAGTCTGCCAAACCACCAAAGGGATAGTTATAACTTATACCTCAATATTTTCCTAGATTAGCAGGAAAGGGGCTAGCTTGATCTCCCTTGGAAGGGCTATTAAAAGCTTCTCCTTACAAGATCTAGCGAGATGTTTAAGTTTTGGCTGAACAGCAATTTCCCAAACACCAAGTCATTAAGACCTTTTAACACCATCATTTTAAACTATACCCAGAAACCAACTGCCAACTAATGTGGAGCCCACAGAATCCATTATATATTACATACTTCCAACACCTAGAACCAGTAAATATACAGGTTGTCATATTCTGGACCTGTCATAGTCTCCAAGTAGTCTTTAAAGACAACCCCATGTAAAGTGCACTGCAATAGACCAACCAGGAGGTAATGAGGGTGAGTGAGAGTTACTGTAGCCATGTTCTCCTGCCCCAGAAAAAGTTGTAACCAGAGCATCAGATAGAGCCAGGCAAATCTTCTCCTTCTAGACATGGCCTCCACTTGCTTTTCAAGTAGGAGCCATTTTTCTAGAAGGATCCCCAAGTCAGGCACCTCCTGCTTCTTCGGTAACTTTCCCATTCAGAGCAGGAGTTTTAGCACAAGTATTACCAAAGACACCCTACATACAAATAACAACTCTATCTTATTCAGCTTCAGTTTTTTTTTCTTTCCCATCAAGATTGCTATGGGGGCTCTTCTTGAGGTAGTTGATTAAGAATTAACCCCATTTTCCCCCCCACTCCCTCCTTCTCCATCTTGTGACAATGATTTTTTTTGTTTGTATTGTCATTTTATTGGGTTGGAACATTTATACCTGATTACTATTTTTTACACTGTAAGCCACCCAGAGCCACTTTGAAATGAGATGGGTGGCAAATAAATGTAATAAATAAATAAATAATCAAAACTGCTATAAGTCCCAGAACTCAAAATAGGATGTCGATAACATCTCTCTTCCAGCCTAGAGTGATGATATAAAGTTGGGTATCATCAGCAAACCAATTATACTTTCCCCCAAAGTATTAGATGAGCTCCCCCAAGAACGCTAACATACAGATATTAAAGAGTAGGGACAAAATCCTGTAGCAGCCCACTACCAGGCCTTGAGCCACTCAGAACCGAGTTGTGGAAGTGGCATGCC
Organism: Crotalus tigris; assembly: GCF_016545835.1. Taxonomy (NCBI): domain Eukaryota; kingdom Metazoa; phylum Chordata; class Lepidosauria; order Squamata; family Viperidae; genus Crotalus; species Crotalus tigris. The sequence continues at coordinate 1,269,043 of NW_024100564.1, forward strand.
AGCTCGCAAGCACACATGCCCACTTGCACGAGCAGCAGTGTGTGCACAGAGTTGCCACTCAGGCAAATGGAGTTGTGCATGCGTGTTTGCCTGCTGCTCACGCAAAACCATCTCCTCTCCCCGCAGCCGATCTGCAAAGTCAGAAACGTTGGGGAACTCTGCCCTATAGCACTCAACATAGCATTGAGTCAACCTTACATTCTCCACCATCACAGGCTAAGGCCACCCACTGGCGGAGTAAGCCCATTGCCAAACAATGACTATCATTAGATAGTCCTGTAAGATATCATGTTGATAACACTGAAAAATTATTTGTTTACTAATTTTACCTACTTCCCATACCTTTATTATTTTTATAAATAATTTCAGGGCAACAAACACATCTAACATTCCTTCCTCTTCCTGTTTTCCCTACAACAACAGCACTGTTCGGCTGAGAGAGAGTGACTGGCTCAAAATCACATAGCCAGCTTTCGTGTCTAAGGCAGTACTAGAATTCACAGTCTCCTGGCTTTTAACCTGATGCCTAAACCAGATCAGCCAGACTGATTTGGCTGTATAGCTTGGCCTCCTTCCTAAAATGTTTGTGTCCAATCTGAAACATCTTTATCTCATTTTTTTCTTCTATTTTCACAGTGTATTTATAATGCTTTTCTTGGAATATCTTAAAAATCAGTTATATTTGACACTATATTTTTTCTATATTTGTACTGCTAATATATGATGAACAGATTCTTAGAAAGTAGATCTGCTTGCTGGTGTTTCAGAAAGAAGAAATAAAAATAATGGGTGGAAATTGCAGAAAAGAAAACTTTGTCTAAACTTTAGAAGAAATGTCTTAAGGGGTAGAATCTTTGAACAGCAAAAGAGCTTAAAATGTGCTTTCAAACCAGAAGCTAATTGTGAGTGTTGTGGTTACATTTCAGCAATCAGTAATGGTGAGGGAAGGAGTAGGGACTAAGTGATACTTCCAAGTCTTCTAAACTTCTCTGCAAAATCTTTACAAAGCAAAATTTTCCTGTAGAGCAAAGCCTATTTTTACACCAACTTTTTGTAATCCCATCTATGATTCAAAGATCTTTCTGATCATCTCAGGAGCTATATGTCCATATGTCTATAGTATATATATAGTATCTTCCATGCTATTGTTCTCCTGCCATTCAGGTGTTCTTTAATACTATATTATATTATAACTTGTAGGCATATTTCACTTGCAAGTACTGTATATTGGGTTTTCCAGTACTTCTTCCAGCTTTTCTTCACACACACACACACACAGAGAGAGAGAGAGAGAGAGAGAGAGAGAGAGAGAGAGAGAGAGAGAGAGAGAGAGAGAGAGAGAGTAGAATAATTGCAATCTATTTTAATCAATAACATCAGGACTCTCTATTTAGAAGCATCCCAATTTGTGAATAATACACTGAAGTTGATTAACATGACCAAAAAACATAATTGCTTAGAAACATTCAAACTGCTCACCTTTGGTTTTGAATGGCTGTAATACCTTTGCACACTTATCACTAGAGGGCATCATTTCCTCAGATCTAACAGACCTATTTCTCTTTCTACAGAACTCAAAGGCTGCTTTCCCCCCCCCCCCTACACATTGCAGGAAAAAAACATAATCTTTCTATAACTGACAGTATCTATTATGTTCTACTTTCTGGTATTCTTTCACCATATTTTGGGCTATATGTAAAATGTGTCTTGAGTCCCTCATCAAATTTGGCTTATCTCAATGGCAGCTTAGACTGATCTCTTGGCAATCTCTCTTAGCTTTCATATTCCAGAGCTTTTCTTCAGCCTTCTTGCAGATGCAACAAAAATTCCTGATACCTACTTTATCTGTCAAACTCATTTTAAAATTTCAGTTCTGAGAAGAATCGAAAGCATGTTTCTGTACCAGCTTGTAACTTCTGCCATCCAAGAATTGCTGTCCAGTAATATTGGAAGATTGATGACTCTTAAATCTTGTGATCAATGTTATACATTTACTTTATCTTGGCTGATCTTGCTTTCTGTTGTCTCTTGTAACCAGATAGATTGCAACTTGAAATCCTCAGGGCAGGAGAAAGTTGAATGGGATACTGTTCTTTTTTAAATTGTTGGACATCTATACATCTTTGTGAATGATATATTTATATGCTTTTCTTAGCAGCCTTGAATCTTCCACTGCTCAGTTTTTTGGATGGCCCCTACATCCATCCATCCATCCATCCGTCCGTCTACCTATCTATCTATCTATCTATCTATCTATCTATCTATCTATCTATCTATCTACCTACCTACCTACCTACCTACCTCTATTTATAAAATGTATTGGCCACCTGTCTTATCACAGGGTAACTCTAGGTGGCCAACAATACTTCTAGTATTATATTAGACAAGATAGATAGATAGATAGATAGATAGATAGATAGATAGATAGATAGATAGATAGATAGATAGATAGATAGGACATCAGTCACTTTTTAATCTGAACTAAAAGATGTATACGTTGCATACCTTATTATACAAATAAATACAAATTCCACATAAATATTATATTATTTTGTTGAGTTGAAAAGTGGACTTGCATTACTCCCTTTCTACATATTGCATAATATTGCTTATCCCTAACAAATAGTATGATAACTATGTGTGTGTAATGCTTTGTTTAAAGTCCGATCATTTATTCAGCAGACTCAGTGTTGTTTACACCACTGTTTCTCACCCTCGGGAACTTTAAGAAGTATGAACTTCAACTCCCAACATGCTGGGTGGGGGATTCTGGAAACTGAAGTCTACACATCTTAAAATTGCCAATGCTGAGACAATACTAATTTATACTAATAGGTAACAGTTTTCTATGGTTCCAAGTATTCCTAGCTCTAATCTGGAAAAGCTGGAAAATGAACTTGAGATGCTCTGGTTGTAACACATCTTACTCTGACAGCTATTGGCAAACTGTAGTGAAATTACTCGCTAAGTACCTATGGTGTTTCTCTTCTACTTAGAGGGCCACTCTTAAACATATGGGCTGGATTTTGGAAATTACTTGTTACTTTTCAACTATTAGGAACCTTTGGATTGACAAGTTTTACACCACTTGGTAAATTTCCTCCAATCTATAGAAGTTTTAAATACATGTTTAAGGACCTACAGTATTATTTTTTTTCTGGAGTAAACAGCAAAAGGTTGATTAAAACTTTGATTTTAGAAACTTACAGACTAAGGGTTTAGATAAACTTAAAATAAGATTTTGGAACTAATTAAAAATAATCCTTCCCATAGAAAAATACATTCTTTTTTGAATTCTTTCTTTTTTTAAAAAAAATAAGACTTTAAAAACTGGACACTAGAGGGAACTAGAAAGAACTAAAGATTACAATTAATAAAGAAGAACACTCATGCTTGAATTATTTCTAGAGAATGACACAAGATATTTTAACATTGGACACATTGAAGGGTATTTTTGAACAATGGGCTCAGAAGTTAACTTTAAGAGTATCTGCCTCTACAGATATACTTGTTGAAAAAGTGCTATGGAAGAGGAACAAATATTATCAGTTATGATTGAGACTGATCTAAAAATGGATTTTAAAATGGCAGGTGACAGGAATGACATGGAAAAAAGTTTTGCACTGGACATATAAAATAAAACATCTGATGTCTTGATAATTAAAAAAGGGATATACAAATAAAACTAAGAGATTGCCCTGGATAATTTTCCTATATTGGATTTACAATGAATTTTGTGAGAATGGACAAGGAAGAAATGAAAAGAAATCAAGTTTTAGGACATTATTTGAAGGGCTAGAGGTCATGATTCTTAAAAGTAAAAGAAAAAAGATATGACCTTGATTAACAAAATAGATATGTTGTTATATCTGGTAAGTCTTAATGGACTTTTGCTGACATTAAGAATGAAATGAATTTGTTTATAGAGAAGAGATGGGATCTGTATCATGGGAAGAAGAGATTATTTGCTATAGTTTAAGAGAAAGTGATAAGTTACTATAATTGGTTAAACTTGTAATGAACAAGGAAGTCATTTCTGTATATAAAGCTTTTCATATTTGCTACCATATTCTATTTTTTCTTTTGTGTTTTCTATTTCTTCTTTTTTTCTGCACCTTCTGTTTTTTAGTTTTTCTTTTTTAGTTTGCATTAGTTTTGATTGTTGTAAATTGTAATCATTATTAAAATTACAATTAAAAAAAATTATAATGCATGAAATCTTTGTCAGTTTTATGGCAAATCCGAAGCCAAGTGATATAATGAGAAAATTGAATAACCTCAAGGAACAGGAGAAACAGATGCCACCAAGACAACAGTCAGGTAAAAGAAATTGGGAGTTCTGGGCAGAACTGTACTCTAAGTAAGTGCCTTAGATAAGATTGTCCCTAGTTCTCTCAAAGACAAAGGGAGGAAGAGGGGGGAAATATTCAAACATGCAAGATTCTGTTACTACAAACTTATGATAAATGTAGTATTAATTTGCTTGACTTTGATTTCCTAGTCCAGTCTAAGGTTTGGCAAAGGACAACACTGGCGAGAATAGAAAGCAGGTCTAGAATGGGAACTGAGGTGTTGCGACAAAGGCAGAATGAAGCCAGGAGGTGAAAGAAGATGCTTTCCACTCCAGAGACATGTGACTGGGAAGCAAAGCAGAAATACATGTCAGCAGGAGATAGTATAGAGCAGACCATTTTAGAGCAGCTTTTGATTTCCCCCAGTGCTTCCTTTCTTTTGAAGTGAAGTTTGGGACAAGCCCAAGCAAGCTATCCAAATGGCCAGCTGGGACTTGTTAGCTATGTTGTGCAACTGCAGAAGGAGGCCAACAGCACTGTTTGTTCACTGTATAGCCAGGAAAGAGTTTGCCGAGTGGATATTGGAATAAAGAACAAAAACAGGTAGGTGCTCCCAAAACAGAAATTTCCAGGAGGAAATTTGTTCCAGTTTGGGGCTGAATGATAAATTAATGTTTGTCATAGGTGTAGCTCTTTAATCTCTGCCTATAGGTGTGGGAAGTGACATTATACCTGCATTCATCCCTACTGTACTGGAAAATTACTTTCTCTTCTAGGATAGGCCATTTGGAAGTTAGTTCGCAATGCTGCTTTAAAAACATTTGGCATTTGTAATTCATTTGCTTGCCTGGTTTGTGCATGCATTATATGCATATGTTGTTGTTTTTGAATAAATATAGCCATTGTGGTTTCTAAATTTATGGCTTAAGATGTCTGAATAAACAACAATGTTTTAATGTGACATGTTGTAGGGTGTATAGAGGAGGGCCTCGAAGGACAGAGGAAAGATCCATTACTAAGGTAACATCAGATAAACATGGCTTGAGCTCAGGCCAATAAAGTGGTTTACAATAATGCCTCAGTGAGGCCCCTTTTAATTCTCATGAAGCCAACAGGAGGACGAGAAGTTATTTCAGACTTGCTTTCAAGGTTTTGTTACTATAGCCGTTTTAATAAAAGTAGTTTTAGGCCCACATGGTATCCAATAACAGATTGATCTGGTATTCTCCAACTTTCTGAAATCTGGTGTAACCCGTTCCATGTATATACAGCAGGTGCTGGCACTGAGAATCAAGAAAGATTGAGAAAAGCTAAATAGACTTGCTAACTTTTCTGTACTGGCATAATGCTGGATATTGCCTTGGGACAAGAATTAGGAGCAGTCAGTCTGACAAATGGTTTTTAAAAGTGGCAACTAGTGCAAAAATGAACAAGGTCACTGCATCTCTGATGTTAAAGAGGAAGAATCCCAACAAATGCAGAGCCTTCTTTTTTTTTTTTTTTTTTTTGGCATTTGGTCACCATTCATCTGGAGAATTTCAAGATGTAGAACTAATTTCCCTTTCCCCCCACTACATGTTGCTCTTCCCTTATTCTCTTTTGATAATTCTGGCCCGGAAATATGAATCCAGCACATTTAGAGGTGACAAAGTTTGGGAACATATCATGAATAAGAGGCTCCCTATGCTCTCCAGTTCTAGCAAAAATGCACAGTGCTCTTCCCCCCACTCCTCCCCATCAAACAACTCACAAGAGTTTCTGCAATGAAAATTTGCAGGTCCCTAAAAAGATTGCAAGGTTCCATTTTCTCCTCCAATCTCTGCCTGCTGGCTGTTCTGTTTTTAATTACAGTATGTCTTCATGCTATGTCTTCACCTCCCATTCCCAATCCAACCCTGTGCATATAACCTAATCCCAGTATTGGCTTCCACTGCTTAATGGAAAATGTGATGACTCAACAACCTTGTTCCAGCCACTGGGTGGAGGAATCTCTTGCTTTCAGTCCAGCTCTATGTCAAAGGCAGAGGGCAAAAGGAGAAGAGTTGGGCTTCTCCAGATGTTTAATTGTCCCTCCATTGGTTTGTCATCCTTTCTCCAGGGATTAAAAGCAGAAGCTGTGTACGAGGAACCGCACACTTAGCCAAGCCAAATCAGAAGGATTGATGAGCCATGCAGAATTTTTACAGGAAATGCTTCATATATCTTGCCCCCTTGCAAGATAAGGGTGATAGTATTCTCATATTTTCTAATAAGTGGCTGAAGTGAAGGGATTTGGATGTGTTCTGAATTAAACTTGTTATTAACATGAGTTAGCAGGTATGCCTTGTGACAAATAGTGAGTCAACAAAGAGGGACCGTTAATTCAGGTATAGAGCAAGCATTTTGTATCTGCTTCCGAGCTCAAAGATGACAATATGTGGTGAAACAGATGAAATGAGAGCAGATAGGAAAAATAATGCAAAAGCAAAAAGAAAACACTTGCTGAGAGAAGAGAGGGGAAAATCTGATGTGATACTGAGGTTTATATGGTCAGAGTTTTAAGATGGAAAGTGGGAGAAGACTGATGGAGAAATCAGCAATTTTAAAAACTTGCACATGATATGGATTTTAGTATTATTATGGCCATTACATGGATGTTCTTTAACTGTTTTTCCCTGGAGTATATTGAAACACTATATTAATATATATGTATACTTCATGGTCTCATTTGTTGCAGTTCAGATGTGTTACTGTTCTTCTGCAAGGTGCTTTTTCCTTTTTGTGGTGCTAGATATTGCAATTAATCTTTGTCATTTAAATATGATAATATTTCCCTCAAGACTTTCCTTTCCTCTTTATAATTTAAAATTATTCTTCTGACAGTCCTCAGAAGCCTCACTCTTTAATTTTTAACTTTTTGCTAAGTGGTTCTCAACCTGTGGGTCCCCATTTGGGGTCGAACAACCATTTCACGGGGGGTCGCCAAACAACGCAGTCCGCCATTTTTTTCCCCTTTTCCTTAGCTGTGCTACTCCCTTTTATTCTATTGGCTTTTGAAAGCCAATAGAATAGACTCTCTTGAATAGAGTCTAATTCTATTGGCTTTCAAAAGCCAATAGCAATTGTCCAGGCTCTCTCTGCCCTGCTGAGCCCACCAAAAGTCCCATTCTGCAAACGGTGCTGCACCAGTTGAGTAGTCCTCGACTTACGACCGGTTGAGTAGTCCTCGACTTACGACCAGTTGGGGGTCGCGGCATTAAAAAGGTTGAGAACCACTGTGCTAAACAGAGGCCATTTCATGAAATTCCATCATATCTGGGTAAGCTACTTTAGATGATGAGTATTAAAATGGAAAAAGCCCAAGTTCTAGTGCAGTGGTTCTCAACCTGTGGGTCGGGACCCCATTTGGGGTCAAACGACCATTCCACGGGGGTCGCCAAACAACTCAGTCCGCCATTTTTCCCCCCTTTTCCTTAGCTGTGCTATTCCCTTTTATTCTATTGGCTTTTGAAAGCCAATTGAATAGACTCTCTTGAATAGAGTCTAATTCTATTGGCTTTCAAAAGCCAATAGGAATTGTCCAAGCTGCCCTGCTGAGCCCGCCAAAAGCCCCATTCTGCAAACGGTGCTGCACCAGTTGAGTAGTCCTCGACTGACGACCGGTTGAGTAGTCCTCGACTTACGACCGATTGGGGGGTCGCGGCATTAAAAAGGTTGAGAACCACTGTTCTAGTGCTTAGTTGGCACACCAAACTGCTTCATTCAAACAGTTCTGTCATGCTCTGTAAAATATTTTGTTGTTTTAAAATTATTGTAATTTGTTTCACATAACGTGAATATTTGAGATGTTTCTATATAACTGAATTGACTTTTCAAAAATAAATTGCAGCATATTCAAAGCTTTGAACAATATTATTGCTGCAAGAATCTTGCATTGTACAGCTCAGCTTTTTCCAGTGCAATGTCCTCTCATGTGTTGCCATCCTCATGGGAGTTATGGAAATTGAAATTCCAACACATTATAGTCATAGTTAAAAGCCAAGAAGATTGACATCATCTGCACAGAATCCAATTTTGCTTTGTGTTCGTGGAACTAGGCTGGAGCATCTTGGAGCCCAACAGGTTCTCCTCTCCTCCTTTTTCATAAGCACATTAAACCCCGAGAAGAATGATTCTTATTCTAGTTACACTTTAGTTAATACTTCTTCCATTTTCCTTTACCCTTACTTTTGCTAATGATGTCTGTTAAAGAACAAACTTTGGTTCCTTTTACTTAGCTCTGCTACAGAAAATATTTTATTATATACTATGCTGACTGAGATCTGCCTAATTGAGGGATTAAAGCTGGCAGGAATTCCAGTTCCAAGAGAAATGCAAAAAGCCTGAGCTGGGTTCTTTGCAACCACAAACTTCTGGAAATCAGCCTTTCCAAACAGCTTCCCATCTGGAAGCCAGCTGGCTTCTCTTCTGCTTTGGGTAATGGCAAGAACTCCACCCCCACCCCTTCCCTGTTTCCCATTATCCAGCAGAAAAAGCCACCTGAATGGGGGGGAACCAGCCACAGCCCCCAGGTCCTTTGTCAATTTCCAATGAGCTTCTTCTCACAAAGAGAGTCCTTTGGAGATGTAGGCAAATAGATATAATCATTGGGGGGGGGGGGTTAGAGCCTAATAGAGATGAAATGTCTATGTACTATTGATGCATATATCTAGACAGTCTGAGATGGTATTGGCTCTCCTGCTTGAGTAGGGGGCTCAACTAGAAGATCTCCCTTTCTATTCTATTCTATTCTATTCTATTCTATTCTATTCTATTCTATTCTATTCTATTCTATTTGTCCAAAATGGTATAGGGTTTCCTGCCTAAGCAGGGGGTTGGACTAGATGACCTCCAAGGTCCCTTCCATCTTTACTATTATTATTATGGATCATCGCACAGTCAGCCAGATGTTCAAATTATTATTATGGATCATCGCACAGTCAGCCAGATGTTCAGACTGGATTTGGCATTTTGTCTACTTATCGAGTCCTTACCCAGGACCTGGGATAGGCAGATGTGGATGTTTGATGGTATTACAGATATCGTCGCAGGATGGAAGCAGTTCCTAATAAGGCAGCCTTTTGCAACTGACTAATAGCGAATTTGTCAATGCCAATGGTGTTCAAGTGGTGCTCCAGTTGTTTTGGGATTGCACCCAAGGAGCCTATGACTATTGGTACTACCCTTGCTTGTTTTTGCCACAGTCTTTCTATTTCTATTTGTAGGTCTTTGTATTTTGTTATCTTCTCCAGTTCTTTCTCGTCTATTCTGCTGTCTCCAGGCACTGCCACGTCCACTATCCAGACTTTTTTGTCTTTCTTATCGACAATTGTTAAGTCTGGGGTGTTATGTTGCAGGTGCTTGTCTGTTTGAATTATGAAGTCCCAGAGCAGTTTAATTTTATCATTTTCTATGACTTTCTCTATTTTATGATCCCACCAGTTTTTGCTTACAGGCAAATGATATTTTTTGCAGATCTTTCAATGCACCATTGTTGCTATTTTGTCATGCCGCTGCTTGTAGTCAGTCTGTGCGATCTTCTTGCAACAGCTTACAAGGTTTCTTCAGCTTCTTTGCATAGGCGGCACTTACTGTCTGTTGCTGTCTCCTATGCAAAGAGACAGCAACAGACATCATCATCATCATCATTATTATTATTATTATTATTATTATTATTATTATTATTCTTGGTCAATGAGCCCACCACTGCTTGTGCTGCTACATTTTGGACCAGCTCTAATTTCCAAGTGGTCTTCAAGAACAGCCTCATGTAGAGCACATTGCAATAATTTACACTACAAGGACTGTAATACCCATTAAATATATATAACATAAAAATTATGGGAGATGTCCAACACATTGTAGGGTACCATCTTAGGAAAATTGCTTTTAGATGTTATAAACTTTTCCCCTTCTCTTGCGAGGCCTTCTGTTTTCCAATGAAGTTGTTTTGCTGTAGGCTTATGCCCAGATAAAGTAAGTACTTGGAGCAAATGTTTGAAGTTACTTTATTATTAGATATTGAATAGCTCTCTAGGTCTAGAAAATTCTTTCCCAACCCTAAGCATCTGTTTTGCATCTACAATTCATTTGTGGAATTTATAGTCATGGATTAGAAGAAATTCAAGCTTTGATAGCTTTTGAAAATATTTATATGCTACCAACAGTACTGCCTTTTGGTTCTGGTGGCTTTTATATTTAACTAGTAAGTCTCTTCCCAATCATCTAGAATGACATCAGAGATTCTATTTTAGGTTTTCTTCCCTCCCCCAGCTATAGTGCATTATTATGGGCTGCATTTCCTGAGGAAGTTTTAGTGACATGATTATAAAGTTATATCCCGTCAAATTAAATTGTGGGAAACATGGGAAGGCAGATGAGGTTGTATAATGCTTTTATTTTGTGGTAATTAGTAGAAAAGAATACAGCTGTTCTGCAATTATTCCTCTGTTGCAATGGATTAAAAAAGTATGTAAATCAGGAGTGTCAAACTGCCGGTCTGTGGGCCAGATGCATCATAGCAAAACTGTGCCCACCCCATCGCCGTCAATGGCAAAAAAAGTTGTGGTATGTCAAGACACGTCATGTGACATTGTGAGTTTGACACCCCTGAAGTAAATGATTATGTATTTATTGCTGGCTCTATATTAGTTTGCTGGCTTTAAAAAATGTTTTGATATTCAACCATCATCACGAAGTAAATGAAGTTTTAAAAACTGCAATCTAGCAGTTATCCATATTTTCTTGCATTAAAATATAACATATATGATCAATTTTGCTAGATCAGACCAAAGTTCTATATCCCCTAACATTCAGTAGTCAAAAATAAGCCCACAAACAAGACAGAACTGCAATAGAACAATTCCACTCACATTCTCCAACAACTAACATTCAGAAGCATACTTCCTCTTGTCCTGAAAGTGAGTTACCGCCATCATTTCTAGAAGCTGTTTTATCCTTTAATCTTCTTGTAAGGTCATCCTGATTAATAACTGTAATTAAATCTTTTGTATGTGAACCCCATAATTTAACAAAATGCCATGTGGAAAATCTGTTTATTTTTATTGAATCTGAAATTTCTACCTATCAGCTCATAGATGTTATCACCCTGAGGTTCTTGTACAGTAGTTTCCAGAAGAATCTGATGGACCAGAGTTAGAAACAGATTGCAGATTTAATAAAATATTGGCTTTATCCAACAGAGCTCTCTATGGTTCTATGGAAATTTCTACAATTCCATCAGGAACATTTGCACTTCTAAATAAGGTAGGCATTTCAGTTCCTCCTTTATTAAATAACCAAAATAATAGAAAGTAGACCAGTTATTCAAAAGGGAATGCAGCTGCTTCCTACTCACTGTGGAATGTTTCTAAAAGCCATTACTGATTTAAAATAACTCACTAAACCTGTAATTATTGCTCAAGCAAGTTGTCAGCCCATGAAACTAGCATAATATCAGAAGAGCAATTGTGTGTAAGAGGCAGGATCTTCTTTTTTAACCAAGAAAATTACATGGGCAGTTAAAATATGAAGCTGCTTTGTTACGGGTCCAAATATTGGTCTGTTTATATTCTTTATAGATTGGACTTATAAATTTAAATGACTGATAAGAACTATAACTGTTGGGTTGCAGTCTGTAAAGGGAATTCCCAAAAATGTTGCCACAGAAATATCAACTAGTGATTTTTGATTGTCAATTCACCTGAAAGTTAACCTAAATTCCATCATTATGAGGGGGAATAGCTGATTCCATGATGATTTGGAACAAACTCTTCATAACTTGAGCATAAACACTTAATGACCATCTCAGAATTTGCATGTTATACAGGAAACAGTGTCTTATAGTGACTGTAAGAGAGAAGTATGGTTTTAGGTCATATAATCTTAACATGATCAACCATTTAAAGCCCTACTCCAATATAGGGACATTGGGAATTACCCATGACCATATTTGGTGTACAGGTCTGAGCAGTTCCTGTAACAAGGTAAACCCAAAGTGCTCCCTTGGGTTTACCTTGTTAAAGGAATAAGATTTTATTAATAAAACAATTACTTTTTATTTTGTTTGTGACCACAAACAGCACCACTCAAACTACGTAATACATTTTAAATTCTTTGTTAAGCACACAACAGAGAGCAAGGGAGTCATTTAGAACATGTTCTATGCAACCCACATTTTTACCCATTGAAAGTTTTCTTCCCCTAGACCAGGGGTATCAAACTCGCCGTGTCACATGATGTGTCATATCGTGACTTTTTTTTCCCTTGCTGGAGCTGGGGTGGTTATGGCTTCCGCATGACGCATCCAGCCCATGGGCCGGCAGTTAGACACCCCTGCCCTAGACTGTTCTTACCTACAAGCAGCTGATGCAAGATATATCAGCCTACTGAGATGCAATAAAATTTAAAGAAATCAATTTCAAACTATAGAAGGCAGATCCCATATCTAAAAAAAAAAAAGTTGAAAATATTTGCAACAATTTTCCAAATATTTTTATTAGCCCTACTTGTTTCAAGGCAGAATTGTTTCTTGCAAAATAGATAATTCACTTCTTAGAGATCATCACCTCCTAAATGATATTAATATGTCTATTAATAATAGCACAAAAGCTTGTGTTCCTGTCTCTTCATGTTGAGGCATATTAATGTATTTCTTCATCTCAGATTCTTTCCTGTCACAGAAGCTTTCTTTTCCATAAAATCTAATGCATAATGCATGCCCGGTAATCTTTCATTGTCCCAGGAAACTGTAAACAGGAATTAGATTTCAGTCAGGCTTGAATGGAGAAACACATAGCTTCCTTGCAGGCATGTTCGCTACCTCTGGCAAGCAGACCTTCCCTTCCTCAGAATCAGAAGTAGAACAGAGAGGCCTAAAATACTCCAGAAATATCTTGCAAAGATGAAATCAATAGAAAATGCTGTCATCAGGGATCTTCAAACTTAAAGACCCCTGTTCTAGAATCAGTGCCTATGACTGGAAAGATTTTATATTCCTTTTTTTTACTGGTTATAGCAATATTTCTGGGAGAAAATAACTAGTTGCCTCTTTTCCTGATCTGCTTCTTCCTCTCAACTTGTGTGGATACCAGATGCTGTTCCTACCCTTTATTTGGCCAGCCAAGATGGCAGATACATCTACTTGAGGTGAGCAGCCTTTATCTGAGGTCTTTCCCTGTAAGGTGGATTAGCTTCTCCAATCTCTAGTTGGTCCAGTTACCTTTCCTCTACTGGGTGATGGCAGGGTGGAGTGGGTAGGCAGCATCAGGTAGTTGACACAATTTTCTATAATAGAACTTGTTCACCTGTTTCTGATGTTCCTCAGTTGCTTCCTAGGGATTAACAGGGCAGTTTGAACTTCTATGAATTTAATACATGTGGTTTATAACCGTAGTGGGAAAGGAGATGGATATTACAGCTGGCTGACTGGGGTGTTGAAACCCAGGTTATGTCAACTTGAAAATCTCCATTTATGTAAGAGTTTGTGGTGTACATGTGTGTGCTTTAAGGATTTCTCTCATGCAAACAAGTTGTGAAAGTTGATTATTAGTGTGCATGATTCAAAGCTTAGAACACATCTATACTGTGTGGATGCAATGTTGATTTATACATTTCAAGTCTCAGTAATGTTTACACTTTCCCAAAGCATCTATCATAATTTGTTCATCTTTAAGGTGTTGCATTTTTTTTTATTTTCCCAGCATAATAAACTAAACATAAAAGCACAACCCGTTTGAAGGGTAAAGCTTGCCAGCAGGTTAACCTGACAGTGGAAAGCCTTCATTGACCTAATCATTAAGGTCCAGAAAATTACCCACGGCTGCAACTCGTCCTATGAAATTCTCCATTGGGTAGAGTAAAAAAAAAAAAGCGCTGCAATTTACTTTCGCTTGAAGTTTTGAGATATTACCACCTTTTTATTATTATTACAGGTTCTAGCTTAGGTTTGCTATCCTTGAAACTCAGCTCAAACGAGGTCTAATTTCGTACTTCGGCGTTTCCGGGAGGAGAGCAAAACCTCTGGTGGCGGGTCAGGGCCGGGCTTCGTTCCTGTGGAGAGAGCCAGAGAAGGAGAAAAGGAAAGGCGGGAGCCAGAAGCACATTTTACTCGGGCGCCCACGGACAGCTCGCTCCAGAAGTTAAAAGGCATTGCTCGAGCATTCGGCGTAAGAAGAATCGAGCCTCCCGCGATCTCCCTCCCCCCCCCCCGAAATTCTCGCCCGCTTTCACCGACTCTTCTTTTACACCGGCTCCGAGTACCAGGAGCCAAGGGCAGCCTCTCCTAGAGCCTCACGCCCAACGACGCAGGCACGCCCACACAGAGGAACGCCGCCGCTGGCGAGGCTCGCAGACGCGGCTGCCGCCGTTCTTTCTTTCCCATTCGCGGGAGCGCGCGCCGGCGCGCGCATACAGAGGCGTATATAGACCCAGGGAGCAGCCGAGCCTTCCCCCACCCGGAGAGAAAAGCGTTTCCGAGTCGGCGCGGGCACAGATACTCCTCACTCGCGAGGAGCCTTGCCCTAACCCGCTGGACGCGGGCAGCGGCTGCGCTGGCGTCGCTGGCATCCTGCATGCCAATGCTTTGAGGTCACTCTCGTATGCGGGAAGCCTGTTGCCGCAGAGGCAGCTACAGCTGGAGAGCCTCCGGGAGAAGGGACCTGGGGGGGGGTCCCGCGGTGCCTCTTCCTCTCGGGAGCTTGTCCGGGCGCCCAATGCTGCTGCTGCTCCCGCTCCTGCCCTTCGTTTGGGCCCCCGCACTGGCCCATGTCTGGGAGGTAAGCACATCCCTCATCGGAGGCTTTCCTCGCGGAGCGGGTGGGCTTTTCCGCGTGGGGCGGGGCGGGGCGAGGTGGGGTGCATAGCGGCAAGGAATTAATTTGTGACAAAACAAACGAGACAAATGGATGCGGGCAGCAATAAGACGGCATTGACCTGGTTAATTGTGTGTGCAAATGCAACCATTCGGTGTTAAGGCAAGGCTGCAAAAAGAGACGGGAGGCGGACTGAACTCAAGTTCCTGATCAAACCTTCCCCAACGTGCCTGGATGGCAGTATTAATCCAGCTGGTCCAGTTGCTGGACATTCTGCTTAGGGGCAGTGAGAACTGCAATCCACCATCCTCTAGAAATATCTAGGCATAAAGTTTTGCATTACCCCGGCTCACAATTTTCTTCATAATGTTTTTCTTATTCAAAAATTCACGTGGCTGCTATATCATATTTTTTGGTGTGGTCTGAATTGAAAACTATTGTTTATAATTTAGCCCACTGGAATGTGTGAGCTCAGATATTTTGGTGCAAACCATGGCCAGCTGCTTGTTGAATGAGTTATATTATTACACTTCACAACCAGTCACTCTTACTTCATCTGAGAATTTTTTTGGCCACCTTGTGTGGATTCCTTAATGTTTCTATATAAAACTGATAAATTGTAAACAAACACAGAGGCACAGCTCTGTGACTTTGTTGCAGAGAGGACTTCTCATGCTGTTTTCTTTTGGGATAAATGCCTTATGCAGAGTCCAAAAAAATAAGGTTAGAAAATAAAAGCAAGCATTAAAAAAAACTATTTTACAACAACACTACAGTATTTCCTGTGTACTTTTTTTCTGTTTTTAGAAATTATCCTTGTTTCTGTCACATCATAAAATTTTATTCAGCTCTGTTTCTCTTTAAGCTTCTCTTTTATTTTTGAAAATCTCATCACTTCATCCAAATGTGACTTTCTTGGTTTTCTTCTTTCTCTCAACCTACATACTTTATCTTCATATATTTGTTTTGCTATTGAGTCCTAACTCCCCCTCTATGATCAAACCACTTAAATACTTTGTATTCAATCCATATTTATTTAGCATTCATTCTTGGTACTATTTCTTCTTGTTTTACTACATACACCAATTTCCCATTCCTGCTCCATTTAACTATGTAGCTTTTAACACACCCAGTTCTCACTTCCATATATATCAAATTAGGCAGAAGCACATTTTAAACACAATTTTCACTTCTTTCAACAGATTCCTCATAACAGACTACTACCCCATTGCCTTTCTTACCATTATTTGGACATGTTAAAATTTCTCATCCATGTTCCTATGTTAAATGTACTACAAAAGTACACAAATTCATCTGCTTGCTCTAGTTTATACAATTAATGTATAACTTGCAATCATTTATTCCATTTTCCTTGTGAAATATGACTACCATAAGTCTTTGATGCATTACTTTTGAGACCCATAATCTCTGGGTTTCAATTTATTCATCATTCAATTTATCTAAATATTCTGTGCAAATTATTTAGATTCTCAGTTAACAACATAGCATTATCTGCAGAGAAAAATTTATATCTTTAGCCAACATATTTCTATAGTCAACCTATGAGTTTCTATTTTCATGTGCTAACATGAGAACTTCATTTTTATGACATACATTTTATTCTTTTCATTCATAAATACTTTCACTTCCCTGCATATATTTGTCATATCTAGGCCATCTTTATTAGGATCCATGATATCCTTCTCTTTTTCTTACTTTCAGAGACATACTACTTTCCTTTCCCATACTTTTTATCATATATATCTCTTATATTCTAAGGAACAATGTCCTCTATGCAGTGGTCCTAACAATATGGTGCATAGATACTGACTGCAGTCCCAATCATGTTTTAGTCAATTAAGTCTTACCATAATAATTTTTAGTAAGATTGAATAAACTAGATCACCACTTTCAGTTTGCCTATGCATCATGTAATCTTCCTTGTTAATAATGGTTAGGGTATTTTTGGCATAATTTAGCCAGTAGGAAATTATTGGAGCAACAACTAAATATATGTTTATGGAAATTCTCAATCATCCAGATCATGGTTGTTCCAAAGATGCTTTTCAAATGGCAGCTGGACTTTCTTGGCTTTTTCCTTGAACACTTCTTGGATGAGAAGTGAAATGTCTTCAAGGGGAAAACCAAGAATGTCCAGTTGCCGTTTGAAAAGCACTTTGGAATGAGTACATATAAAATTCAGTTATACATATATATACTATCTGGGCTTCTTTATCATAGGTTAAAAGTAAAAGCAAATTCAGAAGGTTACCACTATTTTGATACTTAAATTTCCATGTTTTACAGCAATCACAAAAGCTTAAAGAGGATTGCATTTAATATCTGGCTTGACCTTATGTTCTTCTACTCTTAGAGTAAGCCCTTTCTTGGGCACCAAACAAATTTTATGTAAGGGGCTTTAGTATAATAACTTGACCTTTGAACCAAAAGAGTACAAGTGTAGCAACAACTACAGAACAAAGCAAATTCAGTTCCTTTGAACAAGAAACAGTATCTACTGATGAGTTTGGCTTCCAGGAAAGCACATCTTGGATGGAGGTGATGAGACCTTGGCATTGTGTGATCAGCTTAGCTAGAGTCAAAACAATGATAATGGCTTTCTACTAATAAGGAAGCAGTATCTGTCCTTTAAATAGTTCTGTGATTATGGAAATGTTCAACAGAATTCTTCCTGATCAGCAAAGGGTAATACTAGGCTTTCAGAAATTTCTATTCAATCCAAAATATGAGGCAGGCATAATTCTGATAACTGAAAGCTGCACTGTAGTATTCTATGCTATCTGAAACACCAAACCAGAATTTCACAGACAAGTACTGACAAAAAAGAAAGAAAAATGAGTAGCTCTCTTGCATAAAACTTGTGAAGTTTGGTATCACACATTTTTCCTCTTTGTTACTTTCGTGTTTATTTTTTTTTTATTGAAAGTTTTTGAATTTTACAAAATAAATCCCTTCCCCAAACCCCCCACCCTCCCATACCCTCCCCCCTCTCCCCAAACCTCCCATACCCTCCCTCGACCTTCCCAGAGCTGAGTACAGGCTTAATTTAAATTTTTCAAAAAAGATAAGAAATAAAAAAACTTAAAACACATATAAATCCAAACAAATCTAAATACCTTAAATTAAAGAAATTGTCTTCTCTAAAAAATAATAATAAACACATATTATGATATACTCTAAACCATTTCTAATATTGTAGTTATATTATTACCCATCATTCTATAAAGAATCACCAAAACACCAATTTGAACATTACTTTCTTTAAATATCTATACCTACACTATAAAATCTGATCTAATCTCCCTCTTTCTTTAATCTAAAACACAAAAATAAGCATATGAACAATCATTATACCATTAGGACTGGATACTCATTTAATTATATCTAAACTTCTTATCTAAAATTTAATTAAACAACTTAACTTCTCTTAAGAATAATTAATAATAAAAAAGAAAAGAAACCAATCTTTAAACAAACTATAGTATACTCTACACCCTTTTCATATCATTTATATTATTATCCATCATTTTATAATATACTCTAAACCTTTTCATGTCATACATATTATTATCCCAAAACACATATTTAAATATTATTTAAGACATTTTCCAAAAACATTATAAATTTTACTTCTCCCGCAATCTCAATAATCTTCTAAATACCTAAACAAAATACTTAAACTTAAACTTCTTATCTAAAATTTTCATTCAGTCTCCATAATCTTCTGTCCAATAGCCGGTTGCGTCCACTATAAACACAATCCTTATCAGTCTCTCTTGCCCATAAGCATCGAAAAAAATGCATTAAAATCTGCCCTTGAAGATCGCTCCAAAAAATTTGTAAGTCCTGGTTCTCCCACAAACTCAGGAACCAATACCTGTGAAACTTCCTCAACCTCCTCCTTCTGTTGGTCTTTCTCTTTACGTTTACATGTTGCTTTTTCTTTACATTTATATGTTGCACAAGTCTCAGGAACCAATACCTGTGAGGTTTCCTCAACCTCCTTTTCTATACGTTTATATGTTGGACAAGTTGTCTTCTGGTCTTTCATCTCTTGTGGAACTTCCTTAAGCTTCTTCTGTTGATCCTTTTCTTTACAGTTATATGTTGCACAGGTTATCTTCTGCTCCTCCATCTCTACTTGTTGAGGCCTCCCATTTTTAATTAATATAGGCTCTTCAGACTGCAGTTCTAGCATTAAAGATTGCTCCAAAGAATTTATAAATCCTACTTCTCCCGCAGATTCAGGAACCAATACTTGTGGAACTTCCTTAAACTTCTTCTGTTGATCCTTTTCTTTACAATTATATGTTACACAGGTTGTCTTCTGCTCCTCCTCTCTACTTGTTGAGGCCCCTCAAACTGAAGTTTCCCAATTTTCATAATTCTTAACACTTCTGACTGCAGTTCTGCCTTTTTTTCTTCCAAAGCTTTAAACATGATAGGTGATGATGAGCATACCCCCAGGACCGAAGTATAAAAATCTTTTGCTTTAGAAACAGTATTAAGACTGTAACGTATCCCCAGGTAGCTCACCACCATTCCAGTCGGAACATCCCATCTAAACAAAATTTGTCTCCTTTTAAGTTCATCTGCTAAAAAAGCAAACTCCTTTCTTCTTCTTAAAATTTTTGGTGGGATCTCCTTTAAAATTATAACATCTTGTGAAGCAATTTGAAACCTCTTCTTATAAAAAGCTTGTATAATTTCATTGCGCAGGGATCTTTTCCCAAAGTAAATTACCACATCTCTTGGCAAATTCTTTTGCTCTGCCACCACAAAGTTAACTCTAAATATCTGATCAATTCCACTAAGTATTTCCTCTTCTTCTCTGTTCAGAATCACAGCAAAGTCCTTTGCCACCATCTCTCTCAAATCTCCTTGCACAGACTCATGTAAACCTCTTATTCTTAAGGCATATTCCTTATATTGAAGCATAAGAATCTCATCTTGAAAGTTTTTCATCTCTTTTTCCATACTTTCAAATTTTTCCTCCATCAATTCCACTTTTTCTACTACCTCTACTACGCGAGAGTTCAACTTTTCAAGAACAGAGGCAACTCCTTTTAAAGTCAAAACTATCTCTTGCCTCAAAGTCTTATTATTTTCCTCTAAAATCTCTTTCATTTCTCCCCTAATTTGAAGTATCATATCTTGCAAATCCTTCACCATTGTTGACTGTGGCAAGGAAGAAGGTGAACCTATTAATTTAGGTTGTTGCCCTGACGATAACACTGAAGAAGAAGCCACCTTGGAACCTGTAGAGATTACTGGACGCTTTGGGGCCATCTTAAAAAAACTTTACTCCTTCTTAAAAATTGCAAAAATTAAGCAAAAAAAAAAAAAAATAAGAAATTAACTCCCTATATTCAAAAAAAAAAAAAAAAATCCTTCAAGAGGGATCATTATTAAAAAAAAGGGAGTTCAAAAAAAAAAGAAAGAAAAAGGAGGAGAAAAAATAATTAAATAGAAAAAATCCATTCCATTTTTAAAAGTACCGAAAAGTACAAAATACAAAACACGAAAATTAAACAAAAATAGTAATACTAACACTCCATTCCAATCATAAAAAAAATAAAAGAGAAAAAAGGAAAGGGAAAAAAAGAACACCAAAAAGCCTGCCGGTCACCATTCTAGCTTCCGAAAAAAAAAAAAAAACCACCAAGAGGCTTGCCGATCGCCATTTTACTTTCCCTTTCAACAAAGAGGAAAAAAAATAAAAAGAGGGAGTATAAAAGTAAAAACAAGTCTTGAAACTTAAAATCCAAATAAATCAAAGAAAGCAAAAACTAAATCCTCTACTCAGCTCTGTCCGTTTATAAAAAAAACTCACCAGTTCTCTTTAATCACGGAGGTGGTTGCAGCGGCTCGTTTTGTCCCTAAGGACAAAAACAGCTGGGAAGCGGAGACAAGTCTGAACTCCATGGGAGCACTCTTTTCACCCCCTCCCCAAAAAAACTTGGGGGGTGCATAAGAGGCTCTACCACTATTCAGACAACTCTCTGCCCCTCCCCTTTGCCCGGGAGGGGGTTTTGAACCGCTGAACAGCTGATGTCTGCTGTTCATAGCGGTTCTTACACTTACCCAGGAGGACGGCTACAAAGTAGCCGCCATCGCGCGCGCAGACTTTCGTGTTTATTTTATTATTTAGTCACTAAGTCATGTCTGACTTTTTGCAAGCCCATGGACCATAGCACGCCAGCCCCCCCATCCTCCATTGTCTCCCAGAGTTTGCCCAAATTCATGTTCATTGCCTTGATGACCCTATCTAACCATCTCATCCTCTGCCGAGCCCCTTCTCCTTTTGCCTTCGATCTTTCCCAGTAACAGGGTCTTTTCCAATGAGTCCTTTCTTCTCATTTGGTGGACAAAGTATTTGAGCTTCAGCTTCAGTATTTGTCCTCCCAAAGAACACTAAGTGTTTAAGTCCTTTAGGATTGACTGATTTGACCTCCTTGCAGTCCAAGGGACTCTCAAGAGTTTTCTCCAACACCACAATTTGAAAGCATTATTTATTTATATCCCATCTTTATTATTTTTAGACAACAAACATATCCAACACACCTTCAACCTCCTATTTTCTGCAGTGGGAGTGAGACTTCAGAGTGCCATGGAGTTCTCCATAAGTTGTTCAGAATCAAGCCAGGAATTGGCAACATCTTACATTAGATATGGAAAAATAAATGATGGGGAAAGATCTCATTAAGTTAGAAATTTCTCACTGCAATACAGACACAAAAAGCCTTTTAGAATTTCTTATCATTTGTATTTTATTCACTTTTGCCACTCTCAATCATGAAATTAAGTTTAAAAAAGTGAGGAAATAATAGTATGTATTCTAATCACATAGGATGACAGATGCAATCAAACAGACTGGAAAAAACCTTTAGATGGAGAAGTATCAAATAAGAAAGGTAAGGCCTTTTTGCTCATCTCATTATCAAGCAACTCTAGGCAGCTTTTTACTCATTATTACTGAGAATTCCAAGATAGAACATTCAGGAATAATCACTTTCTATTCTGGGCCATCAAAATTATAATGTGTCCACACGTTTTCAAAGCCACAATAATTTCCCTGCAGACTGCTCCAAGGAAAAATGAAATAGAGATTGAAGGGTGTCAGCAAGAGGTGGAAAGGTTTTTCTTGTCTTTCTAGCCTTAATTTTCAAAAGAGGTGCAGAAAAAGGGCTTGACTTTGGGAATGTAAAATTTCCTTGCCTTCCACTCAGTTCAGCATCTGTGGGAACCTAAATCTGAAAAAAAATCTTAAGTCAAAGATTCATAAATACTGTGTTTGCAAAATATACTAGACTATGGTTAACTGAACTATAGTTTACTGAATTAATCTGATTGCTGGATTTACACTGTATTATTCCAAATGCAGGTTATGCTTAGCAGTTTGTGCTTTCCTTTCTAGTATTTTGTAGTAATTTAAGTTTTTTAAAAAATATTAAGTGATGCATAAAAGAAAGTGTTCATGGCTGTGCACATTGGCATCATGCTGTAGGTACATTGAGTCATTTACTGTAGGTTACAGATCCCAGTGTCTGGTTTTGTAGACTACATTAAGCTAAAATGAAATGTACCATAATAAAATTTAGGCAATCCATGGCTGTAACCAGTTTTCAGAGAGTCTTCCGATCCTCAGAATCAGCTTTTCTAGAAGCACACTGCTGCAGTGGATAGAGTAGTTCAGCAAACAGCTGGGTTCTACTCTGAACAAGCAGAAATGTCTTTTGCTAGCACTAAGATGCTATTAGATACATTCCATGTTGCAAATGTGATGGAGAGGAGCAATAGTAGGCCACTAGTTTTAAAACTTGAGCTCATTCTTTCTTTTCCAATAGGAATGAAATGAAATATAGATTGTAGAGAGCTGACATTTTCTTGATTTTTTTTTCGTCAGTCTTAATTAAATCCGGCCACATGCTTGCTCAGCCATTAATTGTAGCATGCAGGAATCTTAAATAGGTCAGTTCAGCACATGCCACATACATAGCAATTACCAGAATTGTCAAGGATAAGACTAGCATAGACTGTAAAACAGGCTCTGCAAGCAAACAGATTTGTACTTTTTTTTTGTATGTTAGGAACCAAATGCTGTATTTCTATTACAAAATAAACACAAATATTTATAATTATAAATTCTTAAAAGTATGTCTTACTGTGCATTAGTAACAAGTTTCTTCCTTGAACTAATAAAGCCACTCCATAAGCTGGATTTTAATCATCCCAGATGCCTTCATATCTCTCTTTCTGCAGATTTAATAGCATAAACTGTCATTGATTAGAGCTCACTTATTCAGAAGCGAAAATATTAATTTCAGTTATGAGATATGTAGATATAAAAGTAAGAGATGGTAAACAATAATAGTATGAGTGATGTTATAGAGTCTTATTATATTGCAGCAAGTGAGCGGACATGAGGATAAAGCAGGAATCCAGATTTGTTGAACATTTTAATTTTTGTGATTCTGTCTATAAATGCAAAAGTTTCATCTGAGAACTAACTGTAGATGACAGAAAGGTTTTTTTTTCACTTTTTAAAATCTGTAGGTGGCCACACCTGGAAATGTGGAAATCTGTTTTACATTTCATAATTTAAGAATGTGAATTTAAATGTATGTGGAGCATGAAGAGCCAAAATAAATCTGGCTCAATTATGATATTCATCTTTAATCTCTTAATTGTAGACTGAACTTTGCATCTGGATTCAGATAGATATAGTGATCAGTCCATTTCTTGTATAAGATGTTGTCTGACAATTACATGATGAAACAGTGACCCTGGTATACAAACTACAGTTCAGTCCTTCCTTGACTTAACATCGTAATTGAGTCAGGAATTATGGTTGTTAAGTCATGGTGGTTGTTAAGCGGATTACCATATAACTGTACCTATTTTTATAACCGTTTTTGTAGTGATTGTTAAGTGAATGTGGCAATCATAAAGGGAACGGGGTGGTTATAAAGTGAACATGGTGGTCATTAAGCAAATTCATGCATTTCTGGCATTTTTTTGCTGGAAATTGGCAAAATACCAGTATCCAACAAAAACATTGTAAATTATGAAATGCTGCAAACAGCCATAAATGCAAGCTGGTTGTCAAGCACTCAAAATGCTATCAAGTGACTGCATGGGTATACGTGTGTGGCTGTCAGAACTTTGAATCTGGGTCCTAAGTAGCTTTGGGGAGGTCCATCATAACTTCAGTTATATGTGCTGTAGTCATGTTCATGTCGATATTGAAGTAGACAGTGATAATGTCTTAGTGAAATTTCTCAAATTCCTCAGTTCAGCTGATAAGGTGCCACTGGTATATATCAGGTAGAGAAGAAGCATTGGGAATAAAATTAAAAGCACCAAATGCAAGAAAGCAATACAGTTGCTAAGCACCACATGTTCTGTCTTCTGCAGGATACCCATTGAATGTGACCATCAACAATTGGGGTTATTCAAATGCTCTCTTTCTAACCTGGGAATATCTCTTGGGAAATGCCCAGAGCTTCTCACTAGCTCTTTATGACTTGGACACAAATACTCTACTACAGAATGCATCGTCTGCACGCAATACCACCAGTTTCAGCTTCCAAGGCTTGCTTCCTGGGACACAATATATTATTGAAATCACTGCATTGTTTGCATGTGCACAGAATTCCAGTAGAAGAATCACTGGGCAGACAGGTAAGAGATAAGTTGGAAACATTTTCAGCAAAATTGTATTTTGATACATGGATGATTGTCTTCTTGCACTTTGATTCATACATTCAATGTTTTGTTATGTCTTCAAGCCACAATGCCCAAAATTAATCTCACAAAATCAAACCATACAAGTTCTGGGCACATCCTTGCATGAATAGTAGTATCTAAATCAACTGAATATAATATACTTTCTAGCAGGTGGCCTAGAAAATTTATCACAGTTACTTAAACAGTAGTTCAAAATTTCAAGATATACAGTATGTGTAAAGGAAAGGTCATTATTCCATAATCCATTTTCAGCTGTTACATTTCATTAAAAAAAATCTGAATTTGGAAGACAAAAATGATAGGTTGTTTTGGGGTTATAACATTGTTTTCATTAAGACTTTATTCTGTTTTTTAAATACTGCACTTCAAAACAGTTATATACATTGGAATAAATGTCACATACAAGTTCATTTGTTTCTTTTTACTGCCTGTTACATGATTTTTCATGTAGGTAATAATGAACGTATTCCTCCAAATCTGAATAGACTGGCATCTTACACAACAAAATGCTAGTTGTTTTCTCTTTCTAGCCTGTAATTTGTATTTTCAAGTGCATATGGAAATAAACAAAGGCACTCTGATATGTAGTCTATCCATGTGACTTGCACAGAAGACAGATGTAATTGTGCGACGATAATGCCAGAATCTGCAGTATGCTGGCAGCTATGTTAACTCAGCATTGTTTTGCAACAGGCTGTTCTTACTATGGCAGTGTGATAAACACTGCAACATTCTGACATTGTCTTTGTGGACATGGGAATCTCAGAAGCCACTCATTACAGAGATAGTTTATAATTTTTTGTTGACCCATCTGATGTGGGTGATTATGTTCAACTATATACAATATTTTTTTTCCATAGGAATGGCTTTTCAGGTTTATAATAATCTTAGAAAGGTACACGTATTCATTAGCAGAAACCTGCTCAGGGTTTGTTTGTTTTTTGGGACAAATCCTATTTTAGTTCAATTCAGACTTTCATTGTCAAGTTGCAGATTGTTTTGAGAAAGTGGCAACAAAATGGAAAATAAGCTGCTTATTTGCATATAGATTCTTTGCATGTGACTATTTGCATATAGGTTGAGAATTCCATTGCCCAATCCCGAATGCACCAAAAGAATCACCTTTCTCAATAATTATGTTTAAACTTTCATTGTCCAGCTTTTTTATTTATTGCCAAACTGCAAAGTCAACACTGAGGTAACATTTGGGAGTATGTTAACATGAGGGCTTCAGGCATGATGAGTGAAAGTGTAACATCCTGGTATGGATGCCTTCTCTTGTTGACAACTTTTTTTTTTAACTTATGTTTTATTTAAGAACCATTACCTGTGCGGGATGTTATCTTGAGTCATGAAAGTCCCTCAGTATTATTGGCCTCCTGGAGTGAATCCCCAGGTGGGAAAGATGTCTACCAGTTGGTTCTCTACCACATAGATTCACAGGCTCTTATCAAGAATGCAACCGTTGCTAGAGGAACCACCACTTTCCGCTTTGAGAAGCTTTTACCAGGCAGTGAATACGCCCTCCGTATCACCACATGGGCTGGATATTACAAAGCAAGCACCAATGCACGAGGATGGACAGGTATTGGGGAATGGATAGATTAACCAGTAGGCTAGAGAATAAAATCAATTATGTGCAAGTGAAAGTATTAGCAGAATCCAGCCAGCTGTACCAATAGGCCCCTGTCACCTGATTATGAAACATGTATGTTTCATAAATAGTTTGTGGGGTAGGGATATAAAAATTAAGTTAGCATTATTGAGCCAGACTTTATAAGCCCATAAGAAGCTCATGCAATAGTCAAAAATCTATACCATCTTCAAGCAAAAATCAAGACAGATTTTTTTTTCTTTTGAAGCAAAGCTGCACAGTTTGAAGTATATCTGAAAGATTTGGGTGCAGAACTCCTCCAAAAGTTATTTCAAATTGTAATATTAAATGATACAAGAAAGAAACAATTCACTCTAATGAAATATAAGTGAAATATATTTCATTTCATTAATTTTAAGACTTTAGTTTAGATCTCAACATAATTAAGCCAACTTTGATATTTGTCCAAGTCAAACAAAGGCCATTTTGATCTAGGAAAGGTATATGTCAGTAGGTTGAATTTTTTAAAAAACCTTCCAGATTCAGCTAGTTTATGAACATATTTATAAGGTAGCAACGGTTCCATGTTCCTAAGACTACTTTATCAATGCAGGCTAGTTGTTTCCATAGATTTGTGAGAAAGATGGATTCCTCCTTAGAGTGATGACTCTCTTTGTCTCTCTTTTGTCCCAACAGCTCCCAGTGCTCCCAAGGCATTGACATTCCAGAACAACAATTCCAGCTTCAGTTTGACTGCCTCATGGACTAACTCAGAGGGAGCAGAATGGCTATATTTCACTCTGCAGAACCTGCACATCCCTGCTGACAGCAGAACAGTGTCACTTAAGAGAGGCCTAACTAATTACACCTTCCAGCATTTGGAGCCTGGAACATTCTATCAACTGGAGGTTAAAGCCATGTCTGGGCCTTACCTGGTTAAGGGTCCCAATATCACTGCTTATACATGTAAGTATGTAGCAAGCTATTTGCTTACAATACTTGGAAGTGGGCAGACCCTATGAATCAGATGAATTTCAGAAGAGGTTCACCTGTGTGAGAATAGAGAGTTTTTGTTCTAAGAGGCCAAAAGCTTTATCTATTAATTGTTTTATAAGGATATCAAATACTCTCTGTATGAATAGATGGAATTTTTAGGCTGGTTATAAAGACAGTCTTACAGTGTTTGTTCTCTATATATGTTTCTCTAGTATAGGAGATCTTCCAGAATTATCCGTTTTTATAGGTACACTATATATATTTTATTTATGTAGTCACAGGTTTAGAATTTCAAAAAGCTAATTGGATGTACTTTCATTCAACTTACCTGCTGCAACTGATGTTTACTTTTTAAAGCAGGTAGTCCCTTCAGATCCCTTTGCCTAGCATTAAGCTATTTCTGTGTTCTAATACTAATATTTTCTTAACAAGTTTGCAAGAAATACTTTTTCTATTCATTTTTCATCAGTATGACTCTCTCCTGGCATTGCTACATCTATGAACCACACTTTTTTTATTTTCAATAATTATTGTCTGGTATGTTGTTTTTCAGGTATCTATATTTTTTCAATTAATCTGTACTTTTTCACTTTACTGAAATTATTTGAATTCTTTCACAATTTTTTGTTTGCGTTACTATTAATGGACATTGGAGATGTCTGCCTTCTCAGTTGACATCTGGCAGTTTGTTTGAAGCGTCTGATAGCAAGGCAATTACCATTATAGCTCTCAGCCTCACTGAAGAGAGAGAATTTGTTCCAAAGGGAAATTATTATTGTTGTGACTGTTATTATTATTGTTTTACTTTCTGGAATTCAGTTCTTGTTGGAAATCAACATGATGGAAATTGAGTCTTTTATCCCCCTTTCAATTTTTATATTCAATTTTTATATTCAGAAGACATCTTTGAAGTCTGTGTCCCCTACAGCCATTATGTTTTTAATTAACACCGTTTCATATTTTTCTGCATATTGGATTAGATTCATGTTCTAAATATATCCTTATCTATTTGAGCTATCCAAAGCAGTAAAGATGCATTCTGACTGAGTATTGAGTTGGAAGTGGTCTGGAAAAATATGCCTGTTTTGATACTTCTGTCTCTCATTATAGAGTCTATTGTGCTAAGTAGATCTTCTAGCTTCAGGGATGAGATAGAGAACAGGAAGTATGTGAGCAGTTGAGAATTCAAAGAACTATGATTGATTGATTAGGTGATCTTTAGAAGGTTTATGTATCAGTAGTTTCTTCTTTGTGTGAAATAAGGGAGATGAATTCTACTCAAGACTTGCCCTATTTAATGGTCTCCAGATGAATTGAATTGAATATGTTATTTAACAAAGTGTGATTATACACATGAGGTAATTGTCTCCAGTGCAGAAGTTCTTGGTGTACATGTAAAGCAACAGAATCATCATCATCATTATAATATTAATACTAATAACGGGGGAGTAAGAAAAATAAGGATAAATAATTTATTAAAGTCATACTATATGGTAAATATACATAGACAGTAGACAACACTGTGAGAATTAGGTGTTCAGCAGATTGATGGTCTGAGAGAAAAAAATGTTGGTGTCTAGTTGTTTAGGCCTGCAATGCTCTGTAGCACCCTCCTGAGGGGAGGAGTTGAAACAGTTTATGTCCAGGCTGTGTGGGGTCTGCAATATCTTCTCAATATAAAGGTCTTCTTTGAAAGGCAGGCTGGTTGCAATTTTTCTTTCTGCAGTCTTAACTATCCGTCGGAGTCTGTACCTTACCTGTCTGAAATACAAATGACAGGTTCAATAATTTCTCAATAAAACTATTAATAGCTTCTGGGCTGGCTGAATTTCCTGAGTTGACACTGGAATGTTGACACAACATTTTTTGTTGTGCCTTTTTAATGATGGTTCTAATGTTAAGTATCTATTTCAAATCCTGGGAGATTATAGAACCCCAAAATTTAAAGGACTCTACTGCTGATATTGTGCTGTCGAATATGGTAAGAGGTGATAAAATAGAAGAATTCCTCCTAAAATCCACTCTCATCTCTACAGTTTTAGGTGTGTTCAGCTCCAGATTATTACAGATGCATGCATCACTGGGCCAATTGTTCAACCTTACGTCTATATGTAGACTCATCATTGTCTCAAATGAGGCCACTGACCATTGTATCATCTGCAAATTTCAAAACTTTAACAGAGGGGTCCCTTGATATGCAGTCATTGGTATAGAGAGAAAAGAATAATGGAGACAGCACACAACCCTGAGGGATGCCTGTGCTCATTGCCCGGGTACTAAATGTAATTTTCCCTAGCCACACTTATTGCTTCCTATTTCTCAAAAAACTGATTATCCATCTACAAGTATGAGTAGATATAGTGAGCTGGATCAATTTAGAGTAGAGAATTTCTGGAATGACGGTATTGAGCTGAAGACCTCGAAAAGGACCAGTGCATAGGTTCAAGTTGTTGCAGAATGTAGTTTAATAACATATTTACAGCATCATCTGCAAGGCATCTAACAGATAACTTGTATTAAAGAACATTATCTCTTTTATCAGTAGCCCCCAATGATGTTTGATGGAATTATATAACACATTCGAGGATATCTAATTGGACATGATTAATCAGAATGATTTCTAAATTATTTACTTATTATGAATGTTGAATCTTCCTTTCATCTTTTCATAGACCCCCTGAAACCAGACAATGTATATTTGATCAACTATGGCAAAGATAGCACTTTGAAAGCTTCATGGAACTCAGCAGCTGGTAAAAGAGAATCTTATTTGGTGATTCTGAAAAAAGCAGAGGATGGCATTATGGTCAAAAATGTATCCATGGGAGGAAACAGCACATATGTCATCTTTAGTGACTTGGCCCCTGGAAGCCACTATACCGCTTGGGTTGCAGCTATTGCTGGGCCCCATAAAGCAACAGCAAAAAGCATCTCTGCCTGGACTTGTAAGTAAGAGCTGAACTTCAGATCTTAGAAGAAGAAATGGGGAAGAGTGGTTGCAAATTAACCTCTAAAATACCTCCCTGCAAATGTTTGGTTTGAGCAGGATACTGGCTGAAAGAAGTAAAGATCCATTATCTTCCACTCAGAGATTGTCCTCCAGGACTGGGGGGGGGGGGTGTATATTTGCATTTGGTTCCTGGAGTCAGCACTTAGGACATTGTGGAATGGCAGCAAGAGCCAGCAAAAGGCAGTGACATAAAGTGGGTTTGCCCAAGATACTGATTTTTTTTAAAAAAAAAATTCTTGAATTTTAAAGAAAATGATGTTGATTTATTTTAGAGAATACTTTACAGTTTTGTTGTGTTTTCAAAATGGAAAGATGTGATCTTGATTTTTGGCAGTTACAGGAGGAGAAAGTTCAAGAGATTGCAATAAAAGGTGGTCAAACCCTGCTAGATCCCAATCAATTGCTATGATGATGGTGAACACAGAGTGTCAGATAACATCTGTCTAATTTGAAATTACAGTTTGGCATGGGACTAAATAATTTCTGCTGTGCTCTAGTAAGGAGAAGAAAATGAACATGTGGTTTGAATATCAGGATACCAAAACAAACAACCATTACAGGCTTTGTGAGGAGGTCTTTTTTTTTTTTTTTTTTTGGCACTCTGCCATTCCTCAGACCACAGTTCCCCATCTTGGATTGTTCCAGGTCTTTTATAAGAAAACCTGCACACAACATTCTGGTTCTTTTTTCTCCCTTTCAGATCCCATGGCTCCATCTAGTGGGAATTTGTTGAATCAAGGCAGTGCCTACATGCTTCAGGCTCACTGGCAAGAGACAGCTGGGACTGGTTATGTGACAACGTTATATACCATGAAGCCCCTTGTTATGTTGCAAAACAGTTCATTGCCTAAGCAGTCCTCCATCCAACTTTATGAAGGGTTAAGACCAGGCACCCAATATGCCTTGGAGATCTGCACAGTTGCAGGCCCCCACATTTCTCTACCACTCCATCTCAGCAACTGGACATGTGAGTGTCAGAAGAGCAATATTGTTCTGTTATGGAGAGAGGTTCCAAGATGGGGCACAGAAAATGCAATTAAAAAAACTCACATCAGGGATGCAAAAAAAATGCAGTTATCCTGTATCCTTCTTTATTGCAAAGTTTTTGTGCTTTCTGAATTTGTAGACATTTCTTTATCCAAGCTAAGTAGCAACACTGAGGTTACCTAGCTAGGTAATGAATATGGTATTGGTAGTTTAGCGTTATAGTTTTTCTTCCAAACAACATCTGGAAAATAAGTATAGACATTGTATCTGTGTATATGTATCTACACAATAAAACTATGTAACCTATCCTCTTGGCTTGAATAGGAAAGTTACAATCAGCACAACTTCTCAATCTTAACCCTTATGCAAGAGCTTGCAATCTTAACAGCTTTAATGAGAAGGGTAGAAATTCTGAAGAGAGCAATAGAACCCATCAGAGGGACTTGGCATAGCTCATGCACAACTGTCCTGCTGATTAAGAGAAATTTCTCCTTTGCCTTTGATAAAGAAGCCTCTCTATTTAACAGCAAGCTGTCATTTTACGAGGGAGCTTTATCCCCAAGTGGGAGAGCCCAAAATATCAGCTGTTTCATTTTTTTTAAGTAAGGATTTTGGGTGAGGCAAAAAGAATGTCTCAACTCTTGCAGTTTTTTATCTCCTTCATCCCTTTAAATAATCCAGTCTTAAAATGTGTTCCTCCACTTCACATTTGCTGAGAGAATTGTGCATTTTTGTTCTAACAATTATGATCTCTTCTAATATTGCAACACAAAAGCTGATTTGATTTTTTAAAAACTTCTAATGCGCACAGGAACCCACATAAGATCTGGGTTTGGCCTTTCTATACATGATTTTATATTATAGAGGATTAAAAAATGCATATAATTCCATAATTAGTAATGTTATTTTAGATTAGATCAGTGGTTCTCAATCTATGGGTCGCGACCCCATTTGGGGTCGAACGACCATTTTACGGGGGTCGCCAAACAATGCGATCCGCCACTTTTCCCCCTCAGAGGGCGGCGCCGCGCATGCGCGGCGCGTCCGTGTGACAGGAGTCGCCGTCACACAAAGGTTCAGAACCGCTGGATTAGATAGATAAAGCAGCTATAGGGAGAACATGCAACCATTAGCAGGTTGTTTTTATGAAGACTCTGTTGCACAGTCTATTCCAATCACAAGTAGGATCCAGCTGTTCAGAGCCTTGTGATCGAGATTTGCCTGAGAATCAACTAGTTTTGGTTTAGGATTCCATGTTTCCTTCAGGACAGATGTTATTATGCAACTGTCAAGGAAATTTTTGGGCAACTGTCTAGGAAATAACTTTGGTCAATTGTAAGTATTTGCTTATAGTGTATAACCTGCCTGATATTGGTTCCATTCTCCTTCCTTCAGATCCTTTGCCTCCAGAGCACCTGAAACTCAGCAATGATGGTCATAGAATGAGATCGCTCCATGCTTCTTGGCAGAATCCCTTCAAAAGCGGAGGCTTCTACGTAGGAGTTCTTCTGGAAACCAAGTCCCAATTTGTGATAAAAAATTTGACCCTGGCAGAGGCTAATATCACCTTTGAAATGCTCATTCCAGGACGTCAGTACACTCTGAAGTTGGCCAGAGTGGCTGGACCATTTCAGTCTCATGTTCAAATAGTTAGTGACTGGACATGTGAGTATGCCGCCATTCTCAGTAGTAGTAGAACAAGCCTCCTTCTCCAATGTGATACTTTTCAGTTGTGCTCAACTACAATCACATAATCCCAACCTTCCCATTTACCATACTGGGAGACGCAGTCCAAGTTGTCAAATTATTGCATTGATGTAAAGTTGCAGCAGAGGATTTCTCCTATTCTTGTTTGACTTTCAGTGAGTCATATACTTACAGGTAGAAAAAGTATTAGCAAACATAAAATATCTCATTGCAAATAAAGACAGGAAGAGGAAAAGGAGAGGTAGAAATGAGAATATTTGTGAGTTTGAATTTTTGCTAAGGTAAGAACTCGATCTGATTTAGAAAGGTAACAGTATTTCATCCAAATTCAACAGATTTCCTGAGATTTCAGACATCATATTTGAGTTTTGTTTTTGTAATTTGTTCAAAAATTAATTGTATCACAACAATTCATGTTAATAGGTTAATTATATCTTAATTCACATCAATAGTTTACAATTAATAATTTACAAGGCAGGAATAAATCTAAGATATGGATGAGTTAGTATCTCTTTGCTATTATCTAGTGGTATCTGGATGTTTATAGCCCAGAAACAATATATTGATTAAATGATTCTCATATATGTGATCTTTACTACTTTTATTGATTGTTCCAAGATATGTCACTTTTTTACTTAGAAATCTTTCCTTCAAAATAAACTTCTGTTCATTGCCTGAATTCTCCAACTTGGAATGGAATAGTAATAGATAAGCCTCTTTCTTTCAGATCCTTTGGTGCCATCGGGAGTGACGCTGGCCAGTAGCAGGCGGTCCAGCAGCCTTTTTGCTTCTTGGGACCAGCCTCTAGGTGACAGAGACCAGCTCTTCTTGCGATTCTACAGTCTGGAACATCCTTTGCAGAGGAACATCACAATTGGGCCAAGCATGCTAAATTTTACATTTGAAGGTCTTCAACCTGGCATTCAGTACTTACTGGAGGTTACAGCAATGGCAGGACCATATCAAGCTTCATCTTGGGTGGTTTCTGCATGGACATGTGAGTGTTTTGCCAATAATGAGACCCCGTAGCTGAGACTTTCCTGAACACACAGTTTTTATTGCAGGCTAACATCTCAGTAAGGCTAAACATGTATAGCGTGATGTACCAAAGGTGCCTTTTCAGGGGGCAACTGGACTTTCTTGTTTTTTCTTTGAAGACGTTTCACTTCCCATCCAAGAAGCTTCTTCAGCTCTGACTGGATGGTGGGGAATGGAAGGATTTATATTCCTTGCAGACAGCTGGTATTTGCATTCTTTTGGGGAGTTGTTGAGGCCTAACATTTAGAGGTTTACCTGTGTCCTCAGGGTCACCTGAGCAGTGCAAATGTGTGTGGAGCCTTCTTGGCTGCAGGATGTTTTCTGCCCTGTGTCCCTTCACTGTTGAAGACAGGCGCAGGCTGTTGGGGATGCGTCTGTGTTGTCTGCATCTCAAACTGAAGCGCAAATGTAGTCTGCAATGTTTTGTGGAAATTTGTTCATACTTCCGCCCGCACCATTTGAAGAGAGTTCATCCCAAAGTGCATGACTAAATGTCTATGGAGATTCTCATTCATCCAGACCATACCTGCCTTTTTCTAAATTCTGGCTGTCATTTGCCAACCTTTTTATCATTATAGATCCTCTATCTCTGGCAAATGTGAGTGTAAAAGGAAGCCATAATCCCCAGCAATTGATTGTGAGCTGGATTGAATCAGGAAGAGGACGAGGATATTGGGTACAGCTCTATTCAGAGGAATCCCTGTCTATTATCCAGAATGTGTCTGTACCACATGGAACTACACAGGTGACTTTGGATAATCTGGTGCCAGGAACCCGGTATCGTGTTGAAATTGTCTCCAGAGCTGGACCTCACTACATTTCTTCCCAAATAGCCATTGGCTACACAGGTATAATCTAGGGCTCCTTCTGCCTTTTCTTCCATTCTGTTTATTCAGCCTGAAATAGCTTGGGACTGCAAATTTTTCAAGAGGTCTATCTCCAATTGCTGATTTTGACAGAAGGATCAGAGCTAGGTTATGACTGAGATATTAAGATCTAGCTAATCATTGGTTCTATATTTTCTCTCCCTTGCCTTTTGAATTTGCACCAATACTATCCCATATAATTACATATTTTAGAGGAGGTCGGACAGCCGTCATTGAGGATGTTCAGTAATTACTCCCTACTTTACAAATCCTGAGTGAAGTGGATTAAACAAGAGGGACACCAGTATCGCTTTTTGATAGTTATCCTTTGGATAGTTCCATTCTTTTCACCATGATCAGCCCACTACTTAATTTTTGTAACATTTTTAGAGTGCTATATTGTAATGTGTTTATTTACTATTTATTATTAAATTTACACCTTGTCTTCCTGATTATGTAAGCACTCAGAGAGTGTATAATAAAATACAAAGCAAAACCAATATAATCAAAACAATTACAATAAAAATTTAAATTAATGTTAAAATAATTAATAATTCAAAATTTCATAGTACACATTTTGCTATTTTCCAAAATAGTTGGTGAGGAACAACCAAAAATGCCTATCTTGGGAAGGCTATTCCATGGCCTGAGAACCTTGCAGTAGAAAACCTTTTTCCTATGTTCCAGTTTTGCTGTTCTAGGTAACCTGGCAGATTCATAAACCATAGGTCCTGAGTCTTTTAGGATTGTAAAGGTCTATGAGATTTGGCAGAACTAGCCAAGACACATTACTCCATCTCGTTTTCAATGTGGGTCAGCCTGAGATAACCAAAGCATTTTAAAAGTACATTCTGAATGAAAACCTGTTTGAAATGTGTCTACATAGCATGCTGTGGCTTGCGAAAAATCGGGCACAACTTAGTTACTCATCAACAATATCACATGCAGTACATCTGAACCTTCAGAGCAACCACTTTCTTGATTACCCTATTCAATAATGAAATATTTGAGATTGGTTTATAGTTAGAAAGGTGCTGGATCATAGGAGGATTTCTTCAGTGCATGTCCTATAACCACCTCCTTTAAAGAGACAGAAAATGCATCCCATGTTCATGGAGCAAGTGCCACCCAACCAATTTAATCAATGGTAAAC
Source organism: Crotalus tigris (assembly GCF_016545835.1). Classification (NCBI taxonomy): domain Eukaryota; kingdom Metazoa; phylum Chordata; class Lepidosauria; order Squamata; family Viperidae; genus Crotalus; species Crotalus tigris. The sequence goes on from NW_024100564.1 coordinate 1,305,286, forward strand.
ATTGAGCATGCAGAAGTTGGGATTCCATATATACTTTTTTAAAAAAGTATATCAGCAGAACAAGCAACTACTATGCCACTCTATGATCTACCCAAATGCTTAAGTCCAAATCAGAGCAAATCTGATTTATTTTCTCTTCAAAGAACTAGGCACAGCCTCCAACTATTCTGATTCCTGATTCCAACATCTTGTTACTGTACTGGGTGTTTGTGTGTATGAGGAAAAATAGATAGGATTCTTGGTGTCAATAAAAAAATATGGTTAAGGGCTATCTGTGATTCATGGGTATAATGATAACTTAGTCCCCACATGCCAATATTAATATTTGTAACGTACAATACAACATTACATATATGTAGTGTACAATAACATTACATAATGACCCAGAGCCATTATAAGAGACAATATTGGAAAAGGAATTGGCCTTTAGTTCCACTAAGTCAATAAATGAGACTCTTATCTTTTCTGGTGTTAATGTTCATATTCCATATTGTATTCATTATTACCTAGTACTTCCTCTTTTCTATAATTATATCTTAATTACTTAACTATGTCTTAATTACTTAACTACCCTAATGGGACAATAAAAAAGCAATGAGCCTTTGCACTTGTCTAATTATATTTGTACAGCAAACATTTTCTGATACCACTTGTGCTGCTTCTTTTAGTGCCCTTGTTGCCACTATCTCTGAAAGTGATCAGTCACAGTTCTTCAGTGTTATTTGTGCAATGGAAGGCCCCAGCTGGGCAGAGAGATGGTTATATGGTGTCTGTATCTAAAGAGGGATCTACAGATACCAGTAATCACATGTTTGTGGGGAAAACCAGCACCAATATTACAATTGTGGGGCTAGCCCCTGGAACCTGCTATCTGATTGCGGTGTGGTCACTGGCTGGACCCTACAGCTCTGCTTCTCGGAACAGCTCAGCTTGCACAGGTAAATGTCACACTGGGGTGGATTTCTAAGTGAGAACAAGAATGGCGTATCTTGGATAATTGATCTCTGAACATATTATATGGTGCAGTGAGTGAATTCTGATGCAAAAAGATTTGTTTATGTTTCTCATGCATGGACTTGCCTACTCTTCAGTCTTGTTCACATTGGAAGATAATGATTAAATTTTATTGTTTCACCATGTATGCTACTATACCATGAAAACAGTTTCTGATTGAAACTTCTTTCTGACTGCAGCCCCTGCTGCTCCTATGAACCTGACTCTGAAAAATATGGGCAATTCATCTGTACTATATACATCCTGGACTGAGCCTCCAGGAGGACGGGACCACTATAGGATGATCCTGTATAGCCTGGATTCTCCAGGCATGAAGAGAGTTCGTGTCATTGGCCCAGGGGTCCAGGATTTCCTTTGGACAGGTTTGCCAGCAGGAGGCCATTTTGCTGTGCAGGTTATTTCAGTGAAAGGACATGCTGAGGCCTCCTCCACCATTGCTGCTGAGTGGACATGTGAGTCTGGCTGTCTAGATCCTAGACTTATGGCTGTACTGTTATGCATAGATACTAGATTGATAAATTCTTTGAACAGCTCTATTCTCAAGATATTTTTCTTTATCCAACTGTTCCTCAGTGTTTTTTCCATTTTCTTTATCCAACTCTTCCTCAGTGTTTTTTTCCATTTTCTTTAGCCAACTCTTCCTCAGTGTTTTTCCACATGCTTGACAATTGCTTATTAGGTCACGTTTCCTTTCCTGAAGTCTACTAAATCAAGCAATTGGATATATCCCCAAGTTGACAAGAGCTTTTATTATTCTTGACTGATTTGATCCCTCTTCTATATGTAATTAGAGGAAAGGAAATGTAGGTCTTAATAACAAGAAATAATAATCTGTAAATGTGCTTGCTCCATTAGATTCAAAAATCCTATAAACATTGATATACATTAAATCCTCATGTGCATTCTCTCAGAGACAAGATAGGCAAACCTACATATTAACATGAGGCCAAACCCATTCAACTGTTTACAGTGATGAAAATATGATGGCGATTTATTCACATAGAATGGTACCTACAGCAGGTTCTTACCACTTTCAATCGTTCGGTTCATTTCACTTTTTACTTTCTCATCTTGGTGCCTTGTATTGGACTTCAACTCCTATAACTTTCAACCAGCATGGTTGGTAAATACCAGTAGATGTGTAGAATATCTGGGAGATACTAATTTGAGAAAAGCAAAGTGATTTTTCTTTGGGAAAAAGCAAAATGAATAAGAAGAAGAAAGGATAACACTTAATAAATGTATTTACATATGAGGATGAAAGTTCGTTCTCCGAGGTTGTTGGTTAGTTTCTGAATGTTTCATTACCAGGATAGATAACATCTTCAGTGGATTTTAGGGGATGTCAGTGCAGTGTTCTTCTGTTTATAAGCGCTTGTGTGGTCAGTCGATCTTATGATGGGTCAGATGTGGGTGTGTCAAGGGAGGGTCTTGTAATGAGTCATTCTGATGGGTCAGGTGTGAGTGAGAGTTTTGTGATGGGGAGCTCACTTCAGTTGAAGGTCATTGGCAAGTGTGTGCTGGTGGGGGGGCTTGCATGGGTTGGTTGAGGGTTGATGCTGTCTCTGGTTGGCTGTGCAGTTGATTTGGTTTCTGAGAGGTTTGTAGGCTGGTTGTAGGTGATGTGTGTCTGTTGATGGAATTGCTTGTGGAGTGCCAGGCTTTGATGAATTCACAAGCGTGGCGGGTGGTAGTGTGGCCAATTATTTTTGTGTTGTTCCAGTTGAACTGGTGCTGTTTGGTGTTGGTGTGGGTAGAGATTAAGGATTTGGGATTGTGGCGTTTGGCCAGCCAGTGTTTATGGATCCTGGTTTTTAATTGATGTGATGTTTGTCTCACACAGAATTGGTTGCAATCATTACAGTTGATTTTGTAGATTACGCTATTTCCTTCATCATTCTGTGTCTTGTCTTTGTTTTGGATAATTCCTGGTGGAGTTTGGCTGTGGGTTTGTGGGCTATTGAGAATTCTGGCTGTCATTTCCAACATCCCTTTTGTGTATGATAGGGTTAGTTTTTGCATGGTGCTTGGCTGTGTGTGGTGTGTTGTGGTTTGCGTGCTATGTCAAAATACAAAGTTTTTTGGGATAGCCGTTATGGAGAAAGACATTAAGCAGCCATTTCTCTTCTGCTTTTCTTGGTGTTGTGGTGCTGCAGCGTGTCCTGGCCCTTCTGAAGAGGGTCTAGACACAGTTTCATTTTTGTGTGGTGGGGTGATTGCTTGCAAAGCTGAGGATCTGGTCCGTGTGTGGGGGTTTTCAGTAGACATGAGTTTCCAGTTTTCTGTTGTCTAGTCTTCTTATGTTGATGTCGAGGAATGGGAGTTCGTTATCTGTTTTCTCTTCACATGTGAATTTACAGTATGCCTTCAAAGGTTATGCCTACCTGATTCAGGTTAGAGCTAGAGAGCTGCTGACACTAAAATAGTGAGTGGGAAGGTTCAGTGGTCTGATTTAATATAAATCAACTTTCTGATGCTGACTTTGACCAGTCTTTATTATATTTTCTATTAATTTGTTCTATTTATTGATAATTGAGTATTGATAAGCAGGATTTACGCCTATCCTCCTCAACTTTGTAGTTCTGCCCGCTGTTCAAGACTGTCCTGTTTACTCAGGATGAGCCTGCTAATTATGTTTGTTATTTGGTAGATTTAAGGTATTGCTCTTGACAGCTGGTTTTAATCTTTATAATTCTGTGTTTTTTATTTTGTTTTGTAAACTGTTCTGTTTTATGTGAAGTACAACTTATACATCTAATAAATATTTTTATTTATATACATACAGAGAAACATAATTATTAGTACTACGGTATATGCGTACAATGGATTCCATATAGAATCCATTGTATAGTTAACATCTTCCCATGCCCTGTAATACTGCCATGTACTGCCATTTATGTCAATTACTGTTACTCACTTTATCAAATAAATTCTTAATTACTTTACAGCTCCTCTGCCAGCTTCCTCTGTGCAAGTCTGGAATGGAGGATACCCAAACAGGCTGCATGTGGCTTGGGCACCAGCTTCTGGAAGACTGGATGGCTACGAACTGAAACTGTACTACACAGGATCCAGCACTTTAGCAACACAAGCACATCTAGGAAAGGATGCCACTAATTTTACTTACTCAGGTTTGACACCTGGAATCAATTATTTATCTGAGATTCTCTCAAAGGCTGGACCTCATAGGACTTCGGCAGGGAATTTCAGTGCTTGGACAAGTGAGTAAATGACGATAAGATCCTGCTCCTCTATTATTGCCATACATGATTCTAAAATGCTGCCCCTTGTTATAATGACTGGCTTCTCATATGTGTAACTTCAGTTGTAGACAGTAGGGTTTGCCCATAGCAATTTATACTCTTACCTGAAAATAAAATGAACTTACAAGGTAAAATAGGTAAGTAAGACAGATAGCCACAACCTGGATTGCCATTGTCCTCATTCTAATGAGAAAATCCTAATATTTTCTCTTAGTTCATTCTTGAATGTTTGATAATCTCTTTGATACCCAACTATATATTTTTCTTCAAAGGCTGGTCTTTTCAGAATCCCCCATGTAAGCTTCCACTTCAGTAGACTCACTCCTAAAAACACATTTCTTCCTCACCATAATCAGTTATTAGACAAATAATGTAAGAAAATTATTTCATCAGAAAAAAAATAGTTAAACCAGAGTCATCAAACAGCGTCTTTGCCATGCATTCCAAACAGAGTAGAATTGTCATGAGTAGAAGAAAACAGCACAAGTGAGTTCCTGATTCTTCAATTGCTCTTGTAATTTTGAAAATGATAAACTCCCTTACTACACTTGGTCTTGTGATCCAGAACAAAGACAGAATCCAGAAACTGTTTTAAACAGACCAAAATGTGTACATATGGCCAAGAACTTGTTAATTTAATAATTAAGTTTTATTTGCAGTTCCATTCCAAGCAATGCAGCATATTGTCATTCTAAAGCTAAGAGGAAAACAGGTCCTGAATCTCACTTGAAATGGTGGACATCTTTGTCACTTAGGTCAAATAAGGAATAATGCTGATCTCCATAGCTTGCATAGTTCAATAGGAAATTTTTTGCATCAATAAATATTAGAATCAAGGAAGCCAAATATATCCAGCAATTAATAAACCCAGTAGCAATTTTAATATAGAATATTAGCATCTGCTCCCAGAATAGAATAGAATAGAATAGAATAGAATAGAATAGAATAGAATAGAATAGAATAGAATAGAATAGAATAGATCTGGAAGGGACCTTAGAGGTCTTCTAGTCCAGCCCCCTGCTCAAGGAGGAGGACCTATATCATCTCAGACAGGTGATTGCCCAGTTTCTTTTTTAAAACTTCCAGTGATATGAGCACCCACGATTTCTGGGAGCAAGCTGTTCCACTGGTTGATTGTCTTCACTGTCAGGAGATTTCTCCTTAATTCCAGGTTGCTTCTCTCTTTGATCAGCTTCCAACCATTGTTTCTCATCCTTCCCTATGGTGAACAACCTGGCCCCCTCTTCTTTGTGGCAGCCCCTCAGATACTGAAATACTGTTATCATGTCTGCACTGTTTCTTCTTTTCTTTAGACTGGCGAAACCCAAATTCCGCAGCCGTTCTTCGTACGTTTTGGTCTCCAGGCCTTTGATCATCTTTGATCAATGGTCAATTGACTAAATTGGTCAATTTGGAAATGGAGCCTTAAAATTCTGCTTGGTTTCAACAAGCAGACATCTGATCCTGTTCTTCTGGTAATGCAGCCATTGCTACATCCCAAAATAAGGCCTCAGGGAGACACAGTCACTTCAAATAATGGCTGAATTATTATCCATCTTTCTAGGCACAAGGGAAATATTTAAATCTTGTTGTTGTTCAGTCACTAAGTTGTGTTTGATTCTTTATGACTCCATGGACCATAACATGCCAGGCCCCCTTTTCCTCCTCTGTCTCCCAGAATTTGCCAAAAATCATGTTCATTGCATCGATGACACTATCTAACCATTTCATCCTCTGCTGTCCCTTCCTTTTGCCTTCAGTCTTTCCCAATAGGGTCTCTCCCAATGAAATTTAAATCTATTACATCAATAATCATGGAACTTTACAATAGAATCAATAATTAATCATTGCATCTAAGAGCTGACCAGGTGTTTGGAATCCATTAGTTCACTAGCAAATACATTTGACTTGACCCAAAAATACTGTGTCTGAGTTTGCACTTGAGATCTGAGCTGCTGCTAACATTATACCAGAAAGAAGATCTAACACTTAAGTAATAGTGGCAGTAATTCTTTCCTGGCAATATCCATTATGTGAAAGAGATAAATTCACACCAATTTGTTTGTTAAATTAGTATCTCCTATTGATACACGTAACTTCCACTTCTCTTTCTCTTCTGCCTAGGTCCTCTACCTCCTCGCAAGGTGCTTCTGTCAAATAAAGGGCACACTGACAAGTTGAGTGCTACCTGGGAACCTCCTACAGGAGATCAAAGTGGCTATGTACTTACACTCTTTAATGCTGCATTGGCCACTGTGGTAGCCAAGGTATCTGTAGAAAAGGACATTACTAATTTCACCTTTGGAAGCCTCATCCCAGGAAGTAAATACTTGCTGGAAGTTTCTTCTATAGCAGGGCCATATCGGATATCATCAGGGAACACCAGTGACTGGACATGTGAGTCTGAGTTTTTTTCATTGTCCATATATAGACATTTCCAGATAGGAACTTTAAACCAATTCAAAATCTACTCCAGAGCTCCTGAAACTCCCAATGTCAGTTGTATCTGAAGCTCAATCAGTTTATTACTGGCTTTGCTGTGGAATATTTCAAATGTTAGCAAAGCTGGTCTCCCCCCCCCCCCCAGTACTATGCCTCTATAATTTACAGGCAGTCCAGATTCTTTCACCCTTCTCCCATGCAATTCCTCCCTCCTTGTTGTCTGTACTCTGTTCTGAAGGTGAAAGAAAGAAAACAATCAGTTTTAAAGTGGTTTTGAAGAATGAGGATTAGAAACCCTAATATGATGGAAGTGTCTTAACTTTTACATTGGTTCTAAATTTCGTCCACTTTTCCTATTGACAAGCTCATTAGCTGCCCCACAGAAAATTGATATTTAGTAGTAAGTGATTAGGACAAAGGAGGGATTTTTTTTTACTTTCTTAATTAGCAATTCTGTTCAAAATTGCTTGAGCAATCAGGATGGAATAAGACAAAAGAGAGATATGAATATATGAATGATGGAGGTGTATGAGCCCCTAACTCATAACATGCAGCATGTTTGATCTTCAAGGCCAAAATAATTGTCCATTTATGCTGTAATGATGGTTGATTATCAGATGAAGTTAAATTCAACTCTAGTAATTATAGCCTTGATATCAATCAATGAATTCAAAATGATTTGGAAGAATTTATGCAGGCACTGAGTATCTCTAAGTCCTTTTTTTTTTTTTTTTTTTGAATCCTGCACAAGATGAGGGGGAAGCTTTTTGAAAGAAGAGTCCTAATCATTTCTGCAAAGAGAGATTTAAACTGAATAACATTCTTAACTACCCTTAGATTTCTGAAAAATGGATTTAAATCGATTTTTGATTAATGTAATATTGTGTAAAACAGCAACATATCCCATTGTTTTTCATGAAATTCTCATTAAATTAAGCCAAAAGAACTGACTAAGTCTTTAAGGATGGTGTGAATGTCTTTGTAAAAAAGCCTGATACCTTAAAAATGGTGGTAGTAAAACCTTTGTTTTAAAAATAGCAACAGCAGTAACAATAGCACTTAGACTTATACACTACTTCATAGTGCTTTACAGCCCTCTCTAAGCGGTTTACAGAGTCAGCATATTGTCCCAACAACCTGGGTCCTCATTTTTCCAACCTCAGAAGGATAGAAGGCTGAATCCTTCTGTTAGAATCAAACTCCTGACAGTGAGCAGTGAGTTAGCCTGCAATACTGCGTTCTAACCACTGCGCCACCATGGCTCTTCCTTTAATCCAGGAGTTCCCCACCAGGGGTGCGAGACAGTATTCCAGGGGGTGCAGAAACTTGGGTTTTCAAAATTATAGTGTATATGCATAATTCATTGCCGTTATTTCAAACTTTTGTAAGGGGTGCGAGAATATATCAGAAGCGTTCTAGGGGTGCAGAATATAGAAAAGGTTGGGAGCCTGCTTTAATCTATTGGACTGAATAGTTTCTAAACAGTCTTTCATGGACAAAATATTCTTGGGCAATGTTCCCGTTATGGCTTTGGAGATGATGCGGTTCAACTGAGTTTTGCGTGTAATTACAGAATAATGATTGTGCACCAAGGCAGCCAGACCAATCTCTGTTACAAACAAGTAAGGGATTATTGATTATTCAGGACTTCATTGTAGAATGTTATATCAGCATTATCATGCAGCTTGTTCACTCTGTATTCTTTTGTTTTTACATACCAGACCCATTGATTCCAAGGAAGCTGTCTGTAAAGGCTGAGAAGGGAAATCCTGCATTGTCTGTGTCCTGGGCAAAACCTGTCAGCAAACCTGAGCGCTGCCAGCTGCAGCTGTGGCATCCAGAAAATAGCACCTTGTTACAGCATCATACCTTGACTCAGTGGCAAGTCCGGCATATTTTTCAGGGACTAGTTCCAGGGAGAAATTATTCTGTATCCCTCACCTGTGTTGCTGGACCATATAAGAATAGTTCTGAAATGATAGTTATGCCAATAGGTGAGTATGTGTTCATCTTTCCAAGACATTCATATTTCTATCTTAATCCCCAGACTTATCCTTTCAATTGGATTATCCTCATTACTGCTAGGACATCAAAAAATTGGTTGAAGTTCAAGAAGCAGAAGAGAATGTTAGGCCAAATTGCAAAGCACAGTATGCTAGCAAATAAAATTCAAATCAATATGAATGCCGGAGACATTTTTTTCATTCTTTGCTTTGAAGCAAAGAACCAAGAAAGTCTCTCTGGCATTCATATAGATATAGGAAGCTTCCATCAAATTGTGTGAATATTGTAGAATCTTTTACACCTGATCTTTGCCCAGATGGATCAGCATAAGAGTCTTAAGAAGCAAGCCTGTTTTGTTCCAAATTCCAGATATCAGAAGCATGATTTTCTTACATTTGTGGTTCAAAGCATCTGTGATTTCAGTGCCTGTTTCCACTAAAGTTGTGAACAAAATAGTGTGAATTGGGCAGAATTTGTTCTATCCCATTTTTTCCTGTATTGCAGATATTTATTAACATAGAGACAGATATGTTTGGACTTGCTCAGTTGATTGTGTCCTGTCTCTCTAGAACCCAGTCATGTGAAGAACCTGCAATGTCTATCGGACACCACTAGTATGTTTCTAAACTGGACCATCATTGAGAATGACATTAAATCTTATGAGCTGACTGTGTATACATTTCCAAAGAGAGTCCTCCAACAACCTATACTAGCTTTGGTTGTTTCCCAAACTAATGTTACTCTGGTAGAGCTGACTACAAATACCTCCTATCAAATCCAAGTTAATGCTGTTGGCAGGAATGACATAAAGGGCCCATCTGTGACAATAGTGTGCAACACATCTGTGGAAGGTATTGATTCTAATCTCACCATTGATTGTACCAAGGGTTACACTTTGTGCTGCATTTTAATGTGGCACCATCTATCAATTCCAAGCAACATTTCTTATTTTCCGCTGCAGTTCTTCCACCTCCTGTGAGAATGGACCTTCCCCAGTTTGATGCCAGTTCCAGAATCATCATTTCTCCTGATACGTTCAGTGAAGAAAATGGCCTCATAGAGTATTATGGAATTGTTGTCACCACCAATGAGTCTTGTAAGTATCTAGCTCTCTATGTGCTTTGCTTGGTAGGAGAGGTTTCCTAATGTACTTAGGACCTTAATGCTGCAATGCTTACAGTATCTCTATCTTTCCAGTACTGAGGCCTACTCAAGAAATCATTTCCCACACATGGTATGACCACTATTATGGGCAGGAAGACTCATATTTGGCTGTGCTGCTGCCAAACCCATTTCATCTTAATGAGAGCAGCAGCCTCAAGGCTTGGCCAGTGCCTGTGGGTGCAGAAGATTGCAGCAACTCCCGAGCAACTTGTAATGGAATGCTGAAAACAAATACACAGTACAGGTAGGAATGTAAAAAAAAATCTGCTGTAAAATACTATAGGTTCATTTGATTTTCATTGGTCATCACCTAGGAACCTTGAGGGAGTTTGCAACTATCCTCTAGTATTTCCTTACTGGAAGTAGTTAACAATCATACTAGTCCCATCCATCTCCTAGATTTTTGTGAGAGTAAAAGAATGGCTATCAAAGAAGCATGCCCAGTGGCCGAACTCTTGGGAGAGTTGAGGATGATATAAATGCAATTACTGAAAGTGTAAGTCAGTAAATAGAATAATCAGAAGTTTTATTTCAATATTCCTATAGGTTCAGCATTGCTGCATTCACTAGATATAGCCAACAGACTCCAAAAGTGTCCTTCACAGCATTCTCAGGTAAGATCTATTCTTTGTTTATATTCTGAATTAGATGTCTAGTTTCTGTCTAATTAGGGTTTCTCCTGCCTGTCCCAAATATTCAAAGGAATATGTTAAATTATCTCATTACATTACCAGTTGTCCAATCCTTTGCATGTCTATCTAGAAATAAGCTCCCATCTTACTGCCCTATAAGACATATAGTGTCAGGTGCAAGTAACCAGGAATGGGAATTGAGTTCAAAGCACTAAAACTTTATTTATATGCTACCTATACACAAGAATCTGATCTAATGGTCAGGCGACATTGGTGTTAGATAAGAATCAGTGGAATTCATGGGGGCTTGGCTTGGATTTCTTGTTGGAGCGCAATGACTACAAAATTATGATGTATTTGACCCTGCCTTTGGGCTCACCCTGCTCATCTCCTACGTATAGAAGGTATGTACATTGGAGCTGCCATTAACCAAACAAGGTTTGCTTCCATCACCTCAACAAGACCTGCCGAGTCAGAGTCCAACTCCAAGTGAGTCCATGTGACTTTATCTGCCAGATGCCTAAATTTTTTCTCAGAGCAACTGTCCAGATGATCTTGAGAGTCATTCCTCCAGCAAGGAATACTGATTTATTTATATTTATTCTTTCTGGAGGGCTGCCAGGTGGCTAGCTAGGTAGTGTAGGTGTGATAAGAAAGGGGAAATAACTATGTTTTGCAGCCCTGATGCAATCCCCAATATGGGGCTCTTACTTGTCTTAAATGTTGTTGTAACTGTCTCTTCTGAACAAGCTCTGTGGGTACAATATTGCTGGAAAATCTTTTGGCTCTGTGGGCCACACAGTTCACTCAGTGACATTTCCAGACTACATCTGTGCATGCACACGTATAACTTGTACCCCAGTACGCACTGTTCAGTTTTCACAATATCTTCCAGGATCCTGTCTTCCCATCCAATTAAACTATATCAGACTACTCTATGTTGGTCTTTGACTGTAATAATGGTTGCTTGATTGATATCTGAATACTATGGTATTCTATTCTATTATGGGTTATGAAATTGTTCTTATGGACAATCATTTGTCTTTCCTCATAGGATAGTGTCTTAATGATAATGCTATATGCTTTCTAATCAAATTATATTACAATTTATTTTGACAATGTTTTTTTTTCTGGGCCTGAGAGAAAGTTACCTTTTATAAATGTAATTTTTCTTTATTTTGATATCTAGCAGCAGCTGCTTCAGCAGATTCTGCAACTTTGTCTGCCCCAGTTGTGGCTGGAATCATTATGGGATTCCTTGTGACAGTCACAGCCATTTCTGTATGGGTTTATTGGAAACATTTACGAACAAGAAGGTAATAAAATAAAATAAAACAATAAAGTAAAATATAGGGTTGTCTGCTTTGGAGCTTGGCATGGGACGTGAGTGGAATTAGTATAAAAATGGTCCTAGCTTATCAGCTATCTTTTTTTTTAGATAGCTGATCTATTTAAATGTGCATGTTCCTGTCCATAATATATCAGTTAGTTGAATAGCACTAGAGGGTAAGAAAAATAGCTCAACAAGAGTCTATCAAAATGCAGTTATGAACAGTTGCAGAGATAAAGAGATGGTGATGGATATGGAGAGATATGGACATGGAGATGGAAGGGGAGGGTAAAATGAAGAGAGAGGGAAGGAGGGAGGGAGGGAAGGAGAGAATGAGAGAGATGAAGTACATTTGGAAAGACATGCCTCCTCACCAAAACAATAGCAATGTCCATGTTATGATTTCAGAATAGAAAAGGGTAATATACCTCAAGAAATGACCATCTACAGTCTCAGGTAAGTGAATCAATACTCATCTTTCTTAAGCCAGATATTAGATGTGGTAGGATAGATACTCCAATGTTTTTATGAAAGAACAATTGCAACATTCTCAGAGCTCAGCTTATAGATTTGATTTGCAATGAAAAATTATCTCCATGTCGAGCTTGGGAAGTTAGAAACAGCATTTGATTTTCTTTTGGCATAAACAAGGATTTTTAAACTATATCCTTAAAACAGGGATAAGTAATCAATACCTATCCACATTTTTCTAGCATATCCAAAGCTTTGAGATAATAGCAGACATGATATCATAAAGAGTATAACTGGATATTGAAGTCCATAGCTGTAGTAAAAGCAACTCATGAGCATCCAGGGAACTAAAGTCTGTAGCATTACAATAAAATTCAATTAATTTTGCTTCTATTGCAAAACAAATAGTGTATATTGCTAGCTTAGAACTTAACTAAAAGAAACATGAATTCTATCTAGCTTATTGTATATGTTGGTTATGTCAGCCTTGTGACGTCTAAGTTGTCTGCTTAGCACATCTCCTGTTTCATTGCTCTCTGAGCATTTTTTAATTCCTTGCAGGAATACCCATCGGCCAATCCCTCTGCAAAGTTTTAGACAATATTATGAGACAAGGACAGCAAACTCAAATAATGGGTTCTTTCAGGATTTTGAGGTAATGATTCTAGATAAAATTCTATCCAGGCTTAACTGTGGCCATAATTAAACAACAGCTGTATTCTTTCTAGCTTATATAATGCTAGAAAAGAGTTAACCAAACTGCACCATCCACTGTATCTTCAATTTGATGCTCTCTGGACTATTTTTTTCCAAATAACCCTTCCCTGTTTGCTTTTTAAAAGTCCATTAAAAGATGCTTATTACATCAAGCCATGGGCCTGTTGGCCTTACAAGCAAGGAATTCTAGAAATTGAAGTTCCAACATATCTAAAAAATAGTAGATTGGAGAAGGCCGGTCCATTACAGGCAAGCCAGATAATTAATACAAGCTACTGCATGTATTAATCTATGTACACTGTCTCTTTTCTTCTTGCTACTCATAGCTGGTAATTTGATCTGGAAGAAATGGCCTTTCTTTGATAGTCACTAACTCTGTCAAAATCCATTAAGTGCACCCCAAAGGACTGTATTTCATGGAGCCTATAACTGTCAATATATTTTCTGTTATAAACAATATACAGGGATGAAGGATTATAATACAGTTAATGTATAGTTGACTCCAGAAGAATAACCTATTTAAGAATTTTAGCAGTTTGAAGTTTATAAGATATGAGCTATGGAGGGTGATGGTTGTTCATCTCAGATGGAGTCTTCACTTTTTATAAATCAGCTCACCAAGAATATTCCTTCATGAACAAGTTTTGTCCTAAACGAGTACAGTAAATTACTTCTCTGTAGGTGGTAAGAATTGTGAGGAAAATGTTCAATGATACAGTATCAAGTAGCAGAGAGTCTTTAAATTTAAACACATTTTCCACCTCTAGGACATACATTTTTAAACATTTAACAGAGATTGAGGAAAAGTTGAATGCAGCTGCTTCTTGCATTTGATCCTTTAGCTTTACAAATGGTCAGCTTCAATACTATGGGAAATATTTGTTTCAAATATATCTTAATAACTGTCTTTTCAGATTCATTCCACATCTTTATATCCTTTGGAATACAATTCCCATCATCCCAAGAAGCATAGATATTGGCTGTGCTAGCTTATGGGAATTGTAATTGAAGATATCTAAATTATGCTTTTTTCAAATTGAAGCTTGGCTCAAACTGGGAGAAGGATTTTGAGAATATGTGACTATACTATGAAAGATTTTTTTTCTTTTGCATTGTACAGGAGCTGAAAGAAGTTGGAAAGGAACAGCCAAAGACAGAAGCTGAAGTTCCAGCCAATGCCATCAAGAATCGATATCCTCATGTTCTACCATGTAAGAGCTCAACAGAGTCATACTTTTAACATTTATTTTTGTTTTGTTGCAAGTTTTTAAAATTACAAATACAAAAAAACAGAAAGCCAGATAACTATTAAAAAAACCCTAAACAAACTAAATAAGGGTGACAAAAGAACATAACATATAAAACAAGGAAAATAAAAAAAGATTATGAAATATCTGAGCATATCACCTATATAGTAAATGTTAAATAATATAACAAAATTTCAAACAAAATAGAAAAAACTTGATGGTATACTATCATGATATCTGTGCCAAAAGCAATAAATTGCATCCATTTTTGTAGAAAAAAATTGCCTTTTTTGAGAATGAATAAATCACACATTTTGAATCAAATCCTTAATGTCTCTAATAATAATGCATTTCCATTTTCTACAAATTATTTGCTTAGTAGTTTTCCAACATTTCTCAAAAGCAAATTCTATACTTTTAAAACATAATTTAAGATAATATTAACATCCTTTCCCCATAAATGTATTTATATATATATTAAAATATTGTTCCAAAAGGAAGACAGTAATTCATAGGAATCCTGAAATGTTTTACATTGCTAACGAAGAAAATTTGTTACCCACCCTTTTGAATTTTCTTTGAGGTGTCCATTAACCTTGAAACATAATCTTTTGATGAATCAGTTTCCATCTTAAATCCAATGAGAGCAATTTACCATTATTTCAAATTTTGCAGCCATTAGTGTTCCATTATTGGATATTTCTTGTGCAGATGGTTGGTCACTGTGAGAACAGATTATGGATCAGATAGGCCAGGAGTCCAATCCAGTAGAGCACTGCTTATGTTTTGGTGTTCTTCTACTGTGGATAATTTCTCATACTTTCAATCATTACTACATTTTCTGTACTTTTCATTTTGCAGTTATATACATAACTGTTTCACAGAAATTTCCAATGCACTTCCAGATAAATAGGAAAGATATATTTGGGTTAGTACAACTTCTGTTAGAATACAAGCGTTCACCTTTATTTTTGGTTTTTCTTTAAGGTATCTTACTTAACCAAGATGTGGTATTTTAATGCAGCTCTTTGGTGAAAACCTGATTTATTTTAAAGAGGCACAAAATCATACAGTAGAAAATAGATTAATTAGTGGCTTAAGGTATTGAACTAGGACTGAAGACAACCAGGTTAAGTCTATCTTCAGCCATAGAGGCTCCCTGGATGAGCCTTTATGAGGCTTACTGTCAGTCAGTGTCTCTTACCCAACCCACTTCACAGGGTTATTGCTGTGGAAATATTGGAAGAGAGTGCTTTGTACATTGCTCCTAGGGAAAAGAATATAACATGCATACATACATACAGAATTTCCAGGTTTTGAACTTGGATTTTCCTGATTTTTACTTTTGTTCTTATAAATTTATAGTTGTGCACATAAACTTGAAAAGAATTATATTACCTGTTATTACTGTAGCTGTCTATGTTGTATATTGTGTAGTTCTTCTAAAACAACTCTTAACTCTGCTTTTATTATAGATGACTATTCTCGAGTGAAGCTGAGCCTTCTGGATGGACAACCCCATTCTGATTATATCAATGCCAACTTTGTGCCAGTGAGTTCCTGTACATTATCTTGGTCCACATTTAATATTGGGAACATTATGTTAGCGTCCCTGTAATAAGAACTTCATGTGAAATTTTACAAATGAATGTAACCATTTATCAGAGTTGGCTTTCTGATAGAAAACCCCAGGGAGTAGAATATACAACTAGTAATTGCATTAGAACTGAATACAATTTACAGAAGAAAATTGAGAGAGATGTGGCTGACAAGCAGTAGGGCAGTAGAAAATTGGAAGGCAAAATCGTATGCAATACATTAAGACAACTGTGGTGCCCATGTCCATATAATGTCAGTAGTATATAATAATGGCAATAAGCAAAGCATAACTAAAATAAGAGATTTAACTACAATTAGAGGGCATAGGAATTATATCGTTCAAAACTATCTAGAGTTTTTTTTTAATTCTAATTACATCCCTATTGTTAACTATCTTTATCCTTTATGTAGTCATAGAAGATCCAGTATTTCTCTTCAGTGAGATAAATAGAAAGATTATACCAAGCCCAACAAGGCAAAATAAAAGAAAAGGAGGCTAAAAAAGGAAGATAAAGCTTTGTGTGCCAGATGTCCTGTTCATAACTTGCTGAGAAGGCAACTTCAGATATAAACATTCTTTCCTGGATAGATTTTTCTCCTTAATCTGTCCTTAAGTTAAAGTTTGAAGTTTATATACAATCTCAAATATGTCATCCACTGGCATTGTAACAAAAAAAGACTCATGTTTGAGCTTTCAAGCAGCAAATGAATTATTACATTTTTCTTATCTTTTTTTATTTAAAAATGTAAAGCTTCTGTGGTAAGAGAGTTGGGGTGTGTGTGACATTACAGCATCCAATAAGAGTCATGTAAATTCAGTTTTTTTCTTAAACATGCAGAAATTGGATTTTTTTCACCAGAGGTTAATCCTAGAGAAGAATAGGTGTGTTTGGATTTAATGCAGCAAGGGCTCTCCTGGAGCAGCCCTGTTGCTCTAAACATGTTACTTCTCTCTTCTTCTTTTCTTGCTAATTACAGCTGTATGTTAAAAAGGTTGGATGTATCCTCATGCCTCTCTGGTGATCTATCCAGGTAAAGGCTACCCTCCATCCCCAGCCCCCCACCTGTATGTGTGTGCATGCAGTAATTTATATTTGCATGCACATGCCTGTCTAGTTATACATGGACAGTGTATTTATTTGCACAGCAGTCATGTTTGCATGCCTGTGTTAGAATAACTGTGCTTAACTTGCACATTACCTTTTTCATGTAGGATCAGATTTCCTTAGCAAAAGTAAAGCTTTATCTCTTTTACATTCTGCACTGGCTTAAAGCAATTGGCTAGCCACTGCTGGAAAGAAGCTGTGGGATGAAAATGATCCTGTCATCTCCTACAGATCCTTGGTCTTCCCTGTCCACCCAAACAGTTCTCTTGCTTTATTACTCATCTAGGCAGTGAGAGGCATGGTAGAAATAACAGCTTTTAACTTTCCCCCCATATTATTGTCCATTCAATTTTACGTTGCTGGCCACCACACTTTAGACCAGTGTTTCTTTACCTCAGCAACTGGGCAGTTCTGGGAGTTGAAGTCCATACATCTTAAAGTTGCTAAAATTAAACAAATAATTATCCATCATAACTAGAGATGAGATTAGATGGAGAGGAAAACTAACAAATCAGATTATGCAACTGTATTTCTATTTGACTGTATGGTTGAACTATCTTAGTTTTAATATTAGGTACAAACCAGATAGAATAATGAGTCCTGGGACTGCAGAGGGATGAATCAGTGGCGTGACGGCTTTTCCTTCCCTGAAAACAGCCATGGGACAACAGGGGAGTTTTGTTAGGAGTGAGAGAGGAACAATACATTGACTTAACCATTTCTACAGTGGACACAGAGCATCCTGTAATGCGCATGGCAATAGCAATAGCACTTACACACCGCTTCACAGTTCTCTACAGCCCTCTCTAAGCGGTTTGCAGAGTCAGCATATTGCCCCCAATTCTGGGTCCTCATTTTACTGACCTTGGAAGGATGGAAGGCTGAGTCAATCTTGAGCCGGTGAGAATCGAACTCCTGGCAGTGCAATACTGCACCACCACAGTTCTTACTTCCCTTTGCTGAAAAGGCCAGGATTAAGATTAGATCTGATGCTCATTGTGTGGAGGGTTTGGCTTGATCTTCTACCCTTTGAGAAGGTAAGGAATATGAAAGAGATGAAAACTATATACAGCAGACATGTCAAACTCACAATGTCACGTGACTTCGTGCAATGTATCGGAGTTTTCCCATTGCCGGCAATGGGGTGGGTGCAGTTTCTTTGTGATGCATCTGGCCCATGGGCCGGCAGTTTGACACCCCTGATATACAGTAAGCTGAAATTGATGATCTGAATGTCTAGTTTCTGCTACAGAAAATGAACCTTCATTGTAAGTCTATAGTGGTGGCAGAGCATTCTAGTATTAAGTATCCCTGCAGGTGAGACCATATATCTAGAGAGTAACCATATATCTACTTCTTGCTAGAGACTATTTTCTGCAGAATCTTCCATCCAGGAAGGTTCTGTCTTGTGATACCTCTTAGTTAGCATAGGTGTCCAGAACTTTATGCCAAGGTATTTCATCACTTCTAGAGCTTTCACTTCTAGAGCTACCACTTGAAAGCTTTTCATTGAGATCTCCAAGCATCTCTGGGATCTTTGAACTTTGTCAATGTCTCTTAGTAAACTTGTTAGCCATACAGTAATCCCACTCTGGGTGAGAATGGGACATTATTCACATTAGCATCTATTATAAAAATGAAGGTGTGCCTGGATTATTTGACCCTGCCTAACCTATCTGTGCTCTGGAGGATGAGTTAGCATAGCTGTTTGGCCCCTAGCAAAGATGGATGCAACAAGGGAGACCCTTATGACTAAGGCCAAAGTCTTGTGCAGTCTCACTAAAACAAAAATCCCTTCTGCTGTTCCCCAGGGGTTTGGAGATGAGTTCCGTATCTTTACTGTCTGTCCCAAAACCAGAGCTGCCATAGAAACAACTACTGGGGGGGGGGTGTCTTGAGAAGGTCTAGAATGCCTATGGAGAATACCACCATAGAGCCTTTATTCTTCTAAAAGATTTTACTAAAGATCATGCAAAATAGAAAACATGATGTTAGCTACTGAGAATACCTCTCCCAGAGAAAAAAATGAAACTGCCAAAGCAGGAATTCACAGTTTTAATGTTAGGGAGAACCTTTAGTCAAGACAGATCAAATGCTTCTCCAAGCCAGCAAGAGAACAGCCAATCTGTTGGTTTGCAAAAGGGGGAATTTAAACTTGGACCATAGTCCAGAATATATGAGTTGATTCCTGTGTCCTGTCATATGTGGCTTCATATGTAAAGAAACGAATGAAGCTTGTGAGCTTTCTGCCACAGGTTAGTTATACTAGTTCCTGTATAATGTAATATTTGGAGAGTTGAGATTTTCAGCTTTATCTCTGGCAGTTCCATGAGGAGGGTATTGCATAGTTTTCAAAGTAGTATCTTTTTGAAAAAAGGTGATGGATTTAGTGAATAGCTAGTGGTCTCCTTCCCATTTCCTTCCTCCTCATCCAATGTCCTGGAGAGAGGTAACTGATTAACATGCAATATAAAGTAATTACAGAGTGTTTCTCCTTTATTCTGATGACCTGTGCTTGATATGTTGAGGCTAAGGTCTCCAGATGAAAGGGGGATATAGAATGGAGGAAGTCAGTGTTTAATAAATAAGCTATGGTTTTGGGTGAAATACCTTGGGGTCATCAACCCAAGTCATTCGAAAGGTCCTCCAGCATAATCCCAGTGAACAGCCCATGCAACTGTTGGCATCTTATGCTTGACCTTGATCTTCAGGGAAATAACAGCAAAATAAGAAGGGAAAAAAGGAAATTAAGATTAAGAGTCTGTTGTGAAGGTGACATGTTGTGGAGGAAGGACTATGCTGTCTCCTTTTGCAGGAAGCAATGTGAAATCTAGTCCAAGTCTGACTCCTGCCTTAGGATGACCCAGCTCCATGTACTTATGCATACATAACTAGTGACGCATGTAGATTCCTGTCTAGTTTGGACAAAAAAAAAATCCTTTAGCAGAATTTAATGGAATTTTCAGAGTTCTTTTGGCTAAAGCGTCATGTAGTTCTGGGAAACTTCAGTGATAGAAACAACAAAGAAATTGATTAATAAATCATTGTGGAGCATCCTCTTCTTCAGATAACATTGGGTTAGTTCCATTCACTTTATCTTGCCAGTCAATCTTTCTTTCATCAAAGGAATTATTATTAAAAAGGATCATTTTCCCTCTCTACGTGCTGTACTGTATATTAAATCATTTATGTATAATGCAGGACATGAAGGAATGATGGATTTTGAGCTTTTTAGTTATGTTGCTCCTTATTATTAAATATTTTAAAAGAATGTTCAGCAATTGTTGATTAATTGGAAAGTTGATTCTTTAGGACTAGGATTTTACAGAATTAGGACATCAATTATAAAATCTCAGAAGGTCATTTGAAGGGGGCTGATTACATCAACATTCTACTTAAGAATTTAAAAGACTTCCTATGCATAATGCACAAAAAATTAATAGAGAGTGAGATTATATCAAACATTTGCTAGTTCATATCCATATTTATATTAAGATTTAATGGAGAGTCTTCAAGATGAGGAGAATGAGGAATGCTTTCTATGTTTCTGCCTCCCCCCCCCAAAAAAAATACTCAGTTTAATTATTGAAAGCTCTGTCTGTTGTTGCAGGGTTATAACTCCCCACAGGAGTTCATTGCTACCCAGGGACCTTTGAAAAAAACTCTGGATGATTTTTGGAGACTGGTATGGGAGCAGAACATCTGTACTATTGTGATGTTGACAGTGGGCATGGAGAATGGACGGGTAGGTCTGGTGAACACCTGTTTTGGTCTACAGAAGAAATTATTATCCCTCACTCTAACACATCAATGGTCCTGAATAAATATGAGGGAGGGAGATTTATTTTCATGAATATTCTCAGAATCCTGTTTTTCTAGATTTAATGGAAGGTTAGACTAGACCTTGTATGCTAAGATATTCCTAAAATTTCTGTTTAAAATGATGGATTGTAGTTATATTGAGTTAGTGGGGTGAGCAAGTTATTTCAACACATTTGTTGTGGAAAAAGCATTTGTTTGAATTACTGTACATTGGTTTTACATACTGCAGCTGGTCACAAAATAAATTGGGATTTACAGGTAAATTTCTGGACAATATGTGGTAGATAAGCAAGAATGTTCATTACCCAGTTATTTACTTCTCATTTGTGGTCTTATATCATTGTTTCATTTTCAGTCTCTGTAATTCTGACAAGTAAAATATGAATATTAGCTGACTCTGGTCTCCCATACCCTCCCATCTATTTTTGATTGGTAGAAAAATCAGCCTATCCCTACTATGTGGTATATACATTGCACAAAGCATCTTGAACAAGGACAGCCAGCAACAATATGCTTTAGTGCTGGCTATTTTCTATTAACATCGTTTGAACTACTCTTTCTTCTAAACCTTTGAAAATGTGCATTCAGTCCTTCTAATTTTTATAGGTATTATGTGAATACTACTGGCCAACAGACATCTCTCCTGTCTCTTCTGGAGAAATTAGCATTCATCTGCTTGCTCAGAATTTTGCTGATGAGTGGACAACACGGGAATTTAAATTGCAGCATGTAAGTGGAAGCCCTGCAAAGTACTCCCAAATCTTCCCAAATCAAAATAGCGAACAGGTTCTGTTAATCATTGTGCTATAATATTGATTCTTACTAATAGGGCCTGGATTAACTTTCTTGACTGCAATAGTTGAAATCCACCAAAATTATCTCACATAGTACCCGGTCAAGGCTCTATCACCTGCAATTCTCATATTAGGACCTAGTCTATGGTATAACATGTGATAGCACAGTCATTTGATCCTGCCAGACTGTTACCCTGTTTGTTGGCCCAGACCATCTCTGTTAACTGACTTCCTGTCATAGACATTAATATAGTCCTTTCCTATCACAGAAAGGACTAAATATGGAAAGAAGACTGAGTCACTTACACTACACAGCATGGCCTAATCATGGTGTTCCTGAGTCTACCATTTCCATGATTGCTTTCATAGAGCTGGTACGAGCACACATGCAGAGTGTAAATGAATGTGGACCTATCCTGGTACATGGTAGGTAAGTTGCAATCAACCCACATGAATGTTCTTTTTATATAATATTTCAGTTAAAAACAAGACCTAAACTTCCAAAATCATCCTCAAAGTCATTCTTGTTCAGTAAAGTGATGTGTCTCTTTACTTATCAATCCTCAGCCTCCAGAAATGTTAAGTATAACTCTTGGCTATGAAAATGCAGCCCATGCTAGAAAAAAAAGGAATGCCTTTTAACCATGGTGACAAGAAAGTCTAAATTACAGGAACTGTATTACATCTTCCTCATTTTCTGAAGGAACAGGAGCTCTTGTCCAGTTCCCTTGTATGTTGGATTTTGAAAGAATGGAGGTGAGAATGGGTAAAATGAACAAAATGTGAAACTTTTTGTTGCGAAAATCCCTGGTTTCCCTTCTATTGCAGTGCAGGAGTGGGCCGCACAGGGACCTTCATTGCCCTTGATCGGCTCCTACAGCAGTTAAAGCATGAGAAGCTGGTTGATATCTTCAATACCATTTACAGTCTTCGAATGAATCGGCATTGTATGATAGAGACGCTGGTGAGAAAACCTGGACTCTCTTTTGGAGCTGCAACTATCCAACTATTTAAGGATACGAGAAAGTCTTTTTTTTCCCATGAAATTTGTCACCAGTGAAGGTGGTAAAATTATAGTGGAAAGGAATCCTTTGTTATGACAAGGAACTTAAAACCTTAGTAATGAGAACTGATGATTACCAAGCTAAAATAGATGAAAGAATTATTACACTGGAATGAGTAGACTATGATCCACATACATTTTTTTGTCCTTTTTGTGTGGCTGTTTGCGGCTCCTGAGATGATACTAAAGATGAGTTGCAAAACTATGTCCCACCAATTTTCAGCAGGAAACAAATGGAAATATTGTTAGAGATCAGAGATATGTTCCAGATGTTATAAGAAGCAGATATTACAGAGTGAAGGCTCGGTAGGAAATTGTGCTACATACAAAATGTGAGAAGACATGGTGTGGGGGACCCTATCAAATCTAGAGTTCGTTCACAGTATCACCAATTGGATTGCAGTCTTTCAAACTTGTCCTGCTTATCCTTGTCTCTTACTTAAATACCCAAGGTTGAACTTTTCTGTAGTTTTGATAATCCATACAGGGGATAAAACCCCTCAGTTTTGCACCTCAGTAGCATTAAATGTTACATTTCTATTTCAAAATGTGCTGTGTAGATAACCATATATTTTTCCCAGGGGCAATACATTTTCCTGCATAGCTGTATCCTAGAGAAGATCTCTGAAGATCCACTCATTGGCCTGTCAGAGATGTAAGTTTCTTTTCCACATGGAATCCTTGTTAGGTTCCCCATCATAGCTATCATTCTTAGTCTAATAGTTCTTGCCCTACAAAAGTTATCAATCTTGGAAACTTTCCTTTGTCTTATCTTCAAGCAGATCATCGCTCTATTGTGCCAGATTATAGCTTGTACAAGTATAAGGTTAAGGGAAACAAAACTAGGGATTTTTATTTCACATTGAGAAGATTTTTTGGAAATCAGATGTCCATGTAACATACTTACAGCAAACATTTTTGTCTTGCCCTGCATTACAATAACATCAGCTTCCTTTCAGTACAATTATAGAATTATCCACTTTTATTCTTAATCTTTATTAGTACTTTGCCCGATATATTGATGTCTCTTCTTACCAATATAGTAATATCAATCAACAGTACCAGGTCTTTATAGCTGCTGATTTTTCTGTGTAAAGTTGTCAGCTGATGTTAAATTACTACAATCAGCAGTTGAGTAAACTCATTTATTGTCTTTTCCAGCTCTCATCCAGTCTCTCTCAAAAGTTTTGCTCAGCACCATGCAAAAAACTGTTCTCAGTCCAATGCTGGCTTCCTAAAGGAATATGAGGTAAGATTTTGGCATAAGGATGTTGAGTTTAGGGAAATTCTTCCTATGATACACACATTATAAATCCATAGCAGAGGCCCAGGTTCAGTAACAACATGACTAGACAGAGCTGAGAAGTATCCTTTCTGATGTCCTTAGAGCTCCAGTTAATCAGTGTCCAAAGTACTGAGTTAAACAAAACCTCAGCATATAATGTACTTTCTATATTTACTTTCCTATTTTGTTCTGTGTATTTATTCAAGTAGACTTTTTTTCCTCAACAGTTTTCATTTAAAAAATAAGGTGTTGAATGCATGTAAGCTGCACACTCCAATCAGTATGGCTTTTATTGTTATCTGTTATAATTATAGCCCCCCCCCAAACTCCCAATGACTTACAGACCTTACAGTTTGGAAAGACTGTGGAGCATAGTGACTGTATTGATACTTATCACACTAGCAGGGACAGAATTTTGCCAAGCCCTTTGTGCATGAAAAGTATGTCAGTAATCCAGAACTAACAATTTTCCAATCTTAATTTTCCTTTGCTACTGTATTGTCTTCAGCAGATGCTCTTGGAAGTTGCAAAAGAGGAAATAAATTCTGCCATACCACCCTCTGTCAATCAGCAAATCAACCTCGGCTCTAGCAAGATTCCATGTGAGTGATAAGAGTTTTGTAGCCAGTAAAAACATGTCTTAGATTTGTACTTAAGGAGAAAAAAGTCTCATCTACATAGCCACTTGGCTGTGATTTCCTATGTCAGAGTCTGAGGTAATCATATGGAGGTAATCATATCAGCATAATTTGTTCTGTCCCCACAGCATGCCTTTCATGTGCATTTAAACTGGGGTCATGCTGAGCTGTTGCCCTATAACCTTTCCATATGACACTTTAAGGGAAGTAATTGAAAATTTTGTCTGGTTGAAGATTGCATTAATTTCATAAGCATGTCTGATGAAGTGTGGATAAGGTCTGGACATTCCAATCACTATTTTTGTTCTGTTGTTTTCTCTTCAAAGGACTTTTGCCCCTAGCAACTATTAAATGGTGGGAAATACTTTGTCTTTCTTAATTACAGTATATCCATTGTCTGGATTTGTGCAGCTGAGATTGGTTATTTGATAAGGCAGGTTGGAAAGGTGAAGTTTGAGAAATCAATTTACTGATCCCTGTGTCAAAGTATTCATCTGAAATATCCCCAGATCAGGGTCGCCCAAACACTCAAGCTATTCAGTCTCAGTAGGATTGAGTCAGAAACAGTTTTTCCCCATCCAGACTTGCAAAGCCTCCAGGTACTTGAACTTTTAGCCATTCCAAGATCAAAAATATAATTGAGTTATCATCAGCATACTAGTAATACCAAATCCCAAACCAGTTGATAATCTTGCTCAATATAAATATTGAAAAAGAGGGGAGAAAGAGTAGAACTCTGTGGCAACCCACAAAGGGGGAGGGGGCCTAGGGAACAATCCATGTCCAAATAACACTGATTAGAACAAAGGGAAGAAAGAAGGAGCAGCACTGTAAAATGATGCCCCCGTTCCCCAACTCACAGAGCTAGCTCAGAAGGATACCCTGGTCAATAGTGCAGCAATTTATAGGAAGTCATCCCTTTAGTTGTGGTTCTGCCTGAGATCAGCTTTCCTCAGAAAAATATTACAGCCTAAGCTGGAGACAGCAAAATCATTGACATAAAAAAGCTAATTGCTCTGAGACTTGTAGAGTCCATAGCAAGAACTATAACAATAGAGCTAAATTAACTAGGTGGAGATAAAAGAGATGGGATGATAGGTGTGGTGCTGGATGTGCTCAACTGAACATAATACATATGTCTTCCAACCATTGTCCTTCACACTAAGCCTGTTTTGCAGATGATCGCTCTAAAGTGAAGTTTTTACCACTGGATCGAGATCCATTCTCAGATCTTGCACATGTCTGGTTTATCCCTGTGAGTCCACCATATCTTATATTCTCTTCTTTCTGCTTTCTGTTATTGCAAAAGTATTTCTTTGCTGTTTGTTTTATTCATAAAAGGAATAATTTACATGCATGTAGATATTTTTTTCTATATTGCTTCTATTAATCTAAAAGGCATATATTAATATATACTTTAAAAATACCATTCTCACCTCTATGAATAGTATGTGTCTTCCTCAATCTTAGGTCCTCTACCGGAGGCGTGTAAGTTTGAGGATTTTGTACAGGATCTAAACAGTTTCTAGTACTGAACTTTCAGGATAGAGAGCTCTAATGTTGTACGTGGGATCTATTGGAACCACTCTTCCAGTTTAGGAGTCACAGCCACAAGTGCTCTTACCACCACTAGGACCACTTTGGTCTGTCTGTCTGTACACACACACACACACACACACACACTGTATAAAGGCATTGTCATAGGATGTAAGGTGCTCCAAGTTAAGCTGCCTTTTGCAATTATTATTACACAATGTATTTCTTGTCAAGATGGGAACAGATAATGGATTATGCAGAAAATCTTAGCTCAGTATGTCCATTAATAACATAGATATTGCTGAAGCATGCAAACTAACATAAATCAGAGATCATTTGCAAATGCTTTTGAGGACATATTTAGAAATTCAAAGTATCTTGAAAATCTAGAGCAAGGATGTAAAAATATATCAATGAATACACTGTAAAAGGTAAGAATATCTTATGTCCAACAAGATACTATTTTTGCCAAATTGTTAAATGCCATTTCAGCTGCATTGGTAGAAATGTATTCAAAGCAAAAGAATTTTCAACATTCCAGAAAGGCTACCAAAAGAATCCATAATTAAATGGATTCTCTATGATGACAGTTACTATGTTTGGATATGTATACCTTGAGTAAAAACAAGCAAGGGGGACATGATAAAAGTTTATACAATTATACTTGGTGTGGAAAAAACTATTTTTCCCATTTTCTATGATACATTTTTGCTACCATTGACAAAGGATAAGATGATGCCCTTCTCCCTTCTGTTTCAGTGTGGGAACTAAACCTTATGTCATCACTGACATAACTTCTTTCATTTGTCTGTAGAGTAGTACTGTAGAATAATTTATGGATTAAATGGGGAAAACTGAATGCTACATATATAGAGTCTTATCCTTCTGTATTCTCAGTTGCCGACATATCCTGCCCAATCATTAGACTATTTATACTGGAGGCAGAAGATTTTGGTTCTAGTACTAGTTTCAGCAACTCCTGGCACCCCATCCTGAGCACCTGTCATGTTGCATGGGAGAAGAAGCAGGTCCAGATATTGTATATTTACAACTTATTTGTGTAACTCACCTGCGGTTTTATAATGGCATGCTAAAACTTAGATCAGGCTTAGACGAGGTTTACCTTGTTATCCCAATGTTAGACCAAACTTACCTGGTGTCATTTCTTCCATAATTTTCTGCACTTTTTCCACAAGCAAATTATATAAACAAAGCAGTTGTATTGCTAATTAATTTATGTCTTTTTAATATGATAGGGCTGCAATTCAGCCAAGGACTATATTGCTATAGATGGACCTGACAAGCTAGCGCTGGAGGAATTCTGGGGACTAGTCTGGGAACGTGGTGTCCACACTATCATCACTTTACTACCTAGGCAGATGAATAGTCCGGTAAGATAGTCATCATATAATTTCACAGAATCCTACAGAGAGGCCATTCTGGGATAATGATGTGAAATGATTCAGCAATGCATAATAATATGAGGAGTTTCTATTTAAGGTTGGTGGAAATGCCATTAAGATACTTTCCTAGCTGCGTAAGAGTCGTTCTTCCATGAAAGTGGGAATTGTGATGTTAATTCATGAAGAGGGCCAAAAGCTTGAGACATTCCTGTAGAGGTAACACCATCTTTCTTAGGAGAGTGATGACTCATGGGAAAAATTTCCTGCTCAGAGTCACTCTTGAAAAGCACTTGGCTGTGATGATGTATCTCACTGCTCTGGGAACTGCAATGGCTGTCAGGCAACTTCAGATGTAATTCAGATTCCTAATTGTCACCTTCAATGCCATATAGGGTTTTGGTTATTTGTGCAAGCATCTCCATTATTTATCTGCCCATATGAGCCAACTCCAACTCCAATTTTCTGTATGAGAGTTTCACCACATGTAACCTCAGAAATGGGCATTTTCAATTTTCAATTCCCACACTGGAATTCCTACTTTGTTCCTTCCCTTCTGGGTTTCAGCAGAGCACTTAAGGCCTGATTGTTCCAAACTGTGATTCAAGACTTGAACTTGACAGATGATTGTGTATATTTTCTCTTTTTGTATTATGTTGATGTTGCATTTATTTTATGAGAAGGTTCATTTATTTTTCTTAAAGATCAAAGAAAGTTTTTTCCTTTTTTATATATATAGCTGCCTCAAGTTGGCGGTATGCAAATTATGTAATTAAATAACTATCCCTGCTGCCATTTTTATGAGTCCTTCTTAGGACTCCAATATGTTGAAGACTGCCTTGTTTATTAACATTACCGTGATAACGAAAGGACACCTGCTTTTTTAATGAACAGGAATGGGTTTTGAATGAGCTCTGCCAAAATATCCATGTGAGAAGCATTACTTCAGTAGCAGCCAATTACAATCATTTGACTGTGTAGTCTGGTGTTGTGAATTTTATGTGGGTATAGGAAGCTGATCGTATGGATCTTTTCTTGGCTCAAGGACTTTGAATAACCAGTAATTGCTGTACGATTAATTCTACTGGAAACATGGATTCGTAACTGCAGTGTTTTTCTTTTCTTTTCTTTTCTTTTCTTTTTGTATAGGCTCCAGATAAGTCATGCTGGCCATCAGAGGGTGAACCTGTCTGCACAGAGATGCTCACCATACAACAAGGGCCTGAAAAGATTATTTCAGGATGGCCTTGTGTTCAGCTCAGACTAAAATATGTACGTGAATTGGTTGGGAGGGGAAAGTGAACTGACATGGAAACACGAACAGCAAGGCGTAGAGAGGGCTTGCTGGCACAGCATGTGGATGTTTAAATGAGCTTGACTAGAGATGCTTGTGAATTAACTAAATTTCAGAGGCTGAAGATGTCAACTTCCCTCTTTCCAGTTTGTGGCTCATGGTGGTAGATGGAAATGTTTTTATTCTTCCGACAGCACTTCATTGTATTGGAATTGCCAGTCAAGGCAAAGCTAGGAAGATAATGTGGAAGATGTTATATTTTCTTTGAAGGAGCTCAAGTGTTTTTTTTTTCTTGGAGGAATTAAGTGGATCTGCTCATACTTAGAAACTAATTACTGTTTTAAGTGAAAAACACCCCTTCCCCAAGATCTAATAACATTCTGGATTTTGGGTTCTTTTTATTGTTTTTACATGCTTAGATTCTTGAAGCTTGGTTTTATTGTATATGATTTGCATATATTTGTCTTGTGAATATATATGCATACACACGCACAAATATTATATACACAACCGACAGAACTACAAGTTCTGATTATGTTTAATGCTGGTTGGAGATAGAGAAGTAAAAGCCCCAATAGCAGTTGTTTCCATGTGAAGTGAAAGTGAAAGTAAATGAAATCCTGTAGAATTAGTCAAATCCTGATTCTCCTTATGGCAATGAACGTACACTGCCTCTATTTCTTTTGAACTCACAATGTGCTTATAGCTTACTCCTTCTCAGTGTACATAAGTTTATGAGTTACACTGAATTTTTAATTCATGAGCTATGCTTTCACCGACGATGTCTTCATTACTTTGTCAGGAGAAAAAAGCAAAGGAAAGACTGCTGCAACAGTTTCGATTTCCTTTAGGGGAAGGAGAAGATTTGCCAGATCCTGAGGTTCTGGTGGGTTTTCTCACTGTTGTCAGACAGCTAGTGCCGTACAGGAAGAGGACCAGCCCTTTAGTTCTGCATTGCAGGTAAGAGCCCAAATCCCATCCTGGGTCAAGGGTATCTTTCTTGGGTATCAGTCTTGGATTGGTAAATACCAAATACTCAGTGTTGTCTGGATTGGTTGTCAATATACAGCAATTATATGGCAACCTCTCACTACTTCTTTGCCAGTTCGGGAGGCGTAGGCCAGATGGGGATACTCATTGCCTTAGATACTCTGCTGCAGCAGCTGAAAGGAGAGAAAAATGTGGATGTGTATGGTGTTGTTTTGAGGCTGGTGAGGAGCTGTTGTCTCATGACTCCATCATTGGTAAGTAAAGCAGAGAGTTGGATCATCAATAGAAAGGTCCAGCTTCTAGACTCAGCATGATTGCCACGTCATTAAAGCCAGCCCCTACACAGGCCATTGTCCCCTTAACTGTGCTGATATCTTTTCTGATGATCAAATGTGCTTGTTTTTAATTAAAGTTAAAAGAAGCAAAAATATATTAGATATGTTTCAGAACATTCTTATCAGGAATATTTAAGATGCATTTTAGGCTTATTCATCACTATGGCAGGAACAGATAGATAATTGTTCTAGGTCAGACTTATCCAATTGATGCCTTCCAGATATATTGGACTACAATTTGGAATGGACATGGATGGCTCATGTCCATTCCAAATTCAGTGCAAAATCTGGAGAAGAATTGCAGCTTGTCAAATCAAAATGTTTCAGTTAGAACTTGGAAAATATATGGACCATACTGTGAATAAAACACGGGCTTTTTATTGTGAAGACAAGATAAATGTGTATTTATTGTACTGAATAATATGTTGTAAACACTTTCAGTCATGTAAAATAAGTCAGTTCATCTATATTTACAGTATGTTCAAGTACAAATAAGTTTGCAGCTTAAGCAACTACAAGACTAAATTTTACTGGGAGTTGAAAGACAATACTGAATATAATATTGTGCCACCAGAGGGCATTGCACGCAATCTGTTTCCAGACTAAAAATTAAAATACTGATGTAAAATATGTACTGCATAGATTTTATATTTAGCTCTGTGACGCTTATGCAAGTTTATTTAATCAAAGAACTCCCTGGTCCTACCTGCAGAATCCAACGTGGAGATCAGGTCAGAAATCACCATGATGTTTAGCCTTGGAAATTTTCACATATGTAGCAAAGTAGTCAGTCTGTGGTTTATTTGTTTTTTTCCTGCAACCATAAAACAGTAGCAGATGCTAGTGCTCATGCTGTTAGTATATGAAGCTCTTCATGCTACATTAGCAGTTCTGGCCTGAATTTCCTGTAATTTCCTGGACTTAATTCCTAGTGTGATGTGATGACCTTCAGTGTATGTTTCTCTCTCTCCCCCTCTCCCCCTCCTCCCTCCTTCCCTCTTCCCCTCTCCCTTCCTCCCTCTTTTTTATAGTATCAATACAAATTTGCTAAAAAAATTTTTTTGCTTATCTGCATCATCTCATGTATTACGTGTCTCTTTCTCTCTCTCTCCACCTCCGTTCCTCTAGGATAAATATATTTATCTATATGAATGCATTCGTGAGGTCATCACCCAGAAACAAGTTTAGGCTCTGGTCTGTGCTTCTGGTTAGATGATGGATAGAACTTCATTGTGCAGCAGAATTGTGAACATAGACTGAACTGGTGCTTTTCTGTGCTGAGATGAGCAGCTACCCCAGAGCTCTGACCTTGATCTGTGCAGAAGGTGAAATAATGAGTCTGTAAAAATGCTGGCTGTGATGTTCCACTCTTCCAGTTGCAGGAAGATCATTTCTGCTGACAGCAGACTTCTGTTCCTCAAGGCAGGGTTGTGCATGCCATAACAACTCATTCTTCATTCTGGATACACTGTTTGCTGAGGGGAAAAATAGAAAAACCACCTCCTGAGCCTTCCCCAGTTTTGTTCAGTCCTTAAAATACAATAAACCATGTTGAATATGGATAGAGTTGGTAGGTTCAAGATGTTTCATGATGTCATTGTATAAATTTACAATAAGTACATTTCAGATAATATGGCTTTGTGACAAAAACAAATATAGCTGGAGAAGTTGCAAGAAGGGACGGTGGAATAAAGATCCAATGAGCCTCCTCCTCCCTCTCTGTTACATTTCTGATGTTGTGTTTTGGGCCTTTATAGCAACGAGAGCTTAAGTGCCGCACTTACGTCCATGATACGAAATGGCATGGCAAAGATACCAGCATTTCCCCCCCTTATTTTGACATCTTCCAATACAAATAGGCTGAGTAAAATAGTTTACTGTTATCTAACTGACATGTTAACATTGGGATAATTCCAAATTACTGGTGTATCTTTCCACATTCACAACCAAATTATGCAGAAAGATAATTTTCCATATATAAAATTATTCATATTTTTAAAAACCAGCCTAAACCTGGCTTTCTTACAAAGAGAAAGAGAGAAATATATTCTAAAGAGATGTGTTATTAGATCAAGTCTGGGAATCTAAAATTATAGGTAAATGAAAGAATGAATTAAAAGTTTACCAGATGAATTTTGGCAAAGAAGTTGTCAAAAAGGATATCCTTATATGAATAACTTACTGAATTTGGTATGAAAGAGATTTGCCTCAGCATTTGCATAAGTTTTTATTTAATGTAGAATAGGTTGAGAGATTAAAATTATAGAATGGTCTGGAAAAGATGATGCCAACTACAACCACCATCTTGCCTTATTTTTAATATTCCCAAAACGTGCCTAACTATAGTTGCAGATAAGGCAAGTTTTCCTAAGTCCCTTAATCCATATTCATGTACAGAAGCAACTAGAAAATATAGTCTCTAAAAAACTACTGCAAGGTCCATATTACAAATTTATAGCTTCTTCTGTTTCTCTTGAGTTCCATTCTTCACTTTGACTCTGGATTCCTGAATCTCACTTGGTTACAATCTCAAAGTGTGTAGCAAAGACAAGATTAAAACAACTTCAATAATAAGTTTTGGAGACACACCTGAAAGTTGGGCTTTTCCTCTTGGATTGATCTATGATCTTATGCTGTACTAAACTGGATTTAATTATTCAAATTAAAATTCACAGAATTCCATAACAGTTTTTTTCTTATTCTAAAGCATTGTTCAAGAAATTTATTTTGAGTTTCATCAAATCCAGTTTTGCTTTTCTTTGACTTACCCTTAATTCCATTTCTTAAAGTTGTAACTTTAATTTTAAAATGGGATTGAACTATCCATTGGGAGAAGTGCATTTTTACAGATAGGTACGAGTTACCCCAATTTCCTGGGGAAAGTGGTTTTATATTAATAAATTATTCTATGAAAAATGAAATATTTTGCATTCAGTTTTGTCTAATATCTTCATTGATGTTTATGCTAGGCAAAAAATTTGTCATACTTTGCAATATGCATGGTGTTTCACTAGAAAAAAAAATTATCCTTAGTAGTCTTCTTCCAAAGGGCAGAGAAAAGACAGGGAGTTTTAGAATTCATGAATTCATATATCCAGGAAATGTAGGCTAGCACAAACCAGCAATCACTATGTATGTGGCTTGACAGTGAATTGTGGATTATAGCTTTGGTGGGCCACACTTTCTAGACCAACTTTGTCCAGTGCAAGCTGTGAATTCTTGAGTACTCAAACATTTCTGGGACTGTCAACTTGGAAAAGAACACCTGAAGTTTACACTCTTAGAAATAGACATAGTAAAACAATGGGAGAGAAATAAATGGAGGTAGGTTAAACAGCAGTATTCTTTCAGCTATATGTAATTCAGCTTAGATCAAATATAGGTGGTCTTTGACTTATGATTGGTCACTCAGTGACCATTTGAAGTCATCATAGATCTCCCCATAGAACCCAGTTCCAAAGTTCCAACAGCCAACCCCCATCTCTGTGGGCACATGATAGCATTTAATGATAGTTTTTTCCCCAAAAACCATTTACTTCTGGTTTTTGGCAAAGCCAGCCCATTGTGAACAATTGGTTCACTTAACAACCATTGCAAAAAAGGTAATAAAATTGGTCAGTCACAGTGACCTACATTTATGCAAGAAATTGCGGTGGTTCTCCTCCTACCTCTCTGACAGGTTGCAGTCGGTGTTGGCGGGCGGACAGAGATCGACCCCTAGGCGACTCGATCATGGGGTGCCTCAGGGCTCGGTTCTGTCCCCCCTCCTTTTTAACATCTACATGAAACTGCTGGGTGAGATCATTCGGCGACACGGGGTGAGGTATCATCAGTACGCGGATGATACCCAATTATATATTGGGTGTCCTTTCAGTGAAGCAGTCGACGTGATGTGCCGGTGCCTGGAAGATGTGAGGGTCTGGATGGGGGTGAACAGGCTTAGACTCAACCCTGACAAGACCGAGTGGCTCTGGGTCTTGCCTCCCAAAGGCCAACTGGATGGTCCATCATTAGTCCGGGGGGGGGCAAATTTACCTCCCTCAGTGCAGGCACGCAACTTGGGTGTACTCCTGGACTCAAAGCTAAATTTGGAACAACATCTTTCGGCTGTGGCCAGGGGGACCTTTGCACAGGTTCGCCTAGTGCACCAGTTGCGGCCTTATTTGGACCGGGAGGCTTTACTCACAGTCACTCATGCCCTTGTCACCTCAAGACTGGATTACTGTAACGCGCTCTACATGGGGCTACCCTTGAAGGGCGTTCGGAGGCTGCAGTTGGTTCAGAACGCAGCTGCGAGAGCAATTGTGGGCGCGCCAAGGTACGCCCACGTGTCACCTATCCTCCGCGAGCTGCACTGGCTTCCTGTGGGTCTCCGGACGCAATTCAAGATGTTGGTTATCACCTTTAAAGCCCTTCATGGCATAGGGCCAGGTTACTTACAGGACCGAATTCTGCCGCACAGTTCCCAGAGACCGGTGAGGTCCCATAGATTGGGCCTCCTTCAGGTCCCGTCGGCCAGACAATGTCGGCTGGCGGGCCCTCGGGGAAGGGCCTTTTCTGTGGTGGCTCCGACCTGGTGGAATCAACTTCCCCCCCGAGGTTCGAACTACTCCCACCCTGCCGGCCTTTAAGAAAGCTGTTAAAACTCTCCTGTTCTGACAGGCCTGGGGCTGATGTCCCCGGGGGGGGCGGGATATGATCGGACTCGTGGTATGACTGTATTATTTTATTGTTTTATGATTGTTTTAACTCTGTACGCCGCCCCAAGTCCTTTGGAATTGGGCGGCATATAAATAAAATTAAATACAAATACAAATACAAAAAACAATGCGCAGGTATAGAATAGGTGGTACCTGGCTCAATAGTAGTAACTTCAAAGAGAGATTTCAGAGTCCTAGTGGATAATTACTTAAATATGAGCCAGCGAAAAAAACACTTGAATATCAATACCACTTTATAATGCTTTGGTAAAACCACACTTGAAATATTGCATTCAGTTTTGATCATCCCTAATATAAAAAAAAGAGACTCTAGAAAAAGTGTGAAGAAGAGCAACAAAGATGATTAGGGAATTGGAGGCTAAAACATATGAAGAAAAGTTGCAGGAATTGGGTATGTCTAGTTTAATGAAAAGAAGGACTAGGGGTGACATGATAGCAGTTTTGCAATATCTAAGAGGCTGCCACAAAGAGGAGGGGGATCAACCTATTCTCCAAAGCAATTGAAGGAAGAACAGGAAGCAATGGATGAAAACTAATCAAGGAGAGAACCAACCTAGAACTAAGGAGAAATTTCCTGACAGAACAATTAATCAGCGGAATGACTTGCCTCCAGAGTTATAGGTGGACAACACTGAGGTTTTTAAGAAGAGATTGGACAACCATTTGCCTGAAATAATATAAGGTCTCCTGCTTAACCAGGGGATTGGACTAGAAGATCTCCAAGGTCCCTTCCAAATTTGGTATTCTGTCATGACTTACAAGGCAGGCTTCATTACTATTATAAGTCAACTATTGTAAGTAGTCTGTCCAAACCCATTGCAGTTGAGATATTGATTAACTGATTAATTATGTGCCATCAAGTCAATGTTGACTGTTAGCAACCACATAGATAAACCCTCTCCAGAATGAGTATTTGAGATAAATTTGATTATACTTTATTGACTCAAAGGGGGGCAGCACATAAGTGATTCTGCTGGGTTCAAAAGCTAAACTAAGTTATGTCTGTATATTACTTGAATTAATAGGAAATCAAGAAAATATCTCAGATAAAAGGAATAGCAAACTACTTATTTACTATTGCCAAGAAAATAACAAGGAAATTAAGCCTGAATTTTAAAAAAAACAAACACTTTTTCCCCCTCCTTACCACTGGGTCATAATCAGCAAATATTGAGGGAACACATTACAAAAGAGTACAAGGTATTATTTTGACTAGAGGGAAAAATTTTATTGACTGCCTGGAAAAGGTTTTGAGAGATTTGGAGGAAAGTCACATTAGCATTCTGAGAAGCATAAGTGACTTAAGAGTAGACAAATGGTAGAACCGGATGGGAAGTAGGAAAAGTATAAAAAATGAGAGATTTAAAGATTGACTCTTTCTGATACAATTCTGAGAAATTCTAAATATGCTAATCTACCAGTAGTCATGTAAATTGATTTTGGACAATGAAACTGGAAATAGCAGAAAATCTTCCATAAATTTTTGTAACCTTCTGTAAATTTCTTATGCATCTTCTAAATCAGTCTGCTACCTGATTACACGTTTATTTATATATTGTCTGGCTAGCATATTTTCAAAACATAGTACAATGTAGTCATCAGAATGAAAATACTGAAAAACCCAAACAACTGAAATGCAAGACAGATGAGCCAGCTAGCATTTATTTATGTGGTTTTCTTTCATTATTTTTAAATATTATTTGTATAAGTCTTTTATTGTCCAACTTCCCATATCTCAAATCTTAGTGCTCCATTTCATTATGAGAGAATACTGGGGTGTATATATTTAGCTATGCCATGAATTTTTTTTTAAGATTTACAATTTGTTTCTGTTAATTAAATCACAATTAAGCCCAATTATCACAATTAAGCCCAAACAAGCAAACTATATTAAGGCTTTTATGCAGTGTGAGAACCCAGTCAGTCAACCAACTCCTTGGAAAGTTTCTGTGAAAAGCCCAATTTGTTTTAGTGACACCTTTAGGCCACAAAACTTGTTTTGGAGAAGGCACCTTGCAATCTATGATCAAGAATGTACATGGGGGCACATCTATCAAGAATATACGCTATGCTTCCCTTCTACCACCACCAGAAACACACCTTAGCTTCTGGGGAAGCTTTGCAGACAGAGCAGGTGGGCGGAAGACTCACTGCTCAGAGTGAGTCTTAGATTTCTGACTTTGCTGGGTTTCATTCCTGGAGAATGGCCTTAAGAAAAGGAGGCCCTGAAATGGAGATCAAAGCTAGGGAGTTTGCTCTAAGCAAGTAACAAAGGCCCCAGATAGTGTCTGGCTCCCAGGAGCATCACAATTAAAGAGAAGGGAAGAAAAGACAAGAAGCAATTGAAGTCTACAATGGGAAAGGCACAAGCAACCTGAGCTGGGGGGTGTTGCCAGGAAATGGAAGATAGAATTGCTCCTAAAGGAATTGGGCAATGTTCAGCCTTTCTCTCCAGCCAACATTTGCAGCTCCAGTCCTGGCCTTGCATGGCAACTGGGAATATTGTTAGCATTCTCAGTGGCTTGGCTCTTGTGCTCTTTGCCAAGAGCATGGCATAGCTGGTGGAACTAAAAAAATGGGGAAGCCCTGATCTGTTTGTTTCTTAAGCCACAAACACACAGGTAAATAATTTGTAATAAATTTGCCAACCAATATTGCCAATCTGGTGAATACATTGCCTCATACTTCCCCATTGCTTTTCACTATAAAGGGAAATGGTCAGACTGGGATACAGACATTTTGTGATCCTTCCAAAATCCATCATTCTTACACTGGAATAAAGGAAATTTATTATTTACTGGTTATATTATTGATGAGACAATTTATATGGCTGCCCAGCTTT
Organism: Crotalus tigris; assembly: GCF_016545835.1. Classification (NCBI taxonomy): domain Eukaryota; kingdom Metazoa; phylum Chordata; class Lepidosauria; order Squamata; family Viperidae; genus Crotalus; species Crotalus tigris. The sequence goes on from NW_024100564.1 coordinate 1,342,995, forward strand.
CACACAGGTGCTCCGGGAGACTTACAACCTCAAAAATCCACAACATAAAAATCATACCCCACCCAGGACAGCAACAATACATATTTTTAAAAAAATACATAGTATAACACATTTATATAGTTTTACCCTATGGTGTTCTGTAGTGATGAGAGTTGGACACCCCCTCCCCAGCCCAGCTAAGAAATAATCTAGGAACACCCCAACTAAACTGGGTCAACAGCAGCCTGAGACTAAAACAGCAAACACTTGACACACACAATGAGGAACCAGCTAGCAGCAATCAGGACACAACAATAAAAGTAATTAACACCTTTTAGGCAAGAAAAAGGAACTAACAATAGTCACAAACCAGCAAATCAAGAAAGACAAATTTTAACTCACCAATTAGAAATGGTAAGTTTGTTACCAATCAGAAATGACAAGTTTGGAAACCACAAAAGGGTATAAAAACCCCTGTTTAAAGATCACTCTGTCTAGCTAGCCGGGGACTCGAGCTGAATTGTCACTCAACGCTGATCCTCGAAATTAAACCTCTTTCTGGTAGCTGGCTTCATGATCTATTTCTTCTGCACTGCGCCGTGAAGGAGAATCCCAGCTGGAAGAACCAAACGGGGGAGTTCCTCCCAACAATCTGGCGACCACGAAGGGACTTCCAGCTCACCCAGCCACCGGACCGGGCCCGGAAGAGTCATCACCCAGCCGGCAGCGGACACTTTGATCCGTGGGGAAGCCTCCTCGGACCCTGCCCGGTCGGCATCGGGTAGTAAAGGGAGTTTTTGAGTCTTACGCTCGAACAGCTACCAGGAAAGAGGGTAAGTGCCACCAAATTTAAATCTATTAGGTTAAAGGGTCTGGGGAAACGAAAGGAAGAATGCATGAGTGTGTGTGTGAGGCATCCTCCTCTTAGAATCAGCTGGAGCTCGCTCCCTCCATGTGCCCTCTAGCTGCACCCCGACCTGCTGCTAGCTCTACTGGAGCCGTGACCGGCAGGATTCGGGAAGACAAGGGGGGGGCATCGGAGCGTGAGACCTTCTGGTGAGAGAGGAGGACCGAGCGGGCAGAGAAAGAGAACCCTATTCTGGGCAAGCCAGGACCCCTTCTGCCAGTAAATATCAAAGCAGTAGCCCCGAGCGGAGCTGGCCGCTCACCTCCGAGAATCTGTATTAGGAAAGAAGTCTCGCAAGGAGACTTCGACTATATTGGGAGAAAGAAGTCTCGCAAGGAGACTTCGACTGTATTGGGAGAAAGAAGTCTCGCAAGGAGACTTCGACTGTATTGGGAGAAAGAAGTCTCGCAAGGAGACTTCGACTGTATTGGGAAAGAAGTCTCGCAAGGAGACTTCGACTGTATTGGGAAAGAAGTCTCGCAAGGAGACTTCGACTGTTTGGAAAGAAGTCTCACAAGGAGACTTCGACTGTTAGGAAAGAAGTCTCACAAGGAGACTTCGACTGTTAGAAAAGAAGTCTCACAAGGAGACTTTGACTGTGTAGTGTATGAAAGAAAGATAGACTTTGCTTAGGGCCTTGCTGGGAAACCAATTTGGCTAAATAAAGGTACTTAAAAGGGAAAATAAGAAATAGTGATTCCCTCTCTCTCTCTCTCTCTCTCTCCTCTATGCAACCACGTGGTATGTTTAAAATGTGTGCCTTCCCTAACTTGAGTTATCTGAAATTTATGGTGGGAATGACTAGGATGTGTAAAACTAAGACTTCTGTTCTCTTGTCTTTGTGTATATATGTTTGTCAAAGTCTGTGCGTGAGAGGTAAATGTGACTGTTAACTGTTTCAAATCCAAAGAAAAAAGAATTTTAAATTCTGCTAGAAATTCCGCTTAAAATAAGCCACAAAAAGGAAATACCTCACTCTGTTTGTCTGACCAACAAACAGAGTGAAGAAAAAAAAAGTTGTGTTTGTTTGTTTGTTTTTCTCTGTCTCTGTGTACGCTCAAGAACAGCCTTAAGTTACCAGGAGGGATTGTTTTAAGTTTATCTGTTGGAAAAGTTTCACTTGCATTTACTGTATGTGTTTTATCTATCTTTTTCCTGAAAAATGTGTGCCTATCTACAAGAGCCTTTTGAAACTCAAGTCTGCTTGTGTGGGGAAATAATTTTTTAAGTTATTTTTCATATCCTATCACTTACTGGTGAAACTACTATGAAACTTTTCTGAAACAAATAAGCATTTTCTAATCTCTAAAATGATGTGGTCTATTTTAGAATAAATGTTCTCCTACCTCTGGCAAGTTGCACATCTTAAAATATTAGGCTTTTAAAATTATCTGGAGTTTTCAGCATTCTCAAACTGTCTGCAAGCTACCCCCCTTCCAATTTTTTTTCCTGCCCTTTCTTCTCCATACCTTTTGTCTGCCTCTCCTGGGAGAGTCCATCCAGAAAGGGGGGAGACCTTGTTCTTGTATCTTTCAGCCCTGAAACCCTCTCCCAAGCCTTTGGAAGCAGAACACACAGACCCAGATGCTGCCTCCATCCATTTGAGCCATGGAATTGAGTTTTGAATCCAGCCATCCACTAAAAAGCCACCATGCAATCTGAGTGGAACATCTTCCCAAGTCCTACCATTTACCCAGATGCCTGTGAGAGCTGCAGAAGGAAGGTGGTGCCATGTGAAGCCTCAGAAGAGAAAATTAAGACTATGGGTAGAAACTCATTGTAAACTTTTCTTTCTTGTCCCATTTGTATTGTAACAAGCCAGTTGAATGTATTAGTGGAGAGATGGCATTTGGGAATATGTGGCAGAACAAGTACTGAACACCTTGGACTTCTATCTGGTGGGAGGGAAAATTGATCCAGAATGTTTGTATTGACTATTTTGTAAAAGGAGCTGCACATACATGCACACACACACACACACCATTCAGAATTACACTTGAGTCTATCCCCTCCACCTACCTTTAGTGAAGTTCCCCAGGCTGATTTTTGCTCTGTTGCACCAAAGCTTTGAGGGATCAACTTCCAACAGATAACAAGGGGGAGGGAACTAGGCCCCCTCAGGTGATTTGCAATTCATATGCCCTGACTAAGGAAGCAATAGGAAAAATCCCAAACTTATGCCCTGAATATTTTGCACTGTTGAGCTCAGATTGGGATTCCTAGAACTCATTATGTGCAATTTAAAAAAAATTTAATAGCCTGGCAGTTGGGCATTACAAACCTGGATGCACTGAATTAAGAGCTAAGGCAGGAAACAACCCTTGAAACTGGGCAGCCAGTGGTCATGTACTAAGGAGAACCATGGCTGTGAAGAATTTTGGGGGGTATGCAAACCTGACTGGAAGCTAAAGGTGACATCCAACATTTAAGAGAACTAGCACAACACATTGGGCACAACCAGTCATCCTGGAACCTTTCCTGGCTCTTTTCATGGTTACCAGACTTCCATTGGTTGAAAATTCTCATTGTTAGTATAATCACAGTCGCAATAGGTGGAACCCTCCTTTGTTGCCTATGCTAATTAGCACCTTTAGGGTTAAAATGCCTAAAGGTCTGCACAACTCCCATCAGAAGCAAGGGACAGAGCAAGAAAACATCTCTCATGATGTGCCAAATTGATCACCACTACCGTATATATGAAACAGTTGGGCTAATCACTGATACATCAGTAATAGCCCAAAATGGGGGAATTGATGAGAGTTGGACACCCCCTCCCCAGCCCAACTAAGAAATAATCTAGGAACACCCCAACTAAACTGGTTCAACAGCAGCCTGAGGCTAAAACAGCAAACACTTGACACACACAATGAGGAACCAGCTAGCAGCAATCAGGACACAACAATAAAAGTAATTAACACCTTTTAGGCAATAAAAAGGAACTAACAATAGTCACAAACCAGCAAATCAAGAAAGACAAATTTTAACTCACCAATTAGAAATGGTAAGTTTGTTACCAATCAGAAATGACAAGTTTGGAAACCACAACAGGGTATAAAAACCCCTGTTTAAAGATCACTCTGTCTAGCTAGCCGGGGACTCGAGCTGAATTGTCACTCAACGCTGATCCTCGAAATTAAACCTCTTTCTGGTAGCTGGCTTCATGATCTATTTCTTCTGCACTGCGCCGTGAAGGAGAATCCCAGTTGGAAGAACCAAACGGGGGAGTTCCTCCCAACAGTAGGAACTCAAGACAAATTAGAGAAACGGCTGGAAGGGACCTCTGAGATCTTCTAATCTAACCCTCTGCTCAATGCAGGAGCTTTATACTATCCCAGTCAAATGGTTGTCCAGTCTATTTTCGAAAACCTCCAGTGATGAAGCATCCACAACCCCAGGAGGCAAGTTATACCATTGAAAACAATTAATGGAATAGTGAATTACACCGTTTATTTTCACAAAAACAATCTGATGAGGTGGATTTAAGATGACAAAGTGCTGGCTCATGTCTGTAGGTGGACTTTAATTTGGGTCTCCCCAGTCTTAATTCAACACTTGTATCAGTACACCACATTGAGTCTAAGCTACACAATGACACAAAGTCTTGCTACTAGCTTTAGTACTTGTCCAGATGTATTTTTATTTTTAAATTAATTTAAAAATTGATATTAATATTACAGTGTATACATTTAAAACTTTTATCAGTCGAAATGAGAGAAAGTCAGAAAAGCTAGAGGAAAGAAACGAAGTTTCATCTGAAAACGAAGAGTTGGAATTGGACAAGGAAATGGACAAAGGTATATTTACTTACTCATGGGAGGTGCTAAGCCAAAACCAGTCTCGTGATAATTTACTGTCATGAGTTAATATTGCAAAAATGGTTTTAAACTATGGTTTAGGGCTTAGCATATTGTGCAACTTTAACATAGCAAACTATTACCTTAGCAAAATGCATGGCCCCATCACATACTTAGATTCTTTCTTATCTACAAACTTTAAAATCATGCAGTCTCTCCATCTAACATGTTTTTTATATATTTGTATATAGTTGCACACACATGTACGTTCATAAATAGGATGATTTATGATTCTGTCGTAAGGTGGCCATCTTGGCAGAAAAAGATAAAGAGGATAAAGCCAGGCTAATTATAGGTTGCTGCCCCATATAAAAACAAAGTACAAGAGCAATGGGTTGTTGAGTGTAATCTAGGCTAGAGTTAGATCACAGGACCAGCTACTGCCTAAATTAATAGCTAAATTAATAGTTAAATTAACCAAGCCATTGTGGTTAGTAAATTATGAATATATCTTCATCAATCCAGCCAACTGTGATTTATTCAATAAATCTGGGATAAGCATATTCTGTGTCGGTCCAGTATTCTAGGCTTCTTGAGAAACAGCTTTTGTTCTTGCACAGCCTTTTTATCTGTTCTACTTATCAGCAGATTAACTAAAGATTTATTCCCCCCTCTCCTATTCCCCCTTAGTCCTCTTTTAGCCTTTTTCCACAGAAAAATACAGAGTTTGTTGCACTTCCTCTACTTCATGAGGAAGCATCAAAAAGAAACTGAACTTTGGAAGGAAATACAACTGAGGGTGGGAGAGGAGAATGTATGGTCTAGGCCACTCTCACCCATGATCTTTCAAACCATCTTGGACTATGTTTGTGCCTACTATGTTCTCACACTGACATGGGCTTGTATTTATATTTTGGAACGAGAAGAATCATGTGCTGAGATTGCCTGCAGCATTTCAACCCTGGATGGCCCTGCTGGGAGCAGTGGGTCAATGATGCTTTCCATCCCACTTTGGTCCTGCAAATGACTTTCCAGTGGTTTCCTCCAAGCCACCAACAGTGCAAGTACACAAAGATCAAAACCTTTGGTTCTCATCCTCTCTCTCTCTTCTGCTTATCTCTTCTGCAGGATTCATAAAACAGGAAGGAAAAGACACTAGTGCTTTCCCCCAGTAGTGTCTGAGACACATAAAACTCAGAGCACCCAGCCAAGCCACAAGAATACCAAAGCATTTATGACAAGTGCCCAAGAAAAAAAGTAGGAGTCAGAAATATCTAGAGGAGGAGGAGGAGGAGGAGGAGGAGGAGGAGGCAGCATAGCTTATGCTTAGGAGGAACATCCAAAATGTTCATGACTTGGGCATAATCAAAGAAGATAGCTGAAAACAGCAGGTCTCAAAAAGAACATTACCGATACTTAAATTCCTGAGTGGGATCACAATTCAAACATATTGGCAAGCATTTGTACAGACCATCAAGGTATTTCCCTCTTTTCACCTAAGAGAGTTGTGCATGAAAAAAAGATGGAACTTTGGTTGCACTCTCATGGGGACCATCTTGACTTGTTTGACTGTATGTGGAGACCCCTCCTAACATCACTGGCAGCCTTTCTTTATATCAGCATGGAACCAAAACAATGGTGTGAAGGGAAGATGCAATTCTCCCAAATTCTCTAAATTGCACAAGGGAAGAAGAAAACAAGAAGTTATACTTATAAAAACCTCACTGTGGCTAGTTAACTGATGTCTCAGGAGAAAAAGGCATGGAGGTGCTCAGGAAGAAGATTAAATGTTTCAGCAACAAAGAGGTTAAAGCTTTGAAATCGGTAAAAGATCAGAACATAGTCAATGAACAGGCTATAGTGAGTATCTCACCATGAATACTGTTAGTGAGTTGTGACAAGGAAGATGGGATGGGCTTTTTTTTCTCCCTACTAAGGAGAGAGTCATGGAGAGCAGCAGGTCTGAAGTAAACCCCAGATAGAGCCCAAGTGGACAGAGATATCTATTCCCTTTTCTCTTGCCTTTCTGATACCCGCTTCCTTTCTTAAGATGGAAGAACTGAGAGCTTTTATTGTATGCAGCATTTAAATTTCTCTGTACTCACTTCTAGAGTTGCAAGTTGCTTACATATGTCCTCTTGTGAATTGGGTTCACAGTCTAGGGGCGCTCTTACATGCAGCTTGATCAATATACTTTTGTGATACAAAGCACCAACTGAATTCTATACGCAAGTTGTAGCCCTCCTGGACAGTTCACAGTTGTAAGAACTCAGGTAACACCCTACCACATTGTATAAGTAGCTTCCATTAAAGGCCACTTGGAAAGCACGGTTCAAAATATAATGATTAGATTGCTTAGCTCAAGAATATAGGGCATGTCTTTCCAGTTTCACAGCAGGCACACGAAATCCTACAGTCTTCATTTTCATAAAGAAAACAGGACTGTTTTCAAAGGGAAATGTCTAGCCTTTAAATACTTCTTTGTCAGCCTTGACATAGTCACCATTTGTATTCCAATAGTCCACTTTCAGCCATATTCACTGTAATCTTAATTGCTCAATGAATACTTCCTTCCCAAATAGCTTTGTTAATTTCTCCATCTGATTTCCTTTATTTAAGGTTGCAAATTTTCCTACTTTGAGCCCATGCAAAGTTAATCAGTGCATTTCTAAAGTTTTCATGGTACTTTGATTTTCTTTTTCCATCCCATTAAATTAAGAAAGGATTTAGCCCATTCCATATTTTATAATGTAAAGTAAGGAATATTACTTGCTTTCAATAATTATATCTATAGCAAACTTAAAGGAGATTTGAAATGCTACTTCCTAGTTCTGTTTGCTTTAGCATTCATCCATGTCTGTGCATGCTTTATTGCCTATTGTGATTTGATATATTCTTTTTGAAAGCCATTATGAGAAACATATTGGTTGGAAACAAAGGTAGTCTAGATACATTGTATGAATGGCTAATTCTTCTACAGACTATGATTATGCTTATAGGGAGCCTGTGGCTGGCAATTTACAGGGAACCATAATAAAAAAAATGTGGAAAAACCTATCTGTAACTGGATTCAACCTTTGTGCTAAGGCATAATGTGGCCTTTTGGGGGGGGAGGGGCAACCATTGCAGTATTGCTCCAAAGTTGAATGAATCACTTTTTAAGTGACTGTCCAACAATGTAGGGCACATTTTCTATACTCTATCCTTTTTTTTTTCCCACAGAAAATACATACTGCAATGGTTGTCCCCCCCCAAAAAAAATTGATTGCAGATAAGTTTTCCACACTTTTTATTACGGTTCCCTGTAAATTGCCAGTCATAGGCTCACTATACGCGTATTAGCTTTTGCACATCTCAAGGAACAATTAGCTATGGTATCTTGATGTAGTCATGGAAATCCAAGTAGCAAAATTATTATAAAAGCTACTAAGTATGCTTGACCTAGCTCAAATGAACAGAGGACTCCTACTAATGCAGGTTTCTCCAACATGGCATCTCCAGGCTATCTGGAGGTTGCCAGGCTGGGGAAGGATGTTCTGGAGCTAAAAACTACTGTAAAATGATAACAATATTTTGAAGGAAGCATTAGAGTACTAACTCTCAGCTTCCAGTTAGTAGAAATAAACTTTTTCACTGAGCTTGTATTAATTACAATAATTGATTTTATTGTAATTTTATTTTATTAGGATTTTAATTTTATTAATGCTATTTTTATTTTAATGGATATATTTTACTGGGGTAAACTACTTTAATTGTCAGGTTAATAAGCAGGGTCTGAGAGCTACAGGATTTGACCTTCTACAAGTAGAATAAATGAATAAATACATCCAAGGAACAAATGACACCCTAGGCTTTTTTCAGCACTGTTTTGTCTGCTGTCACTATCTTTATGCTCATGCATGAGAATAAAATCAATTTAAGTGGGGAATCTGGTTGGTAACAGATTCTGTATCTAAAACTATGAGAATTCTATCTAAATAATAGTTGGCTAAGTAAATAAGTTTGATTCTGTTGGAATCTCCTTTGGAGAATTTGTCCAAAAGTTCAGATAATGTTCTAGCCAAATTCCTTTATTTCACTTTTCCTTAATCTGACATTTATTCTGGAGAAAACCAGTCTATGTGGTTGCTAATTGACTTGATGGCATAATCTTCATAATCTGCATTCTTCAGGCATCAGCCAGTAGGGGTTCATGATTGCAGATATGCAATGGATCAGGTGTTACTCCTGCCCAGATTTCTGTCTTGAGTGAGAGGAATTGCAGTTTTGCAGCACCAATGCAAATGTGACTTCCCAGTAACAGGTACAGACAACCACATTGCCTGCAAAAAGACCAGTGACTATAAGGACAAGGCTCTTTGATGGTCTTACTTGAGCAGACTAAAGGTGCCTGTCTAGAAAACAACAAGCAAGAGCAAGAGTGAGCCACTTCTGAGTCAGTCCAGCAAATCCTTCACTCTTGCAAAATCCAGACATTATAATAGCCCTACCTAAGGCCTAGTAACTTGCACATGTGAAGGCACAAAGGCAAAACTAATTCAAACATCTCTGGGGGCCTGTATAAAGCACTGCACATTTGTGGTAGGGATAAGCATGTGCATTGGATTGAATCTATTTACATGCTTTACTACTAGAAAGAAATAGTATTAGTGAGAACAGGCTGCACAGGTTCAAATGCCCCTTCCAGTTCAATGATTATACAGTTCTGTGATATTAAACAAGCTTAAATCTGGGTAAGCAAAGTTGCAGGTGTTTATTTGAGCAACAACTCAATATATGAAGAAAAAAGACTACCAAGAATAAAAAAAGTGAAGCATTGGAAGTAGCTTCTGTGAAATGCATTGAAATAAATCTCTTGGCTGGGTGCCTTTGTTACTTTGCTGACTGAACTTTTCCAGCCATTGTGTGTTTATGTTTTTCTTTCTATTTAAAGAGGCTGCATTAATTTTTGTCACCTAATCTGAATCTCTGTATATGTCTCTTTAAGTCTTATTATGCTTTTAAATCAAATTTTCCAGGCACACCTGTCACTGGATTGTCTCTTCCCTGGAGGAAGAGCCTAAATGGTCTAAAAATTAACTGTCTAGGAATCTTTACATTAAATTGCCCCAATAAAATTAGGATTGATTCAATGGGTCAATGGAACAATATATGGCTCATCATAGGGGAATTTTTGACAGTTTCCACCAAAAATCTGAATGGAAAAATTCTCTAACAATCATGTAAAAATGTAATTCATCCTTAATGGTAACAAAAACATAGTTACTGCAGAAGTCCAGGGGAAAGACTTCTCTGGGGATTTAATGGGAGTGTAGAGAGCCAAGAAGACTGCAAAACATTGAACAGAGGATTGCACATACAAATAGGACATTCACCCATAACCCATGGCAACCTCATTAAAGAAATGCATGAACACCCCATTTTAGCCATGGAATAAGCCTGCTGTTCTCCACAGTTTCATTTTTTTGAATGAGAACAGTTAAGAAGAAAAGGAGTAATAAGAGAAATTCTGACCCAGCACTGTAGCAGTCTACATTTACTTGAAGTTAACAGAGTCCTGGGTGTGCAAAGGAAAGTTCCTTCTGGAACAGCACATGCTTTTACAAACTATCATTCTCTCTGAGGTGACAAACACCACCTCTGTAGAGTAGTAGACCGGAGGAAAAGGGCATGGGACCAAAAGTCCTTGTAACAGAATGGGCCTAGCCCTAGGACAATGCTAGACAGGGATGTCCAAAACGTCTTGAGGTGCTTAGAACGGACGCTATACTTTCCTCAGAAAGAGCCATTCATTCATTCATTCATTCATTCATTCAACCTCTCTCTCCCCCGCCCCCCCCCTTATCTTTCATTTTCTCTCTCTCTCTCCCTCTCTCTCTCTCTTCCCGTCTTTTCATAAGACTCGGTGCAAATCAATTGCTGCGCTCCTGGCAGGTCTCCGCTCTTCTCTTGGAATGAGATGCCTGCGCCAGGGAGGCAGAGGGATCGAGGCGCCCGGACTCCTAACTCCTCCCCGCGAGTCTTTACCTCCCAGCCCAGCCCAGCCCAGCCCAGCCCGTGTGAAACCCAATAACCGCGACCATCCAGCCATGCCTCCCCTTCCCGGCAGCGCCGAGGAAGACGAGCACAGGCGCTTCGGAAGGTGCAGCCGGCCGTAGCAGCAGGAGCCTTCCGGCGCACCGTTCGGGCAGAGGGAGACGGCCCAGCGGCGCCCAGCATGCTGGCAGCGGGAGGTCCGCTCGCCGCCCGGCTGGACAGCCTCTTGCCTTATTGGCTCGTCCTGTCGCTCTCCGGCACTCTGGCATCGGCGCAGCCGCCGGGGGTCGCGGTCCTCTGCCCGCCGCTCTGCCACTGCGAGGAGGACGGCATCGCGCTCTCCGCCGACTGCTCCGAACTAGCGCTCTCCTCCGTGCCCGGCGGCCTCAGCCCCTTAACTGCCTACCTGTAAGCACCGACCTGTCAGGCGCTTTGCTTTGCTTCGCTTCTCCCGGGGTGGGGAGGGGGAGGCGGGTGGAGGGGCAGAGCTGCCTGCTTGCCGCGAGATCCGAGGGCGACTCTAACTGTAACCCCCCCTCCCCTCTCTCTCTCTCTCTCTCTCTCTCCTTGTGGTCCTCAGCAAACCCTGTTTATACTGTGATGTTCTGCTTGCGTTACTACTTGATTGCTACGGATCAGCGGGAACAGAGCTTGTTTGCAGAGCAGATTCTGGTTGTTTAAGAGTATATTTATCTTGAGTAATTAGGGCAAACGGCGACGGAGATCCCATCTCTCTCCCATAGTTCTCAAAGCAAGGGACTGCGATCACTGGGGGGTTTGCAAACTCGGGGAGATTCAACATCCAGCTTGAACCCCGGGGCTTGGAAACTGAAGGGGTCCGGAACAAGCTCTTCTGGTCCGGGGTATAGAAGAACCGTTTGATGTTTCGCTTCCACTCGTCCTAGCCGTGTCTGTTCTGTTCTTTGGAAAGTTATTTGCTCGTCTATCTGTAGCTGAACGAGTATGTAGCAAAACTGGGCAATACTGCATGCTTCGTGGCTGTTTTCTCCAAGCGGCGCTTTCGCTTTGAAATCAGACAGTGACCCGCTTATGAAAGAGATTTTGCAGATTTTTAGTTTAGCTAAACTTCCCTGCACTGAAGAAAGGAATGAAAGAATTTGGCTTTGTTTTGAGAAATCATACAAAGAGACAATGAAAAAAAAAAAATTGGGAAAGGCTGTCCGGAAGTCTGTGGAAAAGGTTTTGTGGGATACCTGACAAAGAGAGTTCGTGTCTGTTTCTTCACACTGTGTCAATGTTTTTTTCAAATTTGGCAACTTTAAGATGTGCAGTCTTCAACTTCCCAGAATTTCCCAGTCAGCATTCTGAGAGTTGGTCCATACACCTAAAAATTTGCCAAGTTTTAAAAACACTGCACTAAATAATCTGTTATTGTAAGCAGCACTGCCTAAAGGTCAGGGCAAAGAGTTGGTGGGAGCCTTGCCTTTGGGTCTCGCTGCATTTCTGACTTTGTGGGAGAACACTCACACCTGGTGTCTCCTGCCAAGCCAGTTTTTCTCCTTTAAGAGGAACATACGGCCATTTCAAGGAGAAAACTAGATTCTGTTAAAACTCAGGAAGTAATGCAATTGTCTTATCTCCCAGACTTTGGCTTTCTGATTGCTATTTGAATGTGTTTCTTCTTTACACCAAGCTGGGAAAAAAGACACACTTCAGAGGAAAAGATTTCTAGATAATTGAGGATTTGATCTACAGTACAAGATATCTAACTTGGTAAGCTATACGTAGCCAAGACATTTGCTCCAGTGCCCAAAGTTCTGTATACAGAGGCCTTCTGCAAAAAACTGAATCAGTGAAAATCTTTGGCTCCAGCAATGAAGCCTTGTGGGGGATTGAAAGAATAGAATTGATAAAGTCAAAGTAAGTTCTTATACTAGTCAACCTAGTGCAGGGGTAGGCAACCTCGGCTCTTTTATGACTCGTGGACTTCAACTCCCAGAATTCCTGAGCCAGATCCATACGCAATCTTATTAAATAATTGAGGTCAGCCCTGTGCTCCAAAATATTCTTTCCTATATATAATACCTTCTGTGACTGGGAGACTCTTCCCTTTAAAATGCATCTTTTCTAGTCCATGACATTATATTTGCACAGTACATGTGAACAACTGATTTCTATTGAACATACTTTGGAATCCAACAAAGTGATATAAGGATGGTCTAATTTGGATCTCATCATAGCAGCATTACATGGTACTACTCAAGGCTTTTTTTTTCTCATAGAATACCCAGAACGAAGTTCCGGCACCTTTTTTGGATGGAACCTTGTAGGGTAGGCAAAGTGGGTTGTATGACGTGTGTGAGTTCTGGCACTTTTTTTAAAAAAACAACAAAAGCACTGGTACTACTGTTGAAAATACTCTTAAGGGATCCAGTCCACACTGTAACTCATTCAAATCTGCTTGGTCTTCAAGGCCTTGCAGAAAATCTTTTCCTTCAGTTTGCCCAAGACCAGCCCTAGAGACAGAGGTTTCCTGATCAGGCTCTTGATTACTTATAGAAGTAATTTACTGACAGAAAACTCTGCTTACACGTTTGTGTAATTACTTTACAAATCTTTGAGCTACAGCAGCAGCAGCAGCAGCAGCAGCAACAACAACAACAACAACAACTGTTGATGGTGCTTCCCCTTTCCCTGTACAGCCTGGTTTGACTTTGTATGACTGAAAGCTATGCTGCAGATCAGCACCCCTTTTAAGGCCAGCGACAAATGCTCTATTTGTTTGGTGCTGAACTAGCCGTGGGTTTGACACAGCAAGCTTAGCCACAAGGTCAACACAACCAGTCTCTCATCTCAAAGCTGGAATGCATACTGTACCTACGAACTCTGTGAGGAAGGCTCCATCTTTCAAGCATGAGAACAAGAATATGAAAGGAGCATCAAAGGTCCTTTTCCACTGTAGCTATGAATTTAGAATTATGCTACGTTAGGAAGAAAGGTGAATGTGTATTTAATATCTTGTTAGGAAAAAGTCTTTGAGAAACTTTGAAGTAGAGAAATAGTGAAGAAAAAGCTTAAATACCTTCCTCTCTTTGAAATTCCGTCTTGACACATCTTTGCTTTTGTGGTTTGTTAACATGTGCATTCTTGCACTTATTAATATATCCTGGAAAATTTGATCCTTAGTAGTCATAGTTCTATTGAGATTGCCAGATAACATATGATAAACTTCTACAATCAGGAGCTTTTCAGGGATTTTTGACTACAACTCCCATCTTTGGCATAGCTGACTGAAAATCAAGCCCTACTCCAAAAAAAGCAGCAGATTCAAGGAATCTACTGAAAAGCTTATTCTGGCTATGGAAGCTCAAAGATCATGTCTGGGTGTTAAAAGTACAATGTCTTGGGCAGGAGGAATTTTTGTTCCAACTAGAAAGCTCTGAATTTAGGGCATCTGCAAATATTAATTGCTTTCATTTGATCTATCACTTTTCATGAGCAAGCTTAGTGTAAATCTAAAAGTCTAATATAAATACATACAAGAATTGTAGCCTAGATCTGATAGTTAAAAAAAAATCTGGACAAACCACTTGTAAATGTTTGCCAAGAAAATGATATTGACTTCTCTATATAGTTACCTAGAAGTCTAGTTAAACTCAAAGGAGTGTTTAATCTTCTAAGAACATCCCTCTAGAAGACAATAATACAGTTTCAGCATGCGGTGGCGCCATTGACAGTTCTTTATGGGAATCAACCTTATACTGTAAAATAGTCTCCAAAATGCATCCATAAATAAAGAGTTGCTCCAACTTTTTAATTTCTGAATAACAATTTCTTTAAAACTTTTCCTTTGCACTTTACAGAAGCATCAGGCTTCCTGCAAATTCTCTAAAAGGCAAATGGACTCTATCCTGCAAATGAATTGTACTCAGAAGATATTTAATATAGAATAGTAAGAATAACTAGATCTCTCACATCAGTGCTTAGAAATCTTTTGATTGTGGTTGCATTCACACTCATATTTAACTTAACCAGAGTTTATTCAGATTGATTTTCTGACTTGCAAAACACATTGAACCATGCATTAGCAATATAAATTGGATTCACACAACACACTAGGCAAAATCTGGTTTTGCAAACTACACCTGAAAATATTTTTGTGCAAAGTAGATAGGGTATTTCTATCTAAAAGTAAATTAATGAGTTTAGTTACACTAGTTTTATTTCCAGGATTAAAACTCTCCCAGTGTGGATATAATAAAGCAGTATCTTTATTATCTGTTGGAACTGTAGCTCAAGAGAAGAGGAATCCTTTAGAAGTTGATAGTTACTTTTTAAATAGATTTATGTACAATCACTGAGTATTTTATTCTGTCATGGCTGATTTTAGCCCAGTCGAGCTACCCACCCACTTTAAATTATAATTTTTTTTCAATAGTCACATGGTCATGAGACAAAGGTGGTAATATAATTGTAAATCAACATATTCATCTAAGGACAGGTTCATAGCATCTTTCATGCCTCCAGCTTACTTTTTATATAGTATTAGCAACAACAATTAGCACTTATACCACTTCATAGTGCTTTACCGACCTCTCTAAGCGGTTTACAGAGTCAGCACATTGCCCCCAACAACCAGAATCCTCATTTTACCAACCTCGGAAGGATGGAAGGCTGAGTCAACCTTGAACCAGTGAGAATCAAACTGCTGAACAGCAGTCAGCAGAAGTAACCTGCAGTACTGCATTCTAACCACTGTGCCACCCTGGCTCTTTTAATTTACCAACATTAATTAAATCAAGGTTAATTCAAACAGGTTTGACTGCTTGGATAAAAGGCTATTAAATTTAGGATATCTTAGGAGTGTAGCTATGACTTGGGAAGTGAAAAAAAAAATATCCTTAGGAGGAAGTAGCAAACTACTCCTGAAGAGCAAGCCTGTCTTAGTGACCCTTTAATGCTCTTTTTTCTTCCTAGTTCAGCTATTCTTTGTGTTGTGTTGTAATATTGATTGTTTGTAGCAATAAATAGCAGTCACTCTAGTTATCTCAGCTTTGTTCTTTCCTCTCTGCTGCTGAACTTGTGCAAACAGAAATTCAAGTCAATAGATGTTCACCGAGTTTCCCATTCTCTTCAACATTCTTCACCCATCTTTGGAATTTCACACCCTGTGTATGAATTTGAAATTCAAGTGCCATCTTTCTCCTCTCTCTTCTAAATTTCTTACTGAATGCAAATAGGATAGCCAATGAAAAGTTGCACAATCTGGACCTTATCCCAGGCAAAAAGCTATTCCCGGTCAACTTGAGCTTAGTCTATCTTTTCATCAAATCTCTCTTTCTGGGTACTGAAGTATTTGAAATTACCAAAAAGCTACTATTTCCATTAGAATGTGGGCAAGCACTGGATAATAACTGCATTCAAAAGAAGTTGTAGAAATGTCATTGCTACATTCCAACAATTGCTTACTAATTGGATTGAGGCAGAAGTGGAAAATCTATGACATTGTAGATATTTGCTGAACTACAACTCCCAGGAGGCATGGCCAATGATTAGAGTTCCTCAATCTTAAATAGGGTCCAAATGATATTAGTGTTTAGGACAGCTACATCTGTTGTGAAATTTCCTCTGAATTTCAACTATTCTGCTTAATTCAGTCCATTCACAGATTTTTCTTGCAACATGATTCTGAATATCACTTTAGTAAAATGCTTCTTTCAACCACAACTTGAAGTTTCTGCATATACTTAAGAAGGAGCCAACTCGGTATGTCATGGAAAACACTGAATATATAATATTGAGATACAATCTTGAGTACTTTCATAGGAAGAATTTGGTGTCATTCCCACGTAGAGAAACTGGTTTCTAAATAAAGCATCAAACTGGGCATTTAGGTTACTAATAATGTTGGTGGCAAAATACACTGCCCTGAGGAGTACACTAAGGAATATACTAAAATACATGAAGCCCTAAGAAACTTCAATTATATGATTTTTGTCTGTTCAACTTCATCTTCCAAAGATCTTGTGTCTTTATTTTGCAGCATAGCAGTCCATGAACCTGCTTTCCAAATGCTGCAAAAGAGAATGGTATTTGTAGAGAGAACAAGTATTACCTATATTAGTTATGTACTAATCCTGATGGATTTTACAGTCTGAAATCCAAATTAATCATTCTTGTTCATTTTACATTCAAATTTAGAACAGAGAGATTAAGAAAAGATTCTCTAGCAAGGGAGATTCTAATTCCCAGTTCAAAAATGTCAAAGTAACAAAGGATCTATTCTCAGTCACATTCTGCTTCAAACCAGATAGCAGAATATATACGGTAAACTGAGGATGTACTTGTGGCATTTGGTCCTAAACCATTTATTAAAACCAGCAGCACAAATACACAAATGGATCAGAACTAGTGAAGGTGCTGTAAAGCTATTAATATAGGTGCTACTAATATACCAGCAAATCTACTAATATACCAGTTCCCATAGATACACATTTTCTATATTGTCTATACCCTTTGGGGTCTCTTCAAACAATCCCTTGGACAAGAAGTAAGATATAAATCTTCGCTTTATTTTTGTTGGTTGGTGTTTATTGAATTTATATGACTGCCTATCTCACAAAAAGCAATTCTGAGTGACATACTATAATAAGTTAAGTCAATATATAAGGACAATCATTATTAAAAAATATAAAACAGCCACAGAGGGATTCTGGACAGCATACAATTAAATACCAACAAATACAACATTAACCACAGTCATAGACCAATCTTAGAATTTCACCAGTCCCTTGAGATCCCTGGATCTGGTGGCATAGTCTTGAGGACTTCATGAATACTAACAAGGATGGAACTAACCTCACTTCAGAAGGCAGGGTGAGAAGAACATTTCATAAGGCAGGCACCATAGTACAGAAGACTCATCTTCTGGAACCCCCCATTTTGGACTCTGCAGTATGCCTTCTCTATCATACCTTATGGGACAGGCAGCTATATCTGGGGAGAAGCAGTCTCTCAGATAATCCAATTCCATGCCATGAACGGGTCTAAAGCACCTTGAATTGAACCTGGAAGCAAAACGCTTATGGAGCAGCAATATAATCTGTGCCACTTTATAACTAGCTGCCTGGTTGCTGCATCCTGCATCAGTTGAAGCTTACAGGTACTCTTCAAGAGCAGGCTAGGATCCCTAATGAAAAAATGAAGAAATTCCATTCTATATTCACACCCTGAAGAATGAAGATCAAGTAGGATTGCTAAAATTATTGGGTTGTTAAGTGTAATACTTGTATAGGCAGGAGTATATGAATGAAGTAACCTGGCCCTACAACCCCATGATTAATATTTAGAAAGATTTAAGACAACAATAGACTTCCAAGCCATCATATGAAGGAAAACCATATGATAATACAATGGAATTAAGCCTAATAATGTTAAAACTGGCAATTAAATGTCTTATGGAAATATTGAAAAAGTAAAACATGAGATAAGTCATTCCAGATGCCATATTGCATTTTGTCTCTGGCAGCTGAGGAAGTTGAAAAGCCAATTGATTGGTTTGTTTATAGCAAAATATTGCCATAATAACACAGCAGTGTAATGTTACATGCACATGTTTGTAAGGACATGGAAATGTCATTGTGGTTGTGTGTGTGCATTCATGTATTCAGTCTTTTTCGACCTTGGTGCTCTCCAAGTGCATGGATTTCAGTTTCCACAATTGTTAGCCCTGGCCATGCTGACCAGAGGGGTCTGAGAATTGGCATGTCTGTATTAGAGAAGAGTGTTGTATATTCTAATCCTACACCCATAAGTTTTAAATGCCAGGGAGCCGTGAAGATCTACAATTTCTCTAGTAGCTACAGTGGTGGGATTCAGCCAGTTCGCACCACTTTGGCTGAACTGGTAGCTAATTTTTTGTTGACCAGGCCCAGAATGGACTTCCGGATGTGGCATCCATACAGAGAACCAGTTGTTCACATATTTGAATCCCACCACTGAGTAGCTATGCTTTGACAATAAAGTGAGCAAGCTTTGAAACACAATTAACATGTACAGTACCAATAAAGGAGAATATTTGTAGCCCGAGGTTGAAATGAGGGGCCCCCAGTGCTCTCTGAGCTTGGTTGTTTTCTTGCAGTTGTTTCATTACCCAAACTAGGTAACATCATTAGTTCTAGTCAGTCACTAGCATTGATGATGTTACCTAGTTTGGGTAATGAAACATCTGCAAGAAAACAACCAAGCTCAGAGAGCACCGAGAGCCCCTCACAATAAACTTGAGGTGCCTTCCCCATCCTAATAGGCTCAAGTTATATTGGCTCTTCAATGTTTGGTAGGGTGTTGGAGAAATCTGGTATTTTTGATCTCAACTCATCTGGAGAACCCATTTGGAGGGAAAACTGAATGTTTGCCAAGGAACAGCTGCAAGAGGGAATGAACTGCATATAATCAGAAGCAGCAGAATCTAATAATGAGCACAAGATCATGTTGTTTGAATGCACTTTATTTTGGTATTCTTTTGTATTTCTATAGTGTAGGCTTACATCCAGATTCACACACCATTCTAAACCATAAAGAGGATGGCTTGTTATGGCTTAGTATGTCCTATGAATACTGTCAACTATCCAGCCAAATTATTTAGTCAACAAATTATAATTAAGGCACAATTTCTGCATAAAAAGTCACTGCTAGTCACTTTTCCTCCTCAAAACACTTGATTCCATTTTCATTCATTCTCAGTTTGATAGCTACTATCCACATTTTTGGAGTTGTCACCATAAAGATTACCTGCACTCCTGCAAACTTCAGTTCTCTCTCAGCCTCCTACTTTGTATAGATGATACCATCTGAACTATATAAAGACTGCCTCTCCTGCCTAAATATCAAAAAGTAGAAATACTAATATACTATTAGAACAATTATTATTAATTATTAGGACTATTATTAATTATATGGCATAATTCTGGTATAATATAATTAATATTAATTCTATTCCAACAGAATCATTGTAGGGATTATAACAAGATAAGCAAAGCAATTTAATCATTCAGAATTGCTATTGAAGAACCAACTAAAATTATAAATCAAAATTAATTAAGCAGCTAAATTTACTGCAGAAACTAGCCTTTTCAGGGATCTTAACCACTTATGATGCTATTGATAAAAGCCATAATGTCAGCAAGATGAACAGTTTTTAATTTTTCTCATCAGGAAGTTTCCAATTTAGGGAAATTCATCTGATCCCTGCAAATGAAGCACTGGACCAGGGGTCTTCAAACTTGGCCCTTTTATGACTTGTGGACTTCAATTCCCAGAATTCCTCAGCCAGCATGCCTGGCTGTGGAATTCTGGGAGTTGAAGTCCACAAGTCATAAAAGGACCAAGTTTGAAGACCCCTGCACTGGACTATCCCTTCTGATACAAAGACGAGGAAACTATATTTCCAGCTATCCTTGTTAGCATAATCAATAATGGGGCATTCTGGGAGCTGTAGCTTCTGAGATATCTCTATAAGATCAGCACATTATAATGGTTTTGATGAAAAACACAAAGATGGATAAGCAACCTTGAGCAACACAAAAGGACTCTGCTGCTCTCTTTGCACCAAAGCAATATTTCCAGGGAATTCAAGAAAGAATGATGGAATAGCAAAAGAGAAATAAGCCATGCCTCCCTGACTCCTGCCTGTCTCATCCCTCCTCCTCCCGGAGAAGCAATTTATAAATCTGCCAGGGCAGTGCAAGAATTGAGTTCATACCTTTAAATCTATATGTTAGGAGATCTAACTAGTGATTACGGTAATTTAGGACTTGCTTTGAACAGCCTTCTTTAAAAAAAAATCTGGCAGGGCTGAGATTGCCAAAGGGTGAATGAGGACAGTGTAGGGCAGCCATGTCATATGTTTCAATTTCTTTTTTGCTGCACCTGCTGAGATTCAGGAAGGAAGCAAAGAGAATGGTGAGAGCTTCTTATTTCCAAACAAGTTTAAGTTTAGAAATGGTTTTTGTAGCTTCTCTTTCAGTTCATTTTATTCCTTTTCAGATGATTGGCAAGCAATAATGAACACTGAAACAAAAATAAATTTTATTTTATTAAGGGTGGACAGTAATTTGTAAGCAGAAATCTAGTATCAGACAAGAACAGTACTGAGCAGCTCCACCCAATCTGGCAATGTGCTTTGAGGATACTTCCTCTTCTTCAAACTGTGTTGGGTTACCACTTCCAATATCTCCAAACAGTATGATCCATACTGGTTAGGAACTGCAAAGGATTGCAGTTCAACCCTCTAGTCCATATTTTAGAAAGGCTGTTATCTTAGGGAAAGATGCAAGTGGTAGGAGCCAGTGAATAAATACGATTTACAAGTTGTAGCCAAGAGTAAAAATGTATATATGATGGCAGCATGATCCATGTAGCACACAGATGGTGCTCAGCAAAAGGAAGGGACAGGGAACAATTGAGAAACAATGGGTGGGACAGGAGTGTCAAATTCTTCTTTGCCTTTAGTTTCCCTCCTGAATGCCTCTTCATATTTGTTTTTCTTCCAATATGATTTACATCCAGTCTTGGAGTCTGGCCAAGGATTGGGTGGTACATACCAAAATAGTCTCAGCTTCATACGCCATGCAGCTTAAAAACAATTTGTGACTAACAAGGGCAGGCTGAAGATAAATACAACAAAGGGATATAAAGGGAGCAAGAACGGTCCTAGAAACTACCTATCTTATGGCGCCAATGCCTCAAGTAGTTGCCCCTGTTGGAAGAATAACAACTGAAGTAGAAGGGTATGTATAAAGTAGGGAAAACTTTATAAGGAGGCTACCATCCTTGACAGCGAATGAGCATCATCATGGTTGCAAAATCCTCTAAGTCAATGTTTCTCCGCCTCAGTATCTTTAAGATTCAAGGACTTCAACTCCCAGAATTCTGGGAGCACTGAAACACTGATCTAGGTTGCAAATATTCCAAGGGTATTTTGAATGGCATGATTTTGATTCAATGGCAGAAGAAGAATCAGCAGAAAAATAAGACGGGATGTCATCAGGGTTTTTCTTTTTAATTTTTCTTTAACTTAACAATCAAAACTTCAAAGCTAAAGATTACACATTTTTAAAAAACAGGAAAAGTCATAAAAGCAAACAAGTGTGCTTTCTTTTTTTAGGTTCCTTCTCTCCCCCATTTGAGGAAAATAAAAATGTATTTATTTAAATTTGGAAAAGATTCCCCATAGTTGGTGTAGCTTCTTTTCAAAGCACTCACTTGCATAATCCAAATATAATTCCTAAACAACCACCCTGAAAAGTAATTTAATAATCTGGGTCTATTGTGAAATTAACTATTACAAATGAAGTGAAACTCAGACTCAAAGACAGATTCATAAAGCTCTTAAAGTCATCTCTGTAGTTCTAAGGGTACTGCAACTGAAAACTATGAATTATTAGCCTGTTTGACATGGAACAGGAGCCATTTTAGAATGGCATTATAAGCTTTTTCTGCAGAGCATTCCCAGAAAGATTTAAAGTTACACACAAAACTGTCTTGCTTGCCTTTCCTCCTACCTCCTTCCAAGTACTGTGTGGAGGGTGGCAGTGTAGCATAGATTTGAAGGGAGAAGCTTCCCCCCCCCCCGTAAAAGGACCTCCTTTTTCCAGGGGGGGGGAGGGAGGGAGTCAGCCACACCTGTATTTGTGGGAGCCATTCCTGGAAACTCTTGGCTCCCAGCAGCCGGAGGTCTCACTACAAAGGCACCCCAGGGAGACAAAATAGTTTCCAACCGAAAACGTCCCCCCAGGGCAGCAATTAATAACATTCCCCATGTTCAAAGGGAAGGTGAGGCCCAGGCACGGCAGCATCTTGTTGGGACCCGGCCTGCTGCAAACAAGAGAACCACAAGTGAGAGGAAATGCCTTCTCTTGAGGAGGATGGGTGAGGGACTGGGAGATGGGAGCTGCAGAGAATATGCCACAATTTCTGCCCCTGGGGCACTGCAGGATCATCTGCCCAAGGGGGTTATGAAGGACTTTAATTGGGGCACCTCTGCCTATGCTAAAGAGGAAAGCTCTAGTGGATGGCCTTGGGACATACGATATTCAGGCGCCTCACTGGTCCTTATCTTTAAAAGGTCTGTACAAAGACAATAAAATTATATCTTTATTTTGGGGGTCAAGCAGTAAACACATACCTGTATTAGGAGGGCATGAATGTGGGTTGATCAGAACTTTTCTTCAAGCTTAGAGATGAAAAAAAAGGAAGAATGGGGAGAGAAAAATGAAGAGGCCAGGATATCCTTGGCAAAATGCTTAATATTGCAGGCTTATTTTGCTTATGAAGACTGCTGTGCTGTCTCATATCTGATTCCCAAATAAACTGCACTGAATCCAGAAGAATTTACTTCAGATTTGATAGAAGTGTACGCAAATGCTAATCATATCTCTCAATTAAATATTACTTATTACCAACTGGAGCTTCATGACAAGTTGCTTTCCCCTTTAACTGTGTGTAGCTGAGTAGATTGGGGTGGACTTTTTTTTTTCTTTCTGTAATATAAAACCTTGGGGAGTGTTTTAGTTCTATTCAAAGCTTCATTGTGATTTTTGGTTGATTATCTCTCTGTGTGTTGTTATGAAAGAAACATTTAGCATCTGGCCAAAGAATCAAACCTTTAGTTTCAAAGCTTTGTGTTTGTGAAGGGACTTTAGGTAGAGGATTAAAACGAGTAACAAATATGCCTTGAAGAAAAATAATGAAGAGTTGTGCCCAGTTCTGTGCACAACTGACAAGATTATTTGACAAGGAAATAATCTCTTGCTAAATTCAAAGAGGCTTACTTTCCATTAAGGCTTCTTGTGCTGACCATTCCCATTCTGAAAATTAAACAATACTGATTTTTATGACAGAAGGGGATATAGGAAGGTGGGCACAGAAACAACAAACAGAATACTGGAATCAGAACTACCCACCTTTACAGGATTAATGGCAGATAGTGATATGCTAACAGGGAGGCAAGAAATCTATTCTAATCAATCAAGGGCTTTTGATTGACAGCAGCATTCAGGGTTACTCAGAAAAATAGAGGCAGGGTAGGGATCAGGTCAATATAACTGAAACAGTGACATGCTCTTTTAATATAAGTGTCTTTCAAGAAATATTTCATATCTCTAACCGTTATAAAAAAGTAGATGTGGCTAAGTTAACTTTCTGGAGATCTGGTCATCATGGATGATCTTTGACCAAGCTAAATACCAGATTTTTCACCCTTGTTTCCTCCCATATATTCCTTTCATTTTATTTGGCCAATCAGGCAGCGGCATCCATAGCGAACTGTGATGACTCCAAAGTTCCTAAGTGCAATGACATTAGCTAAATGCCAAGTAACCTATTTGCATAAGTGTACATATACACGCAAAGATGTCAGTCATAATTTTGGCCCTTTACCCATCATATAAAGTTATTCCCACCATCCTGAAATTTGTATGGTGCCCAGCCTGATGTTAATTAAACCAGCCTTTAACTGAAACAGTGCCATGGTTCTTTTCCTAGGTCTTGGCCTGGAGAGGTGATGGGGTCATTTGAGTTGTTTGGTTTATGAGGTGGTAAACAATCATTAAGAGCTGTTTCTATGAATTAAACTGATGGTTCAGATACTACTCTGCCTGCTTGTCTTTAGAACTCTCATTGTCTTTCCAAGTGGATCGTATGGTTTGTCCCAAGTTTATTTACTGAAAATACACTGACAATTCTGTGAAAGCAGTTCTGGACCCCTGGGATCCCATAACATTATCAATATTCTGGAACAGAATTGATTTATTTCCAACTCTTCCATGATTATTGTTTAATGTTTGACATTTTGAGTTTGGGCCTCTCTGGTTTTCCCATTGGCAGGAACACTTGTTTCACCCCATTTCTGGCTCCTGAACTTGAGGGGGCTATTACTGTTTCTATCCACTTCTCCTTAGATCTGGTTGGCTTAGAACATACTGCATTTCCATCACAATTGTTAGATGGAGTCAATTCATACAATTATCTGGATCTTCTTCACAGAAGATAAAAGCTAATAAACTTTTGCCAGTTTCATCCCTTCTCACTCTATCTGGGTTCTTGTGCATCCAGGAAGAGTTTCAAGGATTGGCAAATAGTCAGAAAAGTTTGGATCCACACCAGCTTTGTTCCCCAGCTTCAGATCCTACGACAATAAACCATGACTAAAGCTATTGTGAAAAGATCCTAGTTGCAAAAAAGCTCAACATGCTCCCACCATATAGAGTATCTGCTGTCGGAAGACAATTAAATCGAATTACCTCTACTATTTACAAGTACTTCAAACAAAAAGGTGCTTTGGGATGGGTGTGACATGCATTGCATACTCCAGACTCTGGGTACCTCCTTAAAGTAGCTGTGCCTTTTTCTAGGCTCCCATAGCAGTTATGCAATCCCAGGAAAATAGACTTTTGAATTAAGGAGGTATTAACACTGTCCAAAACATTTCTTGCACCATGTTGGAACTTAACCACACATTTTCCTAGGATCATGTAGTTATTGAGCAAACTCAGGAAAAGATGCCAATTATTAAAGGAGGCACTGTGCACATCCATGCTGATCCAAGGTAATTTTGGAGAGTTGGATCTGAAGTGCCCCAAAGTGAAGCCCCCCCCCAAAAATATCAATTTTAATTGGGTCTTCAATGCTAAATGAGAGGGTTTTTTAAAAAATGAATAAATAAAACTTTGCGGACTTCTATCTCCAAAACTATTGTTTATTTTAAATAGTAAAATGGAGAGATATTGTATGAACAAGAACAAAAACAAAAGAAATATTAATTAGTACTGTAAATAAATGAATGAATTATAATGTAAGTTATAGGAAAGGAGAGAGGATTCAAGGTTGGGATATATTTTTCCCATCCACTAATCAAGTGTTCTGTTCAGCTGTAAAATGTTGAAGGTTAACACTCAGCATCAGCTTTTGGTTTTATAAAGAGAATCTAATACCAAAGTGGCAAGGTAGTGTATTAAATTAGTTAAGCTTAGCAGCCAATGTGAACATTCCTGGACCAAAGTATTTTCAGTTGTCTAAGAATAACGAAGAAAATATTACAAGTAAATAAATATCTGTATTTTATCTATTTTTGTGTAGATCAGAGCTGCTAAACTTTTCCTGGGCCACACTTTGTAATTGAATATGATGGAAGTAATGGACAAAACCTACACTGACTTTCCATTTGATTTAATTAAAAATAGGTGATATGGTATTTTTTTAAAATCATGTTAAAATGCAATTTGGCAAAATTTTGCAGATTTTGGGGACAATAACCAAGGCCTTTAAAGGTCTAGTGTAGTTTTGGAGCCTGGGACTGTGAAATTCTGATATAAATGGCTGAGTTCTCCTCAAACAGTTTCACTATATTAGAAATTGATCATTGGAACAGGGTGCTACAGATCAAGCCAAGTAGAGTGGAACTAAGAATAATACTGTATACTTAATTCTCAGAGGAAATAGAGTAGACGAAATATAGCAGACTATTCTCTACAAGGTTTCTGTAACTTCCCAATTTGTATTTGCCAGTTCTCATTTTCCAACCTTAGGTGGATTCAGGATATTGCAGCTGACATCCCAATTTGTGTCACTGATCATATCCTTCTCTCAATCCAGAATCCGGGCATCCTGAGAACTGAGAAGATGAT
The DNA here is from genome assembly GCF_016545835.1 of Crotalus tigris. Lineage (NCBI taxonomy): Eukaryota > Metazoa > Chordata > Lepidosauria > Squamata > Viperidae > Crotalus > Crotalus tigris. The sequence continues at coordinate 1,369,355 of NW_024100564.1, forward strand.
AATTAATGTTGGCTTTCTTTCCTGATAATCAACAGGGCATGTGGCACTACAAAGACCTTGCCACTCAGTCTAAATGAATTTCCCTTCATCTTATTCTGCATTCATATCCTATTAGTCCTGGAAGACTTAAGTTAAAACAGGCACCGGGCATGGCTCTCACCCAATTATGACAGCATCAGTGTTGATTGAGTCAGACTCTGTAAGCATTGCAAAACCTTGGAGGAACCAAGCTCAAATTTCACCCAAGTGCCCACACTGGACTGTCCTTCCTGTAGTGATTTGGAATGAAGTTTTTCTTTCATTTTCTGTGGCACAATGTCTGAAACCTAGATGACATTTTTATGTCTCTTTACAATAAGCTTCGAAGTCCTGCAAAAGCTACATGATTCCATGGCCAGTGACCTTGTGGAATTTTGGGTTCCAGATCTGTGGCTTACCAGCAGAGCTGAGAATGAAAGTATAGAAAGTCAGTTTGCTTAGATCTGATTGTGCTGGCAAACAGATCAGGACTAGATCTTCTCCCTTTGTTCCTAAATAATTTGGATATGCACTGTTGAAGTCTGCCATACTCTTACTGTAGACGTGGTTCTCTAATCATAGATACAGAATCCTTCCATACAATTTTCTTATATAATTAAATTATGGGTACAGAATCAAATATTTAACTGATGTAATATTCATTGCTTCAACCCAGAGAATCCTGGAAACTATGTACTCTACGCTAAAAATCTCAAGTAAAAAAACCCTCAAGCATCCTTACTAGGAGTCATTTCCTATGATTGACAGTTATAGTTTATTCCAAACAGGTACTTAATCGATTTGCTGGATTATTGCTGAATGTAGAAAAATACATGGACATTCCACAATGATTTTTTAGAACAGGTCAAATACTGTAGAGAAAAGGTATGATATTCTGGCAAAGACTGGCCTAAAAGAAGTGGGACAAATTAGTATCATAAGCCTTCCTGGTCTGATACTATTGCAATTATATTTTAGATTATTCCTACCTATTAGTTTCTTTTAAGCATTTTCCCCATTACATGACTAACATTGTGTGAGAAAGTGCAATGGCACACTGCTCCCTCTCCATGTCCCCTTGTATGTTTTGCATGCCCTTGTATGTACAGTAAGGCAAACAGCTGAAGCAGAGAAACTGCTGTATTTATGAAGGTCCTCTGGTGATTTTTGAGTTAGCAGAATGTTTTGGAGGGACACAATGGGTTCTTTCTGTAGATTAGGAACCTCTGAATCAGGGAGTGTTCTATGAATGAAGACTCCTTGTTTGAATCTTCATTACACAGGGATCAAATTCATTCATTCATTCATTCATTCATTCATTCATTCATTCATTTATTATTGTCCACACCCCAATTTTATGGCGATTAACAATGGCAAGAGATGGGGTTGCAGGAGATGGGATTGAGACTTTCTAGTCTGCTACGTGTGTGATTTTTAATCAGATGGATAAATAAAGCCCACGGTAGACCTTAGACATAGCAGGCTTTAGACCAGGGGTCTTCAAACTCGGCAACTTTAAGACTTGTGGACTTCAACTCCCAGAATTCCTCAGCCAGCCTTTGAGTTGAAGTCCACAAGTCTTAAAGTTGCTGAGTTTGAAGACCCCTACTTTAGACATTCTGTCTCTTTCAATAGTAATTGTCATATTATGACATGCATATTTCATTCCACTCTCTGTAGCAGTGGTTCTCAACCTTTTTAATGCCGCGACCCCAACCGGTCGTAAGTCAAGGACTACCCAACCGGACATAAGTCGAGGACTTTCCCTGCCCGGGAGCGCCATGCATGCATGGTGCCGCCCCTGCGCCGGCCGAGGTGTAGCTGGCAAGTGGCAGAGATGGCGCAGGCCGACCACCGGCTGGCCACCAGCTGGCCCAGCCCAAGGGAGGTAAGGCACCCGCCGGGCCTCACGCGCACCAGCAACCCTCCCTGTACTCACTGGCCTCTCACCTCCCACCCCTGGCCCTCTTTTACTTACATTTTTAGTAGTTGCTCAGCAGGGAGGGATGAAAACTTCCAGACAGCTCGCCTTCGCTGCAGACAACTTGCAGCACCGTTTGCAGAATGGGACTTTTGGCGGGCTCAGCAGGGCAGAGACAGCCTGGACAATTCCTATTGGCTTTTGAAAGCCAATAGAATTAGACTCTATTCAAGAGAGTCTATTCTATTGGCTTTCAAAAGCCAATAGAATAAAAGGGAGTAGCACAGCTAAGGAAAAGGGGGAAAAAATGGCGGACTGCATTGTTTGGCGACCCCCGTGAAATGGTCGTTCGACCCCAAATGGGGTCCCAACCCACAGGTTGAGAACCACTGCTCTGTAGTTTTTTATTGACCGTTAAGTTATTAGTTATGACTAGACTTTACTGGATTAACATACTGAAATATTGTAGCAAGCTCCATTTTCACAATCCACTGGACAGAATAATACTTGACATCATATCACATCAAGTACTTCAGGGACTAGACACTTGCAGTTCATTTTCTTTCACTCATTGCTTAACCTGGAACTGGTGATGGAGCAAATACCTGAGAAGGATAGATAGTTTTCATCCTTCCTGCAAACTGTGCAGACCATCTGCCTCCTTTCAGTCTCACAAAATGAGGTGAGTGTGAGGTAGTAAAGGTTCTCATCACACTTCAGGGCTAAGTAAACATTTGGACCTGAGTCATCCTTGTCAGAGTCCCAATATTTTACACTACAGTCATTCTCCTATAACTTCTGGCCTAAAGGTAAGCCTCATGCTGTGTACTTGCAGACTAAATGCAATCAGTTTGTTTACTTTTACTAATGTGCTGCCAAGAACATTGCCATCTGTCTGTTGCTGTTCTTAATGGCTCCAGAGACATCCCTGACCTAGAATGGAAACTGAAAGCTTGAAAGGGTTCCATTTCAGAATCTTTTGGAGAATTTTGCCTTCCAAATATTCTTCTGAAAAGAAAATTGCTCCAATTTAAAGCTTCGTGTGTAAAAAAAAAAACCAACCTCAGTAAAGCTACTATTTTTTTTGATAATATCCCACTTCATTTCATTATATTGCTGAAAAATGAAGTATGTCATGTGCAATGGTAGATTAAATTACTTTTCCTTCCCCTCCTAAGATTTAACAAACAAGATAGAGACAGGGAGACAATGTCAACTGAAACCACCCTAAAGTCTAAACATTGTTTCTGCAAAGGTAAGCACACTTTCTCAGAAATCAGAACCTAGTGCACTGTGTTCAATGGGACTTATTCCTAGCAAGGCTTTTAAGCTGTATAGCTCCACATGTGGCTCTGGAAGTTACTACAATCGGTATAATAATGATTGTAAAAGGTCAGCCTCTAGTAACTTGTTCAGTACTCACCAGATGTTTTAAACATCATTTATACTGAGGATCATTGCTCACATATATTACAGATTATAGACTACTTCGGCTTTTTAAATGCTCTTTACTGTTGACCATTTTCAGTAGTTCTCAGTATTGTTGTTGTTGTTAGTTGCAAAGTCGTGTCCGATCCATCGCGACCCCATGGACAATGTTCCTCCAGGTCTTCCTGTCCTCTACCATCTTCTGGAGTCCATTTAAGCTCACTCCTACTGCTTCACTGACTCCATCCAACAATCTCATTCTCTGTCGTCCCCTTCTTCTATTGCCCTCAATCTTTCCCAGCATTAGGCTCTTCTGCAGTGAGTCCTTTGTTCATGTATATTACCTGTGGGTTAGCTACTAGTAAAATAAAGTAGTTATAAAATTTCAATAAAGTTGATAGACATAAATTAATAGGGAAATGTTACCTTTAGAATATAATTGGACACAAATTGTTTTGAGTAAGCTTATGTGAAGGAGGAAATAGAACATGAGACATAGTAAAAGTTCAATAAGTTTTGGCTAGGAGGGCCTTTGCACAGCTTTGTCTTGTGTGCCAGTTGTGCCCATCTCTGGATTGGCAGGCCCTATGTATAGTCATTCCTGTCCTAGTCACCTCCAGATTGGATTATTATAATGCACACTACATAGGGCTGCCCTTGAAGAGTATCCACATTTCAGCTGGTATGCAGGGGAGTAGGCAGTTTAATGCATTCGTAGAACAGCATATATATGATATTAGCTCCACGAGCTGAGCTGATTGTCAGTTTGCTTCTAGGTCCAATTCAAAGTGGTGGTTTTAATTCTTGGAGCCCTTCATGGCATGGGACCACTTTTATCTGAGGAACCACCTCTCCCCAGTTACATCAGCCTGCTCCATTAGATCTGGCACTGAAGACATTCTGTGGGTACCATAAACTACAAACCTGCATTTGGCAGGTGCCAGGAGATGTGCCTTCTCTGCTTTGGTGTTATGGAACACCCTTCTTCCCAAATTAAGATTATCAATAGCACTTAGACTTATGTACCGCTTCATAATGCTTTACAGCACTCTCTGAGCAGTTTACAAATGTCAGTATATTGCCGCTAACAATCTAGATCCGGGGTGTCAAACTGCCAGCCCACAGGGCAGATGTGTCATGGTGAAACTGCGCCCACCCCATTGCCAGCAATGGAAAAAAAAGTCGTGATATGTCGTGACACGTCACATGATGTTGCAAGTTTGACACCCTTGATCTAGATCCTTATTTTACTGACCTCAGAAGGATGGAAGTTGAGTCAATCTTGAACTGGTCAGGATCAAACTCCTGGCTGTGGGAAGAATTAGTCTTCAATACTACATTCTAACCACTGTGCCACCTAAGCTCCATCTTTTTTTGATATTTAGAAGTCCCTCAAGACTATCAGGTTGGGGGGTTCCAGGAAATTGGAAACATTCTAGATTGGCTCCATTGCTAAAGTGGCCATATTTGCCCTCTCTTTGCCTAGGATTATTTGTTTTGAAAAAATATCTTTTAATGTGGATTTTTATAATTTTATATGTTGTTTTGATTTTTTTATGTTTTATTCAATTGTTATACACTGCTTAGAGTCGCTTTTTGTGAGATAGGCCGCTACACAAATTTGATAAATAAATTAACCCATTTGATTATATCCCTGAAAGTTGTGGTACATACATTTTTGCAAGTAATAGCCCACTTTATTAAACATATACTTTTGATAGGGCTACCAAATCTGAACTATAAAATTCTGTGTGATCTGTAGATGGTTGCAAAAACATGCATCATTATTGCCAACTAGTGGTCATCCAGCTTCTTGCCCTGATCTGATAGTTCTACTCTTGAGAAAAGAGCTTTACATGTTACTGTAGTCAAGAGAGTGAACACATATGCAATGGATTTTGGGGAAAAAAAGACTGCTACATTCAACACTATGTGAACATTAATTGGAAACTCAATCCAGTCACAGCATTTAGTAATAGAGACAAATTCAGCATGGCAGCGACTAAATGAATTGTTTTTTACTATTTCTCTGAACTTCAGTTCTTTGAGCTGATGATTCTCAACTACTTATGCTGATTTTTTGGAAACAGCTTCAGAGTACTGCCTGGTGCATCCTATATGCATCTAATAAACTTTAACAAGCACCACCCATGTGATCCATCTCTTTTTGATCCTTTTCCCACCTTAGATAAATAGAACCACAAGGCAGTTTTTATTTGTTTCTGTAATAAAAAAAACCCACAAAAAAGACTTGGCCTCTTTCTGTTTAGAACAAAGGAGAAAGAATAGCAATTACACTGTCAAAGATATTTGTCACCAACTCCTTATCTGTGGAATAAATTAATTAGAAATATTGTTTTTAATTATAGACTTTGAATAAGATGTTGTGACAGGACCCCTTGTTCTCATATAACATAAAGCATTCTAAAAACTGCCTGGTATTTTGACTGCATACATGGAGGGAGTTTTTATTTTTTTTCCCCTAAAAGTTTATCCTGTGTAATCCCTTTCATGCAAGACCATAGCTGTTGAAAATTGGACTATTCTTTTATCATTCCAATTGGGCATTGGTATTTGTGTGTTTATAATAAATCTAACCAAATGTTATTAGAAATATGGGTTTAATCAGTAGGTAATTTTTGATTTGCTAGCTAGAGTCAGGATATTAAAAGGGGATCAATTTTCTTGATTGGGCAAAGCAATAGTCAGTCTTTGCAAAGAAGCCTCTTTCCATAAAAATATAAGACCATATGAACAGCCCTGCTGAATCAAACTGAGGCCCATTTTTATCTAAAATTTGTTTCTCAAAATAGCCATCCATATGCCTCTGAGGTACTTCCAACTTGGAAGTAACATGAATTTTCAAGTTAATAGCTCTTGACAGGGCTATTTATCCTATGAATTTCTCCAATCTGCTTTTAAAGCTATCCAAGTTAGTGGTTATCCTTACATTTGTGGTAATGCATTGATTGTGTTTTATCAGGTGTGTGTTGACTCTTAACCACATACACATGCCTTCTCCTGAATGATCTGTCCCCAATCTATAATCAATCCTACCCAACTTCTGCTGGGCATTCTCTTCTTTTTTCCCTTTCATTTTTCTAATATTATGAACTTCTCAAGGGATCTGGGTCTTCACATAATATGTCCAAGATATGGTAATTTGAGGATGGTAATTTGTGCCTTGACTGAAAATTCTGGAGTAATTTATTCTATGATCCATTTGTTTGTTTTCTTGGGAGTCCATGGTATTCCAGAAGTTTTCTCCAACATCAACATTCAAATGCGTCAATACTTTTTCTATCCTGCTTCTTCAATGTCCAACTTTTGTATCTATAAAATGTCACAGAAAAAAAATTGCCTGAAGGATTCTATTCTTTGCAAGCATAGACAAATAATGTTGCCTTAATAACTTTCCTAAGATCTTCATTGCTACCTTCCCATGTACTAATCTGTAACATATTTCTTGACTGCTCATTCCTTTACAGTTGCTAGTCAATCCTAAAAGGAAAAAGTTATTCAGTACTTTGACATCAGCACTGTCATTTTAAGGCTAATTGCTATACTTGTTATTATTAATTTGGTCTTCTTTATATTATTTCTAATGCCACTTTTTTCACTGTGATCCTTAATTTTCATTACTATAGCTTGCAGACTATTTGCATGTCCAGCTATTACAGTAATGTCATCAGTATAATGCAGATTATTGATATTTCTTCCTTAAATTTTGAAACAAACTTTTCCCAATCCAGCCTCCATTTTAATTATATGTGAATTATGTATAAAGTGTTTGTTTTTATTGTTTTCCTTCCAATGAGTTTCATCCACTGATTACCAGTTCTAAAGTTTTAAGACTTTTTCATGGTATGCAAGATTTTATCTGCCTTGATTAAATCTCCCCTTCAATTGTCTTTTTGCTAAACTTTGTTTTACTCTGATTTCTTCAAGTCAGCCTTGAGTGACTGCCTGAAATGGCAGTTCCTGCTATTTTCTTGGTAAGATTTTCAAAAATAGTTTGTGATCGCCTCCTTCTTAGGGGTTAAGAGAAAGTGACTGGCCCAAGATCACACAACTGTTTTTATGCATAGGGTAGGACTAGAACTCATAGTCTTCAAGTTTCTAGCCTGATGCTTAACTTCTACAGCAAACTGGCTCCCTTTTTTATAAACTAAAGAGTTCAAAACATTCCCCCTATAGGGAAGAAGTTTGATCCTGTGTTCATTTTAGTTAGTCTCTTCTATATTTTCAGTTATCTTTTGCCTTCTATGAAATGCTCAGGGAAGGAAGGAAGGAAGGAAGGAAGGAAGGAAGGAAGGAAGGAAGGAAGGAAGGAAGGAAGGAAGGAAGATGAGAAGCTGCTAATCAACATCTAGACTCAAAGAATTTCCGTTCAACCATCCTCTGAGGATTGAACTTTAAATATATGCTGAAATCTGGGTATTCATTTAAGGAAATAATAAGTAATCAGTTTAGCCCAGATGAGTTATATTGATTTTATTTAGCATTCTAGTCATCTTCCCTAATTTTTCTTAACTTTTCTTTTTTACAATAGAAATTTTTATGACTAGAAATTTGAATTTATTTATGACTAGAAATTTGAATTTATCAATAAAAGAATATCTCAAAAGTTGCCCCAGTTGTGAGATTGCACATTAGATAGCTACCCCTTCCTTTTGTTTCAGAAACAAAACTTCTTAGGTTCTATATTTCCAAGCTTTTGGCAGGAAGATCCCAAACAGATTTCCTAGGCTGGGCTGAAGGCCTGGAGAGAGAGGCTTCCTAGAAAAGCTCTCAAGTTGCACGTGGTCCAGAATGAAGCAGCATAGGTAGCAATGGATATGCCACAATATGGCCCCACTGCATCATAACTACACAGGTAGTAGTTGACTTCCAAGTGCAATTCAAGATATTATTAGCACCATAAAGGCCTTTGTGGTATAGGCCCTGGTTACTTGATAGTTCACATATCTCTAATAATTTCTCTCCATCCAGTAAGATCCAGCAAAGAAGGTACACTAGGACCTCTCAATTAAACAACATCACCTAGTGGGACTCCGGACGAATGCTTTCTCTGTGATGTCACTTACCCTCCAGAATAATATTCCCCCAGAGGTTCGGGGAATGACATTTTTGGAAAACATTGACAACTTAGGGCACAAAAGTACAAAGGGTGTCAAGCCCCTGTAAAATGTGTTCTTGTGATTGTTTTGCTTTCCCAGGATGTATCTCTCTTTCTTCTTTTACTTTATTGTTCTAGCTTTTTACAGTGTAAAATGCCTTGTGGTTTTGGAAGTCAGGCATTTTAAAAAAAATTATCTATCAGTCATAGTGATATCCTTGGAAAAAAGAGTCTGCCAGTAAGGTTTTAAATTACACCCTCCCAACATATTTTTGTAACACATATCAATGCTGAAAGTGGGTAAATTACAGCACAAAGAATATTTTTTATTCTTTCTGTTACAAGTTACTGATAGACTGGAAGAAGTTATTGTGCTTGACGAAACTGAGGGAGGTATTAGAGGGCAAGTTATAAAATGGATGAGTGGTGTTGCGTCCTTCGCGAAATGGCAAGACACGAGAAGCAGTTGTAGTTCTCAGGAACTCTTTATTCTATTACAGTTAGAAGACACCGACAACGCCCCAAACTCCTGGCCTCTTATATAGGCCATCCCCGGGTCAATCTGCAACTTTTGGCGCGCCAGCACTTGCGCATGCGCACAAGTACTGGTGACAGCCTGTCTGGTCCCGGGCAACTTGCACCTGCCCGGGACCGTTTGCAATGCCCCAAGCCTGCTTGCACAGGCTCAGGACATAACACCCCTTCCCCCCGGGCTAAAACTATTCCCCATACCATAATAACACATAACTCATTTCTTTAGTGTAGTGCCATGCTCCCCAATACCAGGTATTCCCCGTTTTCCATCAGCCTCAGTGCTCTACTTTTCTACTAGCTCTGTTTTGCCAAGAGAGTTACAAAATCCTCCAAATACTTAGGAGATTTCCTTGCTCTCTGTGACCTCCTAGGTTCTGGGTACTCGCCAAGTACCCTTTGATTGAGGGGTGATGCGTGCCTGTCCCCCCTATTTTGCCTTGGGGGTTCCCCAGGGCTGTGCTCCACTGCCTGGCCTGGTTGCTTGCCACCGGGCTCGTCAGGCCAGGGCTTCTTTCTTTGTGTGACCTGGTTGTCCCGCCTAGCTGTAGGCTCTCTGGCCCTTCTAAGTGGCTATCACTGTCGGGCGTTCCTGTAGAACCTCCTAGGTCCATCCAAGACCTGTCAGGAGGCTGTCTGTTCCCTGAATCCCGTTCAGTGTCCAGGCTTATGTGGTTTTCAGTACTGTCCCAAAACTCAGTTGTCCCCTGAGTGAAGTCAGAGGTGTTGTAGTCGGGATTTGGTTCCTCGACCACCTCCCTGTGTGTTTGCCCCCTTCTGGGGACAGGGGTAGTGTTGGGCCAACTAGAAGGAGTGTGTGCCAGCTCTCTTGCAGGGTGTGGATTGTTGGGATGCTCACGGGTATTCTCCCTGACTGGAGTAGGCGTTGATGCCTGGTATCTAGTTGGGCTCCTTGAATTCCTGTTTGGAGCACTCGTGGAATCTTGAGATGGGCTGTTTGTAGCTTCCCCATTGATAATGGGCATCATTCCATGCCCCTCCCTTTGCCCAAAGGGTTCCCCCTCCCCCCCTGGAAAAGACCCAGGAGTCTCAGCGGGAAGGTCCCGTCGAGGCAAAGTTGGTCAATGTGCCGATGCAGGACACGACCGTTGTCCAGGGACACCTCATAAGACAGAGGACCTGAGACCCTGGATATGGAAGCGGGGACCCATGTATGACCAGGCCCGTAATTACGAGTCCAAACCGGGGCACCCACAAGTAGTTGCCTAGGTGCCCTGGGGTGAGAGACAGAAGGAGGCAGTCTGTCCGGATGCAACCGGTCAAGCTTGGTAGTCAGTGTGCACCCCCAACGAAGTTCAGCTGGGCTTCTCCCTGTAGAAGTGGACGGTGTGGTGCGATAAGAAAGGAGGAAGTCAGCCAACCTGTGATGCCAGTCTCCGTAGGTGAGTTTCTTCAAAGCGTCCTTGGTGATGCGAACCATGCGTTCAGCCATACCGTTGGTGGACGGGTGGAAAGGTGTAGAGGTGGCATGACGAATCAGGTTAGCCTGCAAGAAAGCTTGAAATTCGGAGGAAGTGAATTGTGGGCCGTTGTCAGACACAATGACGCCTGGGAGCCCGTGTGCAGCAAAAATCCCCCTCAGTACCTGAATGGTCTTTGCAGTGGTGGTTGATGAGACAGGTACAACCTCAAGCCATTTTGAATGGCTGTCAACGAGGACCAAGAAGAATTGACCCTGAAAGGGCCCAGCGTAGTCAATGTGCACCCTAGACCATGGAGACTGTGTTTCCTCCCATCTATGTACAGGAGCTTGGGGCATTTCAGGGTGCGAGCGTTGACATAGGTGGCATGCATGCACCTTAGCTTCAATGTCTTTGTCTAGGCCCGGCCACCACAAGTGGCTGCGCACAAGAGCCTTCATTCGTACAATGCCAGGATGACCCTCGTGGAGGAAACCTAAGACCCTAGTCCTCATTGAGGTGGGAATGACAACTCTACTTCCCCAAAGCAAACAACCCCGAGAGGTGGACAACTCGTTCCTTTTAGACCAGAAACTCTGAAACTCAGGACCTGGACAGTGCTCAGGCCATCCAGACAAAACCCAAGAAAGGACACGTGAAAGTGCGTGATCTGTGCCTGATTCAGCAGCTACATCCCTGGCATTCAGAGGGGACTCGGGCAAGGCTTGGATAGAAAGAAGATTGATGGCTGGCGCGGGGTCAGCTTCTATTACCGGCAGGGGTAATCTACTGAGGCCATCAGCATGGCCCATTTCCTTCCCAGGCTTGTGAAGTAGGGAAAAATCATATGCAGACAAAAAGATAGACCACCTGAGCATCCTGGGGGAGATGATTTGGGGGGTTTGCTTATGTGTGGTAAACAGTCCCAGCAAAGGCTTATGGTCAGTGAAGACCGTGAAATGCCTACCATATAAAAAATCATGGAATTTTTTAATCCCAGCAACAACAGCTAAGGCCTCCCTGTCTATTTGAGCATAATTACGCTCAGCAGAAGACAATGTTCTGGAGTAATATGCAACAGGAACCTGAGTTCCATCAGACCTGAGGTGGCTCAGTACAGCTCCTACCCCATAAGGGGAAGCATCACAAGCGATGCACACAGGAAGGGATTCATTGAAATGTGCAAGTACACTGTTAGAAGTGAGTAAGGCCTTGACCTCAGTGAAACTTGCCTCATGTGTTTGTGACCACTGCCACACTGCCTGTTTATCTAATAGCCTGTGAAGAGGCTCAGCTATACTAGCCTTATGTGGAAGAAAGGAATTGTAGAAATTCAGAAGGCCCAGAAAGGCCTGTAGTTCGGCCTTAGACTTTGGCCTAGGGGCATGCATAATGGCTTTTAATTTGGATTCAGCAGGGTGAATCCCAGCAGCATCAATTTTGAACCCCAGGAAATCAGTAGAAGGCACCCCAATTTTGCATTTGTCCTTTTTAAGTTTGAGGCCTGTTTTCCTGAACCTTGACAGGACAGCCCTCAGCCTTTCAGCTAAATTGTGTGTGGAGTCTCCTGCAATTAAGACATCATCAAAGTAGGGGCAAACCCCTGGTATACCCCGTAGTGTGTTTTCCATTACGCTTTGGAAAATCCCAGGAGCGACATTTACTCCAAATTGTAGCCTCTTTACCTTGAAAGCCCCTCTGTGGGTCACAATGGTCTGAGCTATAGCAGCATCATCATCAACAGGCAGCTGTTGATATGCTTGAGCTAGGTCAAGCTTTGCAAAAACACGCCCCCCCTTGAGGGAGGCCAGAATATGACTGACCACAGGAACAGGATAGGCATGTTGCTGCAATGCCTTATTCAGAGTGCATTTGTAATCAGCACAGATGCGAATGTCCCCATTTGCCTTGAGAGGCGTGACAATGGGGGTCTCCCAGGGACTGGAGTCAACAGGTTCTAGAATTCCTTGTTGGATCAGTTTATCCAACTCAGTGTCAATTTTACTCTTTAAAGCAAAAGGGACCCTTCTTGCTTTAATTCTAATGGGAGTGACAGTGGGGTCTAGCTTTAAGACACAGGGGGTCCTTTGAATGTGCCCAGCTGGGGGCTGAAAACATCTGCAAATTCTTTGCAGACTTCCTGTAGGTCGAGTGTTTGTAGGCTGTTGAGCCCTGTGACGTGTATCCCCAAGGCCTCAAACCAATCGAGTCCTATGAGACTCGTTCGTTCACCCCCTACTACTAATAGGTCTAGTGGACCCTCAAAATCCTTATATTGCACGTTAAGGGTGGCCTCCCCCTTAACACACACTCTGGAGTTTTGAAAGTCTGTTAGCACAATGTCAGAAGGCCTCAACTTGGCCTGGATTCCGCTGCCGGAACAAATCTTCCTAAATGTATGCATAGAAATGATTGAAAGTGCAGACTCCGTGTCCAGTTCCATAGTTAATGGAACCCCTTGTAGCTTCACCTTGAGTGACAGCTTTTTCTTAATAGGCTTGTGTGTGCCTGTCCTATAGATGCTTCTTCGCGAAGCGCAAAACCCCACCCTATTCTGGCTGGGACCCCTGGTACCTTTCAGGCGCAATTCTTCCTGAGGTTGTACCTTCTGACGGCCCAGGCACACAGCTGCAATGTGTCCTTGTTTTCCGCACGCCCTGCAGATAGCGGAGCGGAACTTGCAGTCGGTTCTCTTGTGGCGACCTCCACAGCCGATGCACTTGGGGAGCGCTGAAGAGCTTCTTTTTTGTTTCCCTTCCTTTGTGGGTTGGAGACGGTCCACTTCCTCGTCAGGATCCTCCTCCGAGTTTCTTTGGACTTCTTCCTGGTGCACGGATGCAACATCTGGACTGTTTCTGATCGGCCGCATGGTCTTGATGGCGCCGCCCGCTGCTTCTTCTGCGGTGACCTCTCTCAAGGCATCTTGGAAAGACAAGTCCTCCTTGGCAAAAAGTCTCTGTTGTAACTCTCTATGCCTTAGTCCGCATACAAATCTGTCCCTCAGTCGTTCTTCGAGGTCCTTGAACTCGCAATGTTTGGCGGCCTTCCTCAATGTGGCAATGTACTCCTTGGCCGATTCTCCAGGTCGTTGATCTCTCTGCTTGAAGGTGTGGCGCCACGCGATGACGGACATCTTGGGCTGGAAGTGCTCCTTCAGCAGCTTTTTTAGATCTGCGTAGCTGACAGAATCTAGAGGGACAGGTGCTGCAAGGTTCTCAGCGATTTTGAATGCGTCTTGACCGCAAACGCACAGCAGCCTTTAAACTGTCTTCCCTTACTTGGTTCACCTTGAGGTAGTTTTCCACCCTGGCTACGTAGGACTCCCACCTCTCTGGATGTGAGACGTTGAATTCCGAAAGCCTTCCAATCTTTACCATTTTTGTAGAAGGAAGGGTCTATTAGCCAGCCTACCCCTGAATGCACGCTGGATTGGCGGGTAGCTGCCAAGTCAACGCCGTTCCTGCCGCTCAGGACTCACTCGGGTAAGCTTACACCTTTTCTTCTTCGATGTAAGGCAATCCCACCTTCGTCGCCAGTGTTGAGTCCTTCGCGAAATGGCAAGACACGAAAAGCAGTTGTAGTTCTCAGGAACTCTTTATTCTTAGTTCAGCTTTACAGTTAGAAGACACCGACAACGCCCCAAACTCCTGGCCTCTTATATAGGCCATCCCCGGGTCAATCTGCAACTTTTGGCGCGCCAGCACTTGCGCATGCGCACAAGTACTGGTGACAGCCTGTCTGGTCCCGGGCAACTTGCATCTGCCCGGGACCATTTGCAATGCCCCGAGCCTGCTTGCACAGGCTCAGGACATAACAAGTGGAATCAAAGAGATTATTGGAATAACCTTGGAAGAGCTGTGTGCTACGTATTACTAAAGACTGGTTAAAATGGCAAACTTCCTGCTGAATTCGATTCAACAGCACTTTGCTATCCAACTTATTCCAACCTTTCTTTCAGGATGGACTTTTCTCATTTGTATCTTTCCACAGAATCTTGTTTAGCAAAATGAGTGATTTAACAATTAAAAATCAAACAACTTATAGACTCAGTGATAATTTGACAGGGTCCTCAAGTAATTTTAAACAGTTCCTTGCTGTTCACTATACTGGTTCACTTACTTTTGGCTAGTGGTTGGAATATGTTGTGTGACCCAGGCCTTCAGGCATATGATTTGAGCCCTTTATCTTGTCCAGAGAGATAATCTCAGCAGAGCCAATATTTGTAAGTACAGTGGAAAGTGCCAAATTAAACCAAGCAGAAGGATTGTGTACCAACAAAGAAATGAATTTCATAGACCATGCCAAGAAAGTTCCAACAGAGATGGTAAACAGTCTGGTAAAAATATAAACTGATTTTGACTAGAGAATGACCATACCTTGCCCACCAAGATGAAGTTACCATGTCCTGTAACTGAAAACAAATGGTTATCCTGTAATGGGTGGAAATTCTGGGAGTTGCAATCCCAGTACATGTTCAGGATGCTGCTTTATATGGTTCATTTCAACTCTGATTAATGGATGACGTAGCTAGAGAAGCATGCCAGCAATCATGAATAAGGGCCAAACTCAGTGCAATGTGTGAAACTCATTCATACAAAAAGCTTTACTTTAAAAAAACATTGTTAAAATGGCATGAATATATAGTTAATATATAATACACATGTTATATTAACAATAGAGCTTAGCAAAATTCCAGGGATGCGTTTTTAACTGGGAGTCATTTTGTAAGAAAGGGCAGATCTGCACTTTCTGCTTGGCCCATTGCCAATATAGGCCATTCACTGCTTTCTGAGTGCAAGAACGGATGAATCGTCCTTCTCTTATTCCCAGCCCATTGCGAATGCACTTGCACCCGTGTTTTCCAGCTTCAGTTCAAAGTTGGTCTTTTCTGAGCAGAGCTGTCTTAAGCTATTCTGAGCAGAGCTGTCTTAAGCCCTTTGGGGTGCATGCTCTCCAGGGCTTCACTCCTTCTAGCACCTCCAGCTTCAATTGGCTGCTGCATCTGGCACAGCCCCTCCCCTCCAGGGCCTGTCCCTGTCCTGGGCATCCATTTTGTTCACTGGCTGTTTCTTTGTTTGTTTGTAGGTTTTAATAATCTTGTGGTTGATTCAACAATGGCCCATTAAATTCAACACATTATCCTTAACCCTAGAAGCTGCTATTCCACTCAGCCTTACATCTCCTGTTATGTCCCGAGCCTTGCAAACGGCTCGGGCGTTTGCAGGCAGTCCCGGGCAGGTGCAAAGCTGCCCGGGACCAGACAGGCTGTCGCCAGCGCCGTGCGCATGCGCGGGTGCTGGCGCGGGAAAAGTAACCCATTTACCCGGGAGTTGCCTATATAAGAGGCTGCGAGGCATTTGGGCGAGGCTGAAGCCATCTTCGGATCTTCAGGAGACGGGTCTATCAGCCAGCCTACCCCCGAATGCGCACCGGATTGGCGGGCAGCTGCCGAGTCGACGCCGTTCCTCTTTCGCCGCTCAGGACTCCTTGGGTAAGCTTACACTTCTTCCTTTCCAGGTAGTGCAAGGCATCCCACCTTCGTCGCCAGTGTTGAGTCCGTGGCGGGAAAACAGACACGAGAAGCAGCTGGAGTTCTCAGTTTCATTTATTCAGCGTTCAGCTTACAGACAGCCTGTCTGGTCCCGGGCAGCTTTGCACCTGCCCGGGACTGCCTGCAAACGCCCGAGCCGTTTGCAAGGCTCGGGACATAACATCTCCCATTGGGCACGATCTTGGTTTCTATCTAGGTTGGTCAAAGCCTGCCCATCCTTGCTTCCTCCCCCACTCCCACCCCCCACATCTTACTGCAAAGCTCCTTTGCTCTTTGCTTCATTTTTTTTTTTACATTTTTGTGTTGCGAAATAGGAATAACCTTGCTCTGCTGCTAGGAAGCTTAACTATTAGTTTTTCCTCGCTAAAGTTCTGTGGATCTGCAGAACAAAAGAACAGCCTCTTCCCCTGCTGCTTAATTGTTGTGGCATCAGAGCATCAATGTTGCAGTAAGAAGGAAAGGGAAAAGAAAGGGTCTGCTTTGCTGTCAACAGAGTTACTGTGGGAAGAATATGAGGAGGTGTCCGTGTGCCAATATTTAGAAAGCCAAGACAAGCCACTGCGACTGGTGACAAACTATCCTCCAAAGGGAAGAACAGGTCCTGCTAAGCCAGTCCAAAGAGGAGCCAGTCGGGGAGACTTGCCTTCTCTGCATGGACAGAAAGAACAAGAATCAGAGGTTCAACCAGTTAGGTCTAATGGCAGCTGCAGTCTGGACTAAGCACCAGCCTGTCCTAGTTTCCAACCTGCTGCACTCTGAACTGAAATTTCTGAAGTTGGCTTAAGAAACAGACAGGAGGCTCTTGAGAGGCAAGCAACTGAGGCTACAGTGAGAATTGCCCACAGAGTCTCCTTCCCCCAGTTCCATGACCTAAACTGAGCGGAGATAGCTGTCCCCAATTAATACACACACCCTCATACACATATTCCCTTTCTTACTTGAAGATAAGATTAGCACCATATAATGGAGAGAAAAAATTGAGATAATAATCATTTTAAATAGCCTTAAAAGGCCAAGAATGCCATCCATATCTAACCATTACTTCTGAGTAATGCTGGAGTAGGCTTACAAAATGTTGCATTAAACAGTGATAAGCCTCTGCATGTTTCTAAATGTTAACATCAGGCTGAGCAAAACCAGAACAGGATTTAGCAAATAAGGGATGGTGTCTTATTTGTGTTGCCTATATAGACCTCAGTGATTAAAGTGAAGCTATATGACTTATAAATAAAATTTGGAAGTTCTGGTGGATTTTGAGTGAACAGAAAAGAATATAAAGACATTTGTTGGCTTTTCAGACTATCATTGCTATCTTACTAAAGAAATGTGTGCTAGCTTTATTCCAGAGCTTTATCTGACCTTTATATAATTATCTCGGGATTCCTAAGACAACTTTAAAAATGATAGCTAAAGTACATACCATCTGTTCTAGTGACACCATCCAAAAAAGTTTTAGATTTGATTAAATTTTCATACTCTAGAACTTTAAAATATATAAGCTATAGTTCTTGGGAATGGCTTGACCATTTTAATGTAGATATTAAAAACCTGGTATTCTCCACATATGCTGAGACTGAAATTACAGCATGTCTAAAGGACATGAGGATGGGGAGGAACTCATGGTAAACTATGATTTGTTTAAGTAAACAATAAACCACAATTCAGTTTGCATAACATTGAAAATAATAACCATGATTTCAAACTATATTTACTGAATTCATATTTTATATTGAACTACCCTCCCACAGCCCAGCAAAAAACACTTTCTGTTTTGGTGTGATGTGAACCTCTGTGAATAGTCATACAATAAGCTCCATTATCATTTATTGTTGTCAGCCTGGTAAATCCAGAATTTTCTATATTGAAACATTTGGTAACGAACATTTGGTAACGAACATTTCATGAGACAAGAAAGACAAATACAAAAACTTATTAAGTTTTTTTATATATATTTCTTATGTTATACTTGGTCCAGAATACTTAAAGACAAGAGGGTTTACTAGCTAAGCAGTTGGTTTGACCTATTAATTTGGACATTGCTGTATTGTGTTTTAACTAACATAAAATAGAACAAACTGATGAGAAGTGTATAAGTTTTGTTTGTAAATTCCCTTTTGGGAAAGTACTTCTGGAGTCTGGGTGTCATGTGTTCAGATTTCTTCATAATGAAAACAATGCAGTTAGCACCACTTTCCAATTAACACTCATAACAGAGCTGTATGACATTAGTGATGGCTAATATATTCAGGGTTCTAGAAATTCAATGACTGCGACATAAAAGTTGTCATTAAGGAATAATATCTCTTCTCTATTTTTATCATCAAAAAGTCTGCAAAAAATGGCACTCTAAAAACAAATGTGTGCCTATCAGACATGAGATACCCATTTTGATTATTTGCAAGCAGAATTATCTCTTCCTTATGTAGAGAATGATGAGAAACCTTCAAGTTCAGAAAAGAAAGGCAGCAGGTTGAATTTTATAAATATAAAGGTGAAGAAGGAGGTAAACAAGCAATTTTGTAAACAAGCAAATTTAGAACTAGAATTTGTTCTGTTTCTGGTTTGTTACTTTGGTTATATCATTCTCATTATGTAGCTCAGCTGATGCATTTTTGGCTAAGGTGTGGCATATGAGGAATTGTATTGGAGTCCATTTTCCAGGATTATTATTTTACAATTTTTATAATTGTTTATGGAGATTCTCAGTCATCCAGGTCATAGTTGTCTCAAAGATCCCTTTTCAAAGGGCAACTGGATTGTTTTTTTCCTTGAGGAAGAAAAAGGAGATTTTTTGCTTCTCATCCAAGAAGCTTCATCAATTGTGACTGGATGGTGGGGGGAGAGAAGGAAGGATAGGTTCTGAACCTATCCTTCCACCCACCCCCACCCCCCACCATCCAGTCACAACTGAGGAAGTCAGAACCTAACCTTCCATCTCCCCATCAATCATTCACAACCGAAGTAGCTTCTTGGGTGAGAAGTGAAATACTTCTTCCTCAAAGAAAAAACCAGTCCAGCTGCCTTTTAAAAAAGCACATTTGAGACATTTTTTATAATCCCACGTAATCTGAAAATGAAAAACAAGAGCATAAAGGGGACTAACAGCTCCTCAAGTTGAATGCCCATAAGCAATTAACTAGGGTTAAAAACACCATGGAGCAGAACCAATGTTGCTCTAGGGAGCTTGGTCACTGGGATGGCTGTTTCGTGGTTTTGGGGAACTTTTGCATCATGCTGCCTCCTGGTCCTAAATCCCAAATCAAGGCTAAGCCACAGGACTTTGATGTTACCTTCTCACCTTTGTTTTTAAGCTGGCCAGAAGAGTAGTTTTGCTGCTCCTCCCTTTTGCAAAATTCAGATTTGTTCCTAGGCAGAAAATAACATATAAAATATTACTGGGGAATGGAAAACTTCATGGGTGTTCTTTTCCAGTGTGTGCACTGATGGAAATTCTCTGTACTGAATGACCCAAAGTCAGCAGAGATAAAAATAACAAAACTGACAAAAGTAACAATGCAATGAATAATTCATTATGACATTACTATCATATACAACTCCAGGATGCTCACTCAACCACAGTGTGCAGCAGATGAGCACTGTAATAAAGCTAATTAGCCACGCACATTGCAAAAATTTTTAAATCTTAGTTTGCTTATATAGGCATGATGGCTGGGTTCATCAATTGTTTACACCAGGGGTGTCAAACTCAATTTCATTGAGGGCCGCATCAGCATTGCGGTTGCCCTCGGGGGCTGGGTGGGTGTGGCCAGGGTGGGTGTGGCTTACTGGGTGGGTGTGGCTTACTGGGTGGGCATGGCCAGCTCTACATTGTTCGTGTCAAGGGTGCCTGTGGGGGCCTGGGCAGGAGTGGGACAGATCTGAGGGTCTCTGGCAGAAGGGGGTGTGACTGGGGCAAGCGCCAAGGCATGGTCCATTTCTTCATTCCTCACAAAGGGTGACACCTCCCCAGCATGCACCCAGGGGGCAGGGCCGATGTGGCAAGGGCTGGTTCCTCGCTGTTTCTGGACAGCCTTGTGGAGCTAAGACTGAATGCATTTCAGCGTAGATGGCCACCACAAAATTGTACATTGGCTCCCGGCTGGCCTGGGCCAGGGCCAAGGCAGCAGGGGCCGTTCCCTTGCTGTTTCCAGGATGGTTTCGCAGGCCACATGGAATCACTTCGCGGGCCGCATCCGGCCCCCGGGCCTTGTGTTTGACATGTCTAGTTTACACAATTCACAAGTGATGGATTCATACATTGCTGTGACAGGCAAATCATATATTGATTTAGTTCAATATTTGAATACAGTTATTTTCTTAGCAAACAGAAGGTTGCAAAATTGCAATTGCTAACTTTCTATGAAGAAAGGAGAAGAATTGTGAGAAAGACTAATTAACCTCCTACCAATTCTCACTTGAGAAAATTCCATAGTGTTCTCTCATACCTTTCTATCCATTAGAATAATGTGATAGAATTCACAAGTCTTCCTGAAATCCATTTAATTTAACCATGTAAATTTTAACTGTAATTATGATGTCTAAAACAACAACATATTAAAGATGCCAAGAAACACTGTTCTAATACTTGAAATCATGGGTCTTGTTATACATTATTTCCACAGATTTGGAGAGGGCCTTCTGGGTAGTTCTTTCTTGGAGATTCCTTGAGTGATTGATTGATTTAATTTTTATGCCACCCATCTCCCCTATAAGATGACTCTGGGCAGCATTAGATGTAAACTAATGAATTACACCAAGGGATAATGTTCCATTTTTAAGACAAGCTGGGCATTACCTTGTCTAATTCAATCTAATGAAAATAATTTGCTTAAAATCTTTCCTGGAGAAGATATAATTTTGGAGAAATTGTTCATGGACAGAGTGGGGAGCTCCTGCACTTTCTAAATTAAGAACTAATCCCAGGATATGTGTGAATGTTTTTCAGTATGTAATTATTTTTTCAGTGGATATAGGCTTCTCTGCTTTCCATTTTTCAATTGGATTCCAAGCAAAATCTTCATGAAGAAATTCCTTCCACTTAGGTTCTCAGTAACTGTTTTGATTTGCCATCAAAGCAAGGCTCGCTCTTACGAAATTGTCCATTCATAGCCAGATTTGGATACAGGGGAGAATCAGTTTTGGCATAAAACAATGACAGTATTTTCTGCTACTGGCTTACATTTTATTTTTATTGTTTTTAAATTCCATTTGAAAATGCAATTTGAGTTTTTAATACCAATTACCGGCTTTTGGTTCAAACTACCTGGTAGGAGGGTATTACTCATTGCAAGAAATATAATGCAGGAATGAATGTTCCAAATGATGAATTTTTATTTATTTGTATCCCACCTTTATTACAGTCTTTTTATGAATAACTCAAGGGAGTGAACACATCCAGCACACCTTCCTCCTTCCTCCTATTTTCTCCCTGTGAGGTAGGTTGGGCTGACAGACAGACTGACTTGTCCAAAATCACCCAGCTGGTTTTCATGGCTAAGACAGGACTTGAACTCACGGTCTCCTGCTTTCTAGCCTGGTGCCTTAACCACTAGACCAGTGGTTCTCAACATTTCTAATGCCGCGACCCCATAATACAGTTCCCTATGTTGTGGTGACCCCCAACCACTTATACATCACCGGGTGCCAGGGGCATGGCCAAAGAAAAGGGGGAAAAAATGGCAGACAGCCTTGTTTGGCGACCCCCGTGAAATGGTCGTTCGACCCCAAATGGGGTCCCGACCCACAGGTTGAGAACCACTGCACTAGACCAAAGTGGCTTTCAGGTTGAAATCCTGGTTGAGATCTGATCAATAGATAACAACCCCTATGCCTGGTCTCCTGCCATTGTGCTTTCCCCCAAATGATGTACTTTTAATTGCCTCTCCTCCCTACCTTCTTCCTCCACCATAGCAAGAGCTTCAATCCCTGGCTGTCATGGAAGCTTCATTGTATGTCTTCTCAAGTCTTTTTCTTCTTCTGTTCTCTGAATGAAGATTGTAGTCTTTGCCACTTTTGCTGTTCACTTAATGTGTTTAGTCAACTTTCAAAAATATGATGCTGTACAGGAAATATAATCCAAGAAAGTGCTTCTCTGCCATTCATAAATAAACAAGAACTTAAAGGTCAGTTGAGGCAGAGGTCTCAAATGCTTTTCCCCGTTGCAGGGAAGCAAATTCTTTTTACTGTTATAGCTGCTAAGAAAATGCTGCTACTCCTGATAGGAAGTCTTTGTGGAATGTCTTTGCTACCAATGCACAGCTGCCTTCATCAGTGGGTTCTAGGGAGTTTATTCCATTAATCCATGGAGTTATAATTCTGGATCCATGTTGCTTGTGGCTTCAATGTAAGAATACAGCAAGTAAACTGCAGCCCTCCAATCCAAATATATTCTCTCATTCTTAAAGATACTGACAACCAGTATCTTTTATTCCAGATGATTGTTGAAGGAAAAGTCTTCATCACAATATAAAATGCTGATGCTGACTTTCAAAGTCCTAAGGGTCTTTCAACTGGCAAGCTTGAAGATATGCTTTCTCCTGATGAAACTCAATTAAGAACCGGGTCATTTTTTGATTTAAATAATCCCTTTTTAGTCTCTAGTTGGTTTTAGTACTGCTTGTAATGAATTCTATTATTATTTTAAAGCACATATGTATTAATCTGAGATCATATTGCTTCACTTTGTTGTATTATTACAGTTTAGTTACTTTTGCATTTTAGCCAATTGCTTTGCAACAAATGATGAAGGAAAAGGAGAGAGGCAGCACTGATAGAGTACATTACTGTCACTTAAATTTTGTTGCTAAACCTGGAAAGATACTGAACCCCTGGTTGCACGTTTATGAAGTAGATGAAAAATTATGAATTTGGATTGCCAATAGGGTTGAGGGAACCTGCTGATTCATACTATCTTGGGAGTTAGGCCATATAGAAATATTTGTAAATAAAAATAAACATATTGAGCAAAACCAATATTTGAAAATAATTGTATTAATTGGTTTGACTGGATGCCTCTAACAAGCTCATGAGTGAGACATGGAGTCAGGAGCTGCTATGGTTCTCTTCAGCAGAAAGCCTATTTATATTTCTGCTAAATGTTTGGTGCTGGAAAATGATAGTGAACATGAACAAGAAATGCATTTACTCCATCACTATCTCATGACTTCAGGACTGTAAATTATTTCCAAATTCCAGTCATATGTTTCTAGTCAAACTTGTACAGATGTTTGTTGCAAAGAATAAGGCCATTTTACAAGCTAGAAGTTTTGGGTAAAGGCTATCTTGCAAAGCTAATACCGAGATAGGGAGTAAGATTTAGAATGTGATGACAATTATCAAAGCGGAGGCGGGGGGGGGGGGACACAAACCTACAAAGTCAAAATACTGTCAGGTTCTATTGTTCTTTCTTGTATATGATTTGATTTTTTTTTTATGTAGATGAAGAATCTGTGGTTTTCACTCTAGTCTGTCATTCCCTGCAGAAGATTTGTGGCCTGTTACGATACTTATGCATAGTATTTTGCTTGTGTGTGTGCACGTGTGTGAATGTGCACACATATGCATATATGTGTGTTTAAAGTCGTTTTTTAAATTTCTACTTCTATTTTATTAAAAAAGTTTTTAAAAACTCCAAAAATTATTTTAAAAAAGCAAATGAAGAAAAAACATTAATAAGAAATTTAAAAAGTGCATTACAAAAAGAAAAAAAAACCCTAATACATTTACACATATTATCCCCACCCCAGTTGAATACTGATTAATACAATACTACAATGTTAGTTTCCCCCTCTTGCAAAACAGGCCTCAAAAAATTTTAAACTACTAAATATATTTGCAAATTATTAGCAATTATTGTCATCTATATACTATACTGACAAAATAATTAACAAGAAGAACAATAATAATAAAGAAGACAAGATTAAAGTTTAAAACCCTCTGATAACAAACTGTTATTGTAATCAATAGTAGAAAATTTACCATGGCTTCTTTATGTTTAAATGTTAAAAGCTGTTTTGACAAGACAAATTAAACCATAGAAACTATATAGCAAGTTCAAAAGGAAGCCTTTGCTGCAGAATCTTCAATTTTTCTCTCTTAAAAAGCTGCATCTTAGGGTTTTGCAATGCTCTTTATATGTTTGATGTCTTTGACCATAATACATTTTAAGTTTAAGAAATAAAGATTAGTTTCATTCATTCACTGGGACTGGAGCCAGAAAACCATCTGGAAATCCAAAACACAGGAGCTACCTTTTATGGAGATATGGAAACCATGACTAGAGGATTCTTTCCTTTATTCTAGTGCTCTACTCTGTCCTTTAGGGGAGAAACTACTGCTATGTTTAATTGCATACTGAGGACCCATGTGCAGTTTCTGGCATTTGTAGATTGAGAAAATCAGGTAGTGTAAATCAGATGCCATGTACAGTAGATGTCTTACCATCATCAGCTAGGATTATCAGATGTGGGCTGATATTCTAGACAACCGCAGGATAGCAGGAAGGAGTGAGTTTTTGGTATGCCTTTGTGGCCATGTAGGTAGTATCTGGATAACCCTCTTCTGCTGTCATTCCCATCAAATGTATTTAATACATTTTTAAATTCAGAAATATTTTATGAATAGCTACTTTTGCCACATCTTTTGGCAGTGATTTTTTTCTTAAAAAAATTATGTAGCAAATTACATTAGGATTAGGGTTGGGGCAGAGCAAATTGAATAATTCTTCAATTAAAGATAGTTTTAGACATTTTTTGGGGGGGACAATTACCTTTGTTAAAACAGGATTTTTTAAAGATTACTTTAATCTAAAGAAAAGCCTTTTGCAGTTATTCTATTGTATGTGGATGCCCAACAGTTTTTTCTCCTTAAAATACATGTTTTATTAATAATCTCAGTTTTATTTTTGTTCTCCTTTTCCCCTTTATAAATTCTTATTATTAATATGGTATTTTAATTACAATTTAAGGGAATATGTGTTTCATTTCATTAATTCTGAATCTCCCTGCATTATCTATCACTGACTCAAGTTCTAATATTTCAAGAAACAACATAAACTCTTTCCAGTGGGAGAAGAGTGTCTGACAATTTAATAAAGAATAAAATATGTTTCTATCCTATTTTCATATATCTATATTGGATCAGTCCATTGATGCAATATCCCAAAGAAATAGTTCAAACTAAACTATGTATGTCATTAGTGAGACTCCCATGTATTTGGGATTAACACACTCCGGCAATTTGCATACATGGATATCTGCTTCCTTATATTTTGTTGACTTTCCTGGATCAGAAAGATATTCCTTAAGCAAAGCAGGTTTGCAGCAGCACAGCTGAGGATGTAGAATAAAAGATCACCTTTCCCAGAATCTTCTATTTTTGTTTTAAATATTTTTTTATTCAAGGTTTTAGAAAGAACATAAAACTTAACAGAAACTAAAAACAGTGAGAGAAAACAAAGAAAGACAAAATGCAGAAAGAAAATGAAAAGAAATAGAAAATAGAAGTACATTTACAATATTAACTCTTACTTTATGACTACAAAAAAGAGCTCACTTTTTTCTATTGCCCAGTTTTTTTCTAATGAACAAAAGTATAAATCCTAAGTGCATTTTTTCTTGTTTCTTTCCCAGAATTCTTTGAGTGGACACACTTTGGTCCTGTCTACCAGCCTTGAAAAGTGGCTGGCAGTTATTGCTGCTATCACCCATCTTCCTAGGGATGTCTTTATCTGGTGTCTTTCCTGTTAACTCTGGCATGTGAAATAAAGAAGGACTTCCCCAGGTGTGTACAGTAATTTAGGGGCAAGTAAAAGAAGAAAAAGATGAAAATAATTAAATTCATTCTATGGCACCACCTCCTGGCCTTCTTGTTTCAGGGTGTGGTAATTAGAATAATCACCCACTCCTTTGCAAAACAAATCAATCACCCAGAGAATAATAACAACAGGGATCTTCAAACTGGGCCCTTTTATGACTTGTGGAATTCTGGCAGTTGAAGTCCACAAGTCATAAAAGGGCCAAGTTTGAAGACCCCTGAATTAGAAGATCAAATTTATTAAAAGAAAGAAAAGAAGAAACGTAAAAATTCTTTTTTAACTTTAGTCACATGCAAAACAATCAGTGGTAGAGGAAATAGAAATAAAAAACCAGTGTGTTATCCAATATAAATAGAATAGAATTCTTTACTGGCCAAGTGTGATTGGACACAAAGGAATTTGTCTCTGGTTAATAAGCTCTCAGTGTACATGCAAGCAACAAGGGATAAATCATGATCATAATCATAAAATACAATGGTCATAAATCATAAGATACAACACTCAGTGATAGTCATAGGATACTAAATAAAAGATTCTGATCAGATCATCAGATGATTTTAATCTGCTACTAAAAACATATGAGTAACTATTTTAGTATATAACTTTTGCATTTTAATGAGATATTGGTGGTGGTAGAAGGAGGGGAGAGATGCAAACGGGGCCAGATAACCTGTCTGCTACCGGTGCTGAATAAATACTGATTGAAAGGGAGCGGATGTTGATGCAGGACTACAAAGTAACTGACTCTTGGTATCTGCCTCCACCCTCCTTGCCTCCTTTGATGCTTTCTCTCTTCTAGTTCAACAGATGCCACCCAGACCTGCTGTTTGTTTTCCCATTTCTGCCGGGGCAGGAAGCTGAGTTGCCAAACAATGGGCAGGCTTGCCTATGACTGAAAA
The DNA here is from genome assembly GCF_016545835.1 of Crotalus tigris. Taxonomy (NCBI): domain Eukaryota; kingdom Metazoa; phylum Chordata; class Lepidosauria; order Squamata; family Viperidae; genus Crotalus; species Crotalus tigris. The sequence goes on from NW_024100564.1 coordinate 1,396,057, forward strand.
AAGAAAGGGGAAAAGATTTATTGCTGTGGGTGGGTTGGCCAAGGGACGTGTGTTCATTGCTTTAGAAGCTGCCATCATTGTCATGACTTTTCAATAGCCATGAAGACAAGTACAGGCAAAGTGTGGTCAAGGTGGGGGCGGGGAAATGGCCTTCATGATAGATACCAGGAGGTGTTTGTGGGCTGGAGGAAAAAACAAAGATGTTCAGACTCTCATACTATTCTGTCACTATTCTGCCTGTTAACAGAAGAACCTTAATTGGGTCTGAAACCCTATGTTGACATAATTGGTGTATTTGGGGAAGATCTTCAGGCCATTCTATATGAACAAGTGACCTTCAAACAGCATTTTAACTGACAGCACTTTTCTTTAAGGAAACTGAAGAAATGGAGGGGTTACGTTTTCTTGCTCAAAGAATGGATAATCTTATTTCATGTTTATTTATGTTCACATAATGTTGGAGCGTCCCTGGATGGAACAGAACATTGCTGCTACTAACCTGTATATTTTTACTGGCTACTTGAGTAGATTAAATAATTCTTCAGTGGCCAATGTGTTCTTTTTGTTACCCCAGTTATATTTTAAAGCTAATGGAGTTTAGGCTATCCTGTGAAATAACTTTAATTTATGACTACAACTGGGACCAGAGTTTCTGCCACAAAACAATGTGGGTACATCTGATTTTGCACATTCTTTTTTTGCCACAGTTAAGCAAATTACTGCTATTGTAAAGTGAAACATGCAAAATTGTTAAGCAACTCCAGCTTCCCTCATTGATTTTAGTTTTTGGAAGTTGGCTGGGAAGATCCCAAATGGTGATCACATGACTCTGGGAACCTGCAACCAGCCTACATACATGCTGGTTGCTAAGTGCCTGAATTTTGATCTGTGACCCATAGGATACTATGATGGACATAAATGTGAGAACAGGTTGTAAATCACCTTTTTTCACTGTTGTCATAAGATTGAACAGTTGCTAAATAAATGGTTGTAAGTTGAGGAATCTGTATTTTATGAAACAAAATACCAAAATCCCATTTCAGTGAGATAGCTACCAGACCTTTTCTCAATATAAATAATTCTAGAATATTTTGATCTGGGCTGTTTTACACCTCTGAGTGAGTAATTGACTTCTACTCCTATTAGAATGAGATATGCAGGCTTTTAGTAATTGAGCAAGGAAAAAAACCTCCTCTTATTTTTGGCAGCATCTGGGGGAAAGATGATGTTTAAAAGGCCAGGTTCTAGTCCCGTCTCACTTTTGAAGCAGATGTCAGATGATAACATAGTTTTCCCTTTTCACATTGTTGAAAGAAAAATTTTCATCAGGTTCCAGTCCAAGCCAGGAATAAAAATGGAGACTGCTTTAGAAAGAAGGTTCTAAAGAGCAGAACCACAAGACATGTGGCTCTGGAGCAGCTAACCACATGTTGCTGGGAGTGGTGGGTTTTTATACCTTCTTGGGCTTTTGTGTTTGGAGTTGTTCCTGTTCCTGTGGCTTTGTATTTCCTGTGCCACATACATTGACCTGAGTCTGAGTGTGTCCTTTTTGTAAAATTCTATTATCACCTAAAGATCATGTCCTGCTTTCCTGAGGCTGTGGCTGATGGCTATGTCCTGTGTTGGATGGGTGAGGGGTTGCTGGTTCTAATTTTATCACTCTGCTATTGTTAGCTATTAGTTTTGCTGCAAGGGATTTCAAAAGATCCTGTCTTGAGTGCGTTTCTGCAGGCAGTATTTGCTCATGAATGGGGCCTCAGTCTTTCTGAATGGGATTATGAAATCTGCATTTCTACAGACCTGGCCTGTTGAGTTTCTGGCTGGGGGAGAGGGAAAGATTTCTGCCTTTTAATATACCCCCAAATATTTCTTTGTCGGTGGACGGGTGCTGTCTTCCTACAATGTCAATTGGTCTGCTAATGCCCCTTTTTTCTTACAAGACTGAATGGTCTGGAAACCATTTCCATGAATGTTTCAGGCTAAAGCCAGCCTTGTTCTTGAGAATGACTTCCCATTTGCCTCAGTTTTCATATGTACTTGGTACCCCTTTTCCACTTTGAAATTCATTACAAAGGAGAAAAGCTCTGACTTCCTGCATGCAATACTTGCAAGCAGTTGCTCCTTTCAAGACATTGCTACTTCATGTTGTAAGGGCTTTTGCAACCTGCTGTGCATAATCATAAGGTCTGGGAGAACTTGATGGAGTTCTATGGAAGTCCAAGAAGGAAAAAAAAATCTGAATGCAATCAATTTTCTGTCACTAGGGCAGCATTTCTCAACTGCAGCTATTGTAAGAGGTGTGGACTAACACCCAAAATTCTCCAGTTATTATAATAGTAAAGTATATGAAAAGATAATGGACTATAATTTTTCCAACAAATCAGTTGGGTGCATAAAATACTTTAGTCTTTGCCCAATTATTCCCATATCTTCTTAGGAATCCTTCAGTTCAAATTTACAGTTCAAAAAGCATTATGAGGAAGGTTACAGTTCAAATAGCATTTTGAGGAAAAATGAAGTTATTTAATTATTCAAATTTGAGAGCTGAGATGAACTGAAAGTACTACTGGAGGTTTTGCAGCTTTTTAAAAAGTATCTAGATTTTTATCTAAAAAAGTGAAGATCATTATATACAAGCAAAATCAATACAGAAAATATAAACATAAAACATAATATAAAATGGTAGTATGGTAACTTCCATACTGTTGGAATTCACTTGATAGAAACTATTAACTAACTAACCAGCCAACTTTGCATACATTTTTCTGCTGGATTTCGTATAGTTTTTTATGTGCATAGCTTGCAAAACTTCAGCATAAGAATTCTTTTTTGTGGTATAGAGGTGAAAATGCAAAGTTTTTACTAATAAATTCTGCCATTGTTAAATAGATTCCTCCATCTGGAATCTATTCATCTGTAAAACCTACTAGATGATGTTGGGAAACCTTAGCTGACAAGTTGGACATGAAATCCAAATACCATCCAAAAATTTTCAAGTTATCTCCTAATACTCCAAAGCTAGTTCATTTTAGAAAGAAATTCATTATACAACCACAACTTTAGAGTTTGAAATGGGTTTAAAAATCCCAATTTCCACCACTTCTGATGATATGTCATTGCCCTACTTTAAAAAAAGAAAGAAAGAAAGAAAGAAAGAAAGAAAGAAAGAAAGAAAGAAATTGCCCATTCCTGGCCAAGATTTAGTTCCCTATAGTTCCATGAAGGAAAGCAATGTAGCAAGTAGTTGGGGTGAGTGATATTTGATTGATTGATTATATGCCACCAAGTTGTTTTTGGCTCCTGGCATCCACAAAGATTGGAGTAAGTAAGACGATATAATTGGGGCCAGAAACATCAAAGAGAGTAACTGACTCATGCCCCTTAGAAAATAAATATTGCTCCAGGTCATACATCATGATACCCTGTCATGCAGCCTTTACAATCATTATCAACGTTGAAAGGCAATGTCCATAATTGCCACTGCAGGAGAAAATGTGTAAGCTTTATGCCTTATACCTCTAGTTCTCAATTATGTGCCTTCTGAGAATGCATTCCACATTGACTCATTTTCCATATTGACTAATCCACAGGTGCCATTGCAATATACCATGAGAAGTCTTGTTATCACCTGTTAAACATGCAGAGTTGTAAACATCTGCAAACTTTTCCTGCAGCCTTCTTACTCTTATTTTAGTTATGTATTGAAGACATGAAAATATGAAGGGAGCTATAACTGTTTGAAAGCTAGCCTCCCCCATCACTGTGGGCTCTGCCAATAAATGCTGTGGTTATTGCTCTTTTCACCAGACTGCTCTTTGCCAATCTACCTCAAGGGTTGGCAAGGGATTAAAGGTATAGCCTTCCCAAACTCTGGGGAATGGACAATTTGCTTCTGTACTGTACATATCTGTGAAGTTCCAGAAACTATGTTGGGAGCCTCATATCTAAGGTTTTTAGAAATAGTTGCAGAAAGTTGTCCTATTCTCTTCAAGAGCCAACCAAAATCTGCTTTTTCTGCAATTATTAAAATACCCTCTAACTTTTCTTGGTGTTTCATAGTTATTTTGCAATTGGAGCTTAATGGAAAAGCTGGTATTCCAGATCTGCTGAGTTCTGCATGACCATAACAACCTGTAGTTGTTTGTAATAATCCCAAACTGACCCAACTGTGATATATTGAATTCATCTTGGGCTGGCAGAACTGAATTGTCAGGTGTATGCAATAAGTATGCAAATAGATCACAGGATGAAACATCTAATGAACACATCCAGGCATCAGGCAAATACTCAGAGAGGAGCAGTGACCAATTAATGGGGGGAAGGGGGTGCAATGTATTCCAGATTGATGATTCTGTCCTATAATCTTCAGTTTGCCTAGCTGTCAGCCCTTTGAGGTAATCTAAACAGAGAGTCACCATCTGACAGCTAACCAAAGCTCCAAACCAAAGAGGAAAAAACTATATAAGTAATTTATTGTAAGGTTACACTAGCATAATCTTGTAAATTATAAGATGTGAATCTCCTGCCACTACTAGAGACCTGGTTGTGGAATTTGAAATAATTTGGACAACATTCATTCTAGAATCTACAACAATTTTTTTGCATTTCAGAACCAGTTAATATAACTAGAATATAACAAGGATTTTAGTCCAATAATTCAAATGCTAAGAACAGAGGCTGACAACTTTAAGATTTGTAGTCTTTAAATCCAAGAATTCCCCAAGCAACCATGCTAGCTGGGGAATTCTGGGATTGAAGTCCATTTAAAATTCCCGAAGTTGGATACCCATGATTTAGAACTCTAAAAATAAATTTAAAAAACTGTTACTGAAGGCAAATTATAATCCTGCTAAATCTGCTGTAGATGGCACATCATAGATTATGAAAATAGATTAGATGGAGGATTCAGGGCATAACATTCATAGACATAGCGGAAATTTATCATCTCTTAATCCCTAATTTATGCACATACAGAATTTTGTGCTCATTGATTCTTTGCCTTAAACATATTACAAACATAAATGCTAAATTTGTGATGGTCCATATTTTGGAAATGTGTTATTTAATTTGTAAAATGTTTTTATTCATATGATAGATTTTGAAGTTGGATTTGCAGTAGTGAAAAAAAAATCAAGGGAAGAAGCCACCTTGGTACTTTTCATTTGGAAGCACCTAGAAGCCCTTTCTTCAAATCAACATACTTCATTCATTCATTCATTCATTCATTCATTCACTTTTGCAGGAAATGGAGATAATACTGGCCTGCTATATTGCAAAGAGTTTTATATCATTTTTTTGTCAGCCTAATTTGTAAGGTCTGTTTGTGATTTTTGCATATCCTGCAAGAGAGTCCCTCTTCCCAACCTTAATTAACAAGGGGAGTTGAGGTGTCTATCCCTTGGATTGGGACAGGAATATATTCCTTCCATTATAAGGAAGGATGTCTGAATGGAGACCAAAGAAGGAAAGTGGGAAACATCCCATAAATCTTCTCAGCTGGAAATTGCTCTGTCTCACAGGGCCATTAGGAGCAGCAGAAGCAGTGGTAGAAAGAATTGTAGATTTCATGTGCTTTGAAATAATATTATAGTGCTTTTGCTTGCAATGACTTATGTTGCTTGTAACCATCCAAATCACACATAGTGTGACAAATCTGTCATCAGCTTTCTGATTTGTTTCTTATTTTTAACCAATTATTTATTTATTTTACCACACCATGCTTCAAACCTGTGCTCAGTATTCCAAGAGAAAGGTTAGAAAAGAGACACTTCTGATACATAGGCATCATAGAGCATCACTTTTTCATTTTTGCCTCAATTATAATGGGAGTGGGGAAACTGTTGATTTCCATACATTACTCAAACATAATTTTGATCAGTTCCCACCAGTATCCTGCTTTTGATTCATTATCAGACGAACACCGAATTCTCATTCTTGTTTTAGGAAAGTCTAGATAGAAGCACCATTAGTTCTTACAAGGCCTCTTGTTTTAGATCTCTCTTGTGATGGAGAAAACAGGTTCAAATTTATCCCCTAAGAACAGTTCTGAAGGCATTATCACGTATGAAATTTAAATCAGTCAGAAATAAAAAAAAACCGACTAATATTGACTGGAATTCTTGCTCTGTTTTCCTTTCATTGTCACACTAATAACATTAGGCATGTGAGTGTGCTGAAGTGCTATGAGTGAAAATGACTGTAGTGTGTTATTTAGAATATTATATTTGTTTATAAGCATCTACAAAAAAACACATAGCTTTTGATGCAGGAAATGAACATTGAGAGGTAACTGTAGCATAGCTCCTGGTAACCTAAGAAAAATATATTTCTTAATATGAAGTTGAAAACTGTCAGAAGACTTTACAAACCAGTGAGAGAATGTACTTTTGGCAAAGAAGAAAAAAAGTAATTATAACTAAAAGCAGAGATAAAACAGTGTGTTTATGAGAGGCGGATGACTTCAAAGCCCTTGAATTAAGGAGCCCCTTGAGGGACAAGTGGATTATGAGGTCTCTAACTCTGAATCATACAATTCAGATTTCCAAGATCTTTGTCTTACTTTCCAGTGTATACAAGTTGGGAATTTGTGCTTTCTCTGTGGCCACCCATGCCCTGCTAGAAGTCCATCTAGCCCTGAACTTGCTGCCCTCCTTAATAACCATAAAGACTTAGGGTTTTTTTTTTTTTGGGGAGGCCTCTTCCACTATTCATAACTTTTATACATGATATACACAGAACTGGAGATCAATTTTTATGCTTCATTATTTAATATACTTCTCATATAATCTCATATTGAAGCTACTGCATGGTATCTTTAAAGTTTCCCTCCTTTTTTGCCTCACACTAAGTCAAAGATTTTTGTGAATGGTACAATATGGGCTGTTTTACAACAGTCAAATGTTCTATGAAACAAAACAAGCATTTGATGTAGTATTTATTTAGAAGCTCAGATTAAAATGTGTAGTTCCTGAAGGGGTTGTATCTATGTACAGAAAATGTAAGGAAATTATTTCAAGGTTAAATGATTAATGGGGATTTCTTGAAGATAATAGATATTTTAGTTTTATTTAATTTCAGCATTCATATCCTATCTTACTGCTCAAAACCTTCAAGTTAATTTTATAATAACATTTTTAAAATGACAAAACAGAATTCCTTTTGAGAGCCTGGAAAGCATGGAAATAGCCAAAAATAACAATGTACAATGGCTCTAGAAATCATGGCTTCAGTTTAGGTATGTACCAGGCTACTGTAGCTTATTCCAATTGGTAGAATTTCTCTTATTCAACAAGCTCTGGATTACAAATTTTTGACTTCACATGGTATGTGAAGCCAGCTTGTATTCAGATTAATAAGTAGAGCCCAAACTAGGGATAATTTTTTAATACTATGAGAATCCTATATAAAATCAAAGAGTTTAAGTTTTTTCTTTTTCCTTTTTTGTGTGTCTTCAGGTCAGTGTTGATTCCTGGTGACTACTGCAGTTTTCTTGGCAAGGTTTTTTTAGAAGTGTTTTGCCATTGCCTCCTTCACAGGAGAGAGGGGGGGAGAGGGAGAGGGAGATAGAGAGGGAGAGAGAGAGAATCTGGCTCCATGCCCAAAGCAGAACTAGAACTTACAGTCTCAGTTTTTAGCCAGATGTCTTAACCACTATCCCAAGCTGGCCCAACTAGGTTGTGGCTTACACTACAACTGTTCCAAATTCTCTCTTTTATTTTATATTTCTCAGTGATCTAAGCATGAACAACATCAGTGAATTGCTGCCTGGAGATTTCCATCACTTACATTTTCTGGAAGAACTGTAAGTATAATGAAACATATATTGCCTTGACATCTTTTAAAAGGTTCTCTAAATAATACCCAAAACTGAACAAGTTATATTTGAATGTGAGGCAGAAAAATCTGGAGACCACTCATATTGTTCACAGAAGTAAAAAAACCACACACACACACACACACACACACACACACAGAGAGAGAGAGAGAGAGAGAGAGAGAGAGAGAGAGAGAGAGAGAGAGAGAGAGAGATAATAACAACTCAGTAAATTATTGCATTTTTATTTAGGTGGTAAAAACCTTCCTGACACTCAGTGCTTGTTTCTGTAGCAAATGTTATGCCGCTCGTGTAATCTCATCTTGAAGCTATTTCATGGTTTCTTTAAAGTTTCCCTCCTTTTTTTTTTTTTTTTTACTTATCTGCATAAGAGTAGAACTTTTCCACATATTTACAGTAGGGACATCCAACCTTAACAGTTTTAAGATTTGTGGACTCCAACTCCCAGAATTCCCCAGCCATCTAGCGAATATTGTGTGTACATTCTGATTGGCATATCTCATATATGATCTTGCAAAATAGGGAAAATGCAAATGTAACACAAAACAAAAAACATGATATTGGCTTTTATTTAGACAATGTGAACATGGAGTAATATATAATTTGAATTTGTGAAAAACCATTAAATGCAGTTTGCTCTTTGGCTAAAGCAGGTATTGTAATTCATAAATCATAGATTATAAGCCATGAAAATGACAGAAATATTAATTCCAGTTTTACAGAAATACATGTAGATGTAATTTCTTGTCACTTCTTATCGAAAGTTTCAAAATGTCATTATTTGTAGCAAAAGTGACAATTGATTTTGTTAAAAGACAGTGTTTGAAATTAAGGATCTTAATCATAGCATTAATTTGTTGTGGTAAATTCAGGCAGATCATCACAACATTGTTTATTAAATAACAAAGCACCATTTGAACCATTTTTAACTCTTTCAAAAGAATGAAAAGAAGTTATGATGAGACTAATCTTGAGTTGATTCGTCTAACTGGTCACAATATTTAGTTAATCACTAGTTAAACACATGCATTAAAAACTGGCATGTTTAATGATAATTCATAATGGATTCACTATTAATTCCTATTTAGGGTAAATATTTAGTATACTAAATATTTACCCTAAATAGTATATCCTATTTAGTATATGCAGTTATGAAAATGAACGTCTGCAATCTTGTCCTAGCAATATGTTGAGATCACTGATCATTAGGTCTTCCAGAGCTTGCAAAATCTAAGACTACCATCAGATGGTAGCGAAGAAATACTTACAACCCCAATTCTTTGTTGCCATCTAGTGTATGGTAAGTCTGATCTTCAGCTATAAGAGTTATCTTAGAGTAAGACAAGAGAAGATAGTGTATACAGTAAAAATTGCTTTTCTAATCTATAAATCAGGATACTGAAGAAAGCTACTATTTATAGCTTGTAGTGAAAATGTATAAATTATTTGAATGATTATGTGCTGAGGATAGAATAACCTCCTCAGTCTAAAAGGCGCAAGAAAATAAAGACTGTACCAGCAGGTATGACTTAAAACATTACTTTCGGGCCAGGAGCTTGCACAGGGTTACTGCAAGCAGATGTGCAAGTTGTATAGTACACAAATGCATCTTGACATGGAGTGGCACCAAGTGATGGGAATAGTGGTGGCCAAATGTGGCACTGCAGGGTGCCAGTTTGGAGGAAGAAACCAATCCAGTTACTATTCTAATGTTGTTTGGACTCACACTTAACTATTAATCGATAAAGTTCTTTGTTTTTGACTTACAGTGATGTGCGAAGCTATCCATTATGATTTGTCATTATGGCCAATTCAACAAATGATGGTTAATATTATGTATATTCTTCACCATCCAGCTGGCTGTAATTGAAGAATTAAGAGTTTCTTCTTAATATTCTCTTGTGGAAAACCCATATTGTGTCCATTGTCCTTAGGAGATTTTGTGATGCTGTATGTCACAGATACTTTACACAGATTCTTTAGAAAGCTGATTATAGAAAAGGTGGCATAATATCCAGGGCAGGCCTATTTGTGACTAAGCCTCACTGAGGTCAATGGGACTTCAGGCCTAATGAGGCAAACACATAAAGAAAAGTTGAGACCCTGAAAGCTGATAGTAGTCCTGAACTGTAAAAGTCCATTTGTTTCTTATATCAAAAGAAATATAATTTTATCCAGTATGATTTTTTTCCCCCATCTAATTAGAAACATCAGGCCAAAGGAAGTTTGTTAGAATATTGTAAGTAGCAAAGAGACTTAAGAATTAGACAGATGAAGATTTTGCTGATTGACAAGAAGGACTGGAAATGCAACAGGGGTGTCAGCAGGAGCAAAGAATACTGCTGTGCCAAAATATACAAGGCTAAACAGTCAGTGATTCATGATAGGGAATGGAAACCAGTGTTGACAGCTTCATTGGCATATCTGCTCCATTTTGTTGGCTTGTGTTTCAGGCATATACATAAAGCACACATCTCAAGTTAACTGGAGTTCTGGGAGTTGAAGTCCACACATCTTAAAGTTGCTAAGTTGCTAAGATGCTAAGATTGGGAATTACCGTCCTAGAGACTAAAACAGCAACAACCATTCTTTGTATAATTCATTATATATGAAATTATTCCTTCATGATTCAAATGGTGTTCTCTTCCTATTAAAGGAGACCTCCTTGAAAACTGAATTTCCCTGTTTTCTCTTTATGTATATAATATACATTTAAATATCATTTCTGCTTACTTTTGTAAATAAGAAGCATTTTTGTGAAAAATTGTCCATCTTGTTTTCTAATATCAACAACAACAACAACAACAACAACAACAACAATAATAATAATAATAATAATAATAATAATAATAATAATAATAATAATAATAATATAGTTGGAAGGGACCTTGTAGGTCTTCTAGTCCAACCGCCTGATCAGGCAGGAAACCCTACCATTTCAGACAAATGGCTATCCAGTCTCTTCTTAAAAACTTCCAGTTTTGGAGCATTCATAACTTCTGGAGGCAGGTTGTTCCACTGATTAAATGTTCTAACTGTCAGGAAATTTCTCCTTAGTTCTAGGTTGCTTCTCTCTTTGATTAATTTCCATCTATTGCTACTTGTCCTGCCTTCAGGTGCTTTGGAGAATAGCTTGACTCCTGAGATATCTTCCTACATATAGGCAAGCATATACTTATGTGCTGCTACGAATGCTATTTATAGGTGTCACATTCCATTTCCTAATTGGTAATTTCCTTTACAAAATAGCAAATTTTCCATTCTTCCAATATCTATACCAGACAATGATAGAATTTCCTGCGCTGCTACTCGGCTTCCCATCAAGCATAGGGTGAGGGATTTCAAATACTTCTTCTCAGCTATTATTCTAGTTCTTCCCCATAGGAGTGCTCACTGAATTGTTTAAAATGTAGAATTTCTACAATTGTATCCATGTGTTGTATCCACACAGCTCATTTATTTTCAATGCCTGTTGAAAAAGTTATTCTTATTCCTAAAACTTAAATTCATTGTAACCAATTTTTAAAAATTTCTCATCCATTAAACTTATTTGTCCAGTGAATCAAATTGGTAAAACAGATACAACATTATCATTAAAAAAATTTAATCCCCAATTTTGGGAAGAAGGTGCACACATATATGTATGTACAAGAATAAATACAAATATAGATAAATCACAAAAATGAAGTGAAATAAGCAGCAATTTGGACACAGCTTCTGTGTTTCCAATTTGTTTTATCAGAATATTGACTCTTTCAGGATAGAGAAATTAAATAAAATGCAACAATTTTAATGAGTTGCCCTCTTAAAAATTCATCATATTCTAATTGATAATGTTCTACAAAACATTCATGGGTTATAGTCTGCTTTTTTGTTTTAAAAAGAAAATCTTATGCTCAACACTATTATAGACACAATTTCTCTAAACTCTAGAGAAGAATAGAAATCTATACAACAAATCGGATTTATATTTTTGTATGCAGGAATAGGGTGACCAGGGTAACACATTTGTAATTGTCTTTGGGGGAAATCCAAAAAGTGTGTAAATATCAATGAATGCAAGAGGAATGCAAAAGACTCACTTGACCCAAAAAAATAATCTCTAAGGGACTTCTTAAAAGTGATCAACCTTGCCCTAATGTTGGTCCTAAACATTGAGTCTAAAGATGGATGATTTCCTTAATAAACCATCTAAAAGAATATCTTGTCTGCAAATATGAAAATAAGAGGAGATTGGTATGAATAAAACTTTTAGCTATATAAATATAATTAATATTGCGAAAATTATAACTGACAAAGATTATTTCAAATACTGATGGGAAATCACACCTTAATAAGACCACAAAAAACAGGATATTGATTTATGAATTGATATTATTGTTATTTGTATGATAGTAAAATATGAAGATGCTTATGTCTAACTTTGTATACATCAACAGTTCCAAAAACTGTAACTGTGTAATGAGGGGAAAATGGAAAAATATGGGGAAGAAAGGAGGATCAGGGAAAAATACTGGATTGTAAAGTACTGAACAGATTTATATTGAAGAAGTTAATCTTAAATATCTGAACCCAGACATGTTGTTTACTAAGCACTAAAGATAGTAATTCTTAAAAATCAATAAAAAAAATTTTAAAAGAATATCTTGTCTGTAGTTTTGAAAACAAAATGGTTTGTGACAATGAAACTTTTCCAAAACTTAAGAATATTATCATAGAGATTCACCATTTGTTGCAATAAGATCTGAACTATAAATTCAAAAGTATTATCTCACTTGTATGAGGAAGGAAGGAAGGAAGGAAGGAAGGAGGGAGGGAGGGAGGGAGGGAGGAAGGAAGGAAGGAAGGAAGGAAGGAAGGAAGGAAGGAAAGAAGGAAGGAAGGAAGGAAGGAAGGAAGGAAGGAAGGAAGGAAGGAAGGAAGGAAGGAAGGAAGGAAGGAAGGAAGGAAGGAAGGAAAGCAGCTTTTATTTTACAGAAAATCCTTCCTCTATAATGACCTCTGGTTCCCCTCGTAATGACTCTATCTTGCTGAAAAGTATAGGAAGGCATTTCACTCCAAGCTATCATTATATTGCCTAACAAAAGACACTGTTAAACATTCGGCTGTATTATCTTGACCTTGTTTGTTCTGTTTATTACAGGCGCCTATCTGGAAACCAACTCTCTAAAATTCCAGAAGGAGCATTTTCTGGCCTCTACAATTTAAAAATTTTGTAAGTCACAATTTCTTCTAACTGCTGCTGCTTTACTGGTCTTTAGACTTTTATTTGGACCTCTAGTTTTACTTCCCAAAAGCTTCATGTTATTGTACTTTCTCTAACTATATATTGAGAAATTCAGGCATTTTAACACGATCATTTTACTTGTTAAATGTTCTTGCTATAAGGAGCAGGATTTGAACTTTTATCAAACTGTTTCAGGTGCTGGTCATGGGAGAATCTCATGTGAACAAGATGTTCAGAACTTATAAGTGTGCCTCCCTCTGCATAAAAGTTCTTAAACAGACCTGGAACTGTATGATTTTCACTATGACAAGCTTCATCATCTGCCTGCACTTACAACAATGTATTTCAAGTTGATTTTCTTTGACTTGATGAGTTATGTTATGTGGAGAGTAAATAGTTGCCAGTAGGCCCTTAGGATTTATTTTACTCCAGAAACAGTACTAGCTTATAATTACATTGCTGCCACTCTCTCGTTCTCTCATTTAACTCCTTCCCTGGTACTGGGAATACTGGGATTGAGGCTTAAGTAGCCATTGGCATCTCTTATTGGAACTGGGGGCCTTTTTCCTCTGATTACTTCAAACAGTAAGATAGACGGCTGTTTTTCTTCATGGTAGTGCCCCAACAGTCTGGTTCTAGTGAATGATTGATGCTCTCAATGGTTCAAGTTCTATTTTCCCAAATATATTTTTTTACAATCTCCTCTTCTGCAATAAACATTTTAGTTCACGGGCATGTTTGGAACCCAACCACAATGCAAAATCACCGTAGCTGACAATGTTTACATGAAACATACAAGTATCAACCTGCTCCTCAGATTAGAGAGTGCAGGGCTGTTCACGAGGCCTTCTAAAAATCCTACTCTAAATCCCTGGGTTTAGAGATGAGTCGCTTCTTTATCCATAGCCTGCATTAGGCACCGAATCAAAGAAACCAAGAAAATCACAGAAAACCCACCCTGTCTCAACAAGGGCAACACTACACTCGGGAAAATTGCTTTTCATCAGTGTACATTGGAGCAATTCCCATTGAAATGGTTAAACGTGTTAGTCTCTCTGAAACTAAAACAGTTTTAGCAGTTTTAGCAGTAGCAAAGCTGCCCATGGGCTTTAAGAAAAAAAAATATTGTGTGATTCTCCTGAGGCTGAAAGTGTATTAGTCAGGGAGCACTGGCAGTTTGAGACAAATGGCAATGCTTGCCTGAACATCCTGGAGTGCACCGAAAACAGTCTTGTGATGGAATCATAAATAACCTTTATCCTTCCTTGACAGCAAACAAATTGGGCACCATTTTAACAAAAGGATTATCATTTTAGCTTTCATTTTAAATTGAGGGACTTATTATCTGAAGAAATAAGAGCAAAAATATCTTCAGGTGGCCCTCATACTGAGATTAGGGTAGGTTAATGCCCTATCTCAGACCAATTGTGCTTCATCTTGCTTTAATCTTCTATTAATCTATGTGGCTGATCAGAAGGAATGTTTCCCAAAACGACTGTTAAAGGGTCTACTAGGTCTCCACGTATGAGAATGAGCTTTGCACAACAGCCACCACCCAAGATCTACACAACATGAAGACTTTGTCCACTACTGCAGCTGTCTTATTTATTTATTTACTTATTTGTTTGTTTGTTTGTTTATACTTTTACACTGCCCAATAATGTAAGTTCTTCTTGGTGTACACTCATGCTAAACAAGTAGAATTACATCAAAATAAAAACACCCCACTCTAAAAAGAATATCAAACAAGTACAAAGATAAGCACAAAGGACCAGACAAAATGTTGAGGACAACAATTGTAATGAAATAGATAAAGCATACATTATCTTCAGATTAAAATTGTTTAACCTTTTTATTTTTCTTACTTTTATGATTATATTTGAAATTACTCAGCCCAAAGTCTCCTACATAAACCACCTCAAAATAAAACACTGAATGCTAAAAAAAAAAAGAAAAAACCAGCCTATATCCCAGATTAGGTTAGCCATTTTGCTTTTATCTATTTTGATTGCATTTCTTGTATTTTTGTTGTTGTTCTCAGATTTTGGATTTTATTATGTGTTTTATTCCATTCTATGGAATCAACCTGAAAATATTTAATTATTTATTTAATAAAATTGTATAAACTGTATAAAACCTAATAATATAGCAGGGGGTTGGAGTAGATTATCTCCAAGGTCCCTTCCAACTTTACTACCACTATTATTATTATTATAAATACATATTATAAAAAAATCAACCTAGTTAAAACGATGGGGACAGAGGGAGCATGATGAGAAGGAGAGAAGGTGATACCTATTGTTAATCTATCAAGCATCCCCAATGTGAAGCCCCAGTTAACTGCATAACGGAAGTTAAGGAGGGTTGAAAATGACTTCACTGCAGGGGGGGGGGAAGAGGGGAATAAGATGTTCCAAAAGGCAGGTGCAACTTAAAAGAAGGCTCTTCTTCTGGACCCCACCGGTTACTAAATGAATTAAATCTATAGTAAATAATTAAGCTATATTTTAAAACAATACATGCCCAATGAAACTTAGTCCTTAACAGGATGTCTTCCACTTTTTTAAAAAAATGAACCTTTGCTGTTTGCCATGGTAGGAATCTTGGAACATTTTTTCCACTTGAAGCACAAAATGAAAACAGTAATAAAAAATGATGCCGTGTTCTAGAAGACTGGGACATGTTTCTGCAATGAAATGGAAACTGAGAAATTAGTGCCCCCTTTGAACAAGCTGCCTGAAGCAAAGTTCTTATATATTGCTTCATAGTGAGACTGGCCTTGTTGAAGGCGTATGTTATGCTTGCAGCCATGTGTGTTAATTTAGTGTCTCTGATTCCTGCTATGAATCTTGTGAGAGGCTTTCCTGTAATGCCCCACTGGTGCTCTGTGAGTCAGTTTGTTACCAGGCAAGTGGGTGTTGTACAATTCCTAGATTGTACAACATTTCCCAGTTTCTACAAGGACCCATGCACCCATCTACTCTCAATTCATTCTTTCCTGGAGTGACACAATAGCAACTGGAGGAGGCTGTAGGGCACAGAGTCAAAGCTCTCAGGGGATTTGTTGGGATGAGACTTGGAAAAATACCCACCAATTAAAAAAAATTTTGGGAAAACATTTGCTTTCAGGCAAGGAATGCAGATTAAGCACCCAATTCCAGCATGCCATAAGTTCCGAGAGAATTCTTTTTATAGGGTTGTCCTGAGTTTTGGTGTCCTACTCTCACCTGCCACACCAGTCATCCGCAGTGCAGTACAAAGAAGGATCACAAGGGCTCAAATACAGAAAATCTCTTATAATGCTAGAGCTCAGCTCTAAAAGGTTTTATTTAATTAGGATGCAATCTTTACTTTAGTCAGGATGCAATCTTGCCTAAGAGTCAGCCATAGTATCTCCTCTGAAAGCCCACTCCCTTATTTTCTGATCTCTGTTATTTAATGTTGAAGGAAAGACACATTGCCTATGTTTAAAAGTATTTATTTGGCATAATTCATTTATTCCTGTAACAAAGCTGAAAACTGTACTATATTTATATTAGTAAATGCAAGAGGCATAAGTCATATTTTTTTAAAAATATAAAATCATACATAAATACACACACCACCACACCCCTTTGGGTTAAACCTCATAACTTCAAAGAATGTTTAGTCAGATAATTTATTCTAGGACTTGAAATAGATTTTGATATTTATTATTTGTTTTCTTTATGACAAAATTTGTCTCCTGATTCTATCACGAGATTTTAAGGGGCTCTGAAATAGATTAATCAATGTCAAGTCTTTGTAGCATAAAATTCTCATCAAACTATTTCAGAATGTTTAGCACCAGTTTAAAATGATCCAATTGTTTCAACATCCCAATATCCAATGCATCATGATGGCCAGTATTTCTTTGTCTCACTTAGTAATTATAAGAGTGCTAATAGATGATAATATTAGCTCCAATTCACTTGATCAGATTGAGAATTTGGAATGAACAGGTGAATGCAAAGTTTAATTCATGGGAAATATCTTAACATGTTTGCTTTACCACTGATGTATAATGCATCTCTTGGCCTACTTATGGATATTCTGTCGTGTATGTTCAGATTTTCAAGTGAGCACTTTTGCTGATTGCACCACATAGTTCTCTTTTTCCATGCCAATGGCTGCATTAAGAAATGAGTCCTGGCTGAAATTGAGGCTGGACCTCTCTTCCTTAAAATTTAAAATGTATGTTTGTTTCCAGGGCCTTGATTTACTTTACAATTTTTCATGCTGCCTGCTTTATTTCAATTTTAATTTTTAAATTGCCTTCTTAATATAGTCATTTTGAATCTCAACGGGTATGGGCAGCATAGAATTTTTAAAAATAAATAAATTCTATTTACATGGTGTCATGTCAACAACACAGTTTTGGCCTCTAGGCCAGTGATGGCGAACCTTTTAGAGACCGAGTGCCCAAACTGCAACCCCAAACCCACTTATGCATCGTCGGGTGCCGGGTGGGTGTGACCATTGGGTGAGTATGGCCCATTGGGTGGGTGTGGCCATTGGGTGGGTGTGGCTGTGGTGGTAATGGCAAGACTGGGTGGGACTAAAAAGTTCAATCAATCAATTCCAACTTTGCAAGATCTTTTTTTTCCCACAAGAAGTTGAAATTGACTGATTGAAACTTTTTTTTTTTTGTACGTGGCGGTGGAGGCCTAAAGCGAAAAGGTTTTATAAAACCCAGCTGAAGGCCTAGGACTGGGGCGACAGTGCACGTGCCCACAGAGAGGGCTCTGAGTGCCGCCTCTGGCACCCGTGCCATAGGTTCGCCACCACAGCTCTAGGCCAATTTGATGAAGAAACCAAATGTTCAGTGCAATTTATTTCTGTTTCAAATTGACCTGTGAACATGCCAATTTGAAGAACCTACAATAGGAGTGTGAGTTCAGCCAAAGGAAAATAACAAGAATTGTGAGCTCACCTTCTTAAGTGTTCAGCAATGGTATATATAAAATCCATCTCATAGTGAGCATTATTGCAATCGGGTGGGAGAGTGTCATTCCTTCCCTCTAACTTCAGAGAAGCAGTGCAAAGGAGAAGTCTGGTAGCAGAAGGCTGAGTTGAAGTATGGCAAGTTAGAAAAGTTCTGGTCATGCCAAGAGAATGTTTTTATTGCAGAAAACATGCATGGAGCCATCAAGATTGGATTCAGAAAGTGTCGGTCAATTAGGCAGGAGACTAGAGGCTGCTTCAGATGTGAGGGCTGACTGTGTGGGAAAACATTCCTATGACTAAATGAATAGCTTTCCCCAGAAGGCATAGAGAAGCACATGAATCAATGTTGTCTCTTGAAATCCTTCCCTGGAGTGGCAGATGAGCAGCCCTTGATCTATACTTCTTTCCCTTTCATCTTCTTCAATCATTAAAACTGAAGAGAGTGAATAAAGTCACAAAAGAAGGGGAACAGCCTCAGAGTTCTGCACTGCATTTATTACAGTGCAAATGTATGTATAAGCTCACATATATACAAAGCAGGACTCAGAGCCCCACTGAAGCCCTTGTTGCCACAAGTAAAAATATGAAACATACAATACCTAAACACAATGGTCTGTGTTAATAATTGAAGAAGATAAATATAAGCAATCCATTCATTCTGATCGATTTAACCCTATTCTAATGGAGAGCAATTAGCATAAATGCGAATCATGGTTTGACTGGCAGTCTCTAATTTCTGAATGTTTATCAGCCCTTCTGAACAGAGTCGACGTACATATGACTTGGGAACAATATCTTAATCCATAGGGGAGTACTAAAAGCAAGAGCAGCAGACTCCAACATTCTCCAAGGTTCATTGTATATTATGTGCCATCTGAAATAGATTGTATAAAATCCAAATTCACATACATTTTATTCATTGTTTATCTTGTTGGAACAGAGGTGTAGTCTTTTCATTATATACAGCAACCCTGAGAAAAGGAACTTAACTTATGGATGACTTTTTTTTAAAAAAAAAAAAACTTTGTCCTCCCCAAATCATAGGAAGTGAAGAACAAGAGTGATACCAATAGGTGCTGATATTTTGCCTTCACATTAACTGAGGCAAACATGTGTAGCCAACAGCACTGGGAAACTTACCTGACACTGTCAAGCTGCTTCAGAGTCAAGGATGGTGACTGTGTAGAAGTGCGTCAACATTAACAATGTAAAATAAATGTAGCGCAGTTCTATTAAAATTAACAAATAAGCAAAAGTAAGCTAAAACAATGATATAATTAGTCTCTGTAATCATATGTCAGTAATATCAGCCCAGGAGCACCGAAAAGCTGCAAGTGAGTACAGTACTGGATGTGCCTCACAAAGGAAAATACTCTCCAACAGAAGGCGGAAAGGCTCAGTAGACAGGTCCTGTCTCATTTAGCCATGCTCTGGATCGTTAAGGGAGAATTCATTATTCCTGAAACCAATTACTAACAGAAAATTCTACAGTGTTTTCAGAGGTAGTCCCATGTACATGTTAGACTAATCCAAATGGGAGTTAATTAGCCCATGGCTGGAGTTTTGCACATCCAGATAGAATGAGACTTGGATTAGCAGCTTCAGTTGACAAAACATGCTCCTTACTACCAAAATCACTCAATCATTTCATAATAGCACTGGAGCTAATATCACACTCATATTGCAAACCTGTAAGGAAATCATATTTTGTCTTTGTCTGGGGTGAGTGTTAGATACCACTATATCTAACAGATCTTCAGGTTCTCCTGGATTAGGAATTTAAAAAAATCTTTATTATGGAGTCTCCTAATCCAAAACAAAGTTTTGAACGATGCTTCCATTGTGCCAACATTTCCATTTCCCAAACCCTCAAAAGTATTTCAAGTGTGATACATGGCCATCATAATTTCTGCTGAGATCCCAATGCTAAGAACAATCAGTAGTCTGCCCAACTACAATCCTGGTAAAAAATTTTAAAAAAATGTTCTGATCCAGAAAATATAATAATTGTTTGCTCACACCGCATTCCAATACAAGAACCTCCATTTTCAAAAAATCTAATAAAAGTCCAGCGAGAGCACCTTGACCTATCATGGAAAGGCTTGCAACCAAAGGAAAGAAGATATACTATCCTATACTTTCATTTTCAAGTTATTATGGCTTGACGTAGCAAAAGATACTTTTGATCTCAGAATTACAATTCTAATTCTCCAGTATTCAATTGCCTGATATAAAAGCTGTCCTGCCTCTCGCTGACATTGGATTAATAAAGCCAATGGCAACTAAAAAGATCATCCTGCTTCTGCTTTCAAAAATTTGCTATGATAATAGGGCAGATCAAGTGAAGGCTGTGTTTCACTGTAATAGAATGTGGTTTCATTATATTAATTAGTGGCATTTATAATGCTCATCACCTGCAGCTCACAGTACTTTTTTGTGAAGCAATGATCTCCTCATGTAAGGTTAATGAGATCCAGTTGGGCTACCATACCACATAGTAATTTTTTCATCCCACCAGGATGTGGGCTTCTTGTTATTGTCAATGGAGTTGCTGCTGAAATGTCTGTTTCCTAACATGGAAATGCAAATTTAGTAACATACAATAATTACTGAAAGCATGATGCAAGTATGATGAATCCAAAAGTTACTGTCTAGTTCTTGCCATTCATATTAGCATAAACTTCTCTCTGTCCAATAATAGAGTGGAGGTGGGGTGGGGGTGGGGGTAAAAGAAGCCTCCATTCTCCCTCCCAGCTTCTATTCCTCATATGATGCTCCTGCAAAGGGAAATGTCTCGATGTTTTCGTAGATTGGCATGCTGCCATATCAGTATGTCTGTTGTCAAAAAGAAGGTGAGGGTAAAAACAATCTGCTTTTTCTTTTTCATTTCCATTGCTGCAGCCAGAGCTGTATACCAAGTAAGGGGGTTGCTGGCTGGACATTTATAATGGAAATACAGAGAAATCAAAGGCTGTTACCTTCAAAATGGTATTAGCAAATCCTTGCTCCAAGTAGGTGTGAACTTCATGGAACTCTGCTTGGGTTGAAATGAGCTGTATTTTTTTTTTTCAGATTTAGAAACAGTCAGAAGAACTTGCCATATTTCCATTTTTCTCAGGTTCACTCACAAATCAGATACTTAACTGCACTAGCGGTTACTAGAAGTATTTATTGCAAGATGATTGAGCAGGCAAGAGCTTATGTTTTCCATGTGAGACTTACAAGAAAGGCTCTGTCCCCATTCAAAACAAATGTGATCTTTAACCAAGAGGGTTACTGTATTGTTCCAAACCACCATTTTGTCCCCTTTTGATTTTTGTATCAAAGAAATAAAATGATACAGCCAAGAGATGAGCATGGTCCACGTTGTGCTTCTGTTGTTTATTTGAGTAAATGCAAATGTCTATCATTAGCTGGAAATGTTTACTAAAAACTGTGTGGCTGGTAGGTCACTCCCAGTAGAAATGACACAGTGTCCATGAAAACCTTTGATTAAAATCATTGTTCCATAGACACAAACAAGCTACATGGCCTCCCACAACGTAGCTTCTTTCCCCTTTTATCTACATTTGTCAATTACCTCTGATGGTTCATCAGATGCTCAGCCATTGTACTCTAATGATGCAACAAGGAAAACAGGAGAAAGTGGGAAGCTGTAGCTTCATCCTTTGTTCTTTAGTTACTAAACTAAGCCTTCATTATAGTAGCCCAAGTTCTATAAGCTTTCAAAATTTATTGGCTTAAGTGAATACAGAATATGTGGAATTCCATTCCTTCGCTTTGTCCATTTCTCATATTTCCTCCATGCATCTATGGAGCAGATGACTCCCGTTTAAACGATCTGTCACAGTTTATGCAATAAAAAAAAAGCTCAGTGAAAGGTACACACAAAAAACACTCAAAATCAAAAATTGTAGCAAAATACAATTTTCTAGCCACCATATTACCACCTATCCACAAAATAAATATATAACTTCTTTCCCAACATCAGTTTGTCTTTATCACTTTAGTTCCTTGAAATCTTTCCTCAAGACCCACTTTTCACTTGGAACTGCTGTTTCAATCTCCTACACCTCTTTGTAACTTACTACATGGTCTATAACTATCCCAAAGCAGTGTTAGGTAGAGATATCCACTTTACCCTTGCCTTAACTTTCTTCTTGTCATTTCCTTCATGCTAAATTTTAGACTGTAAATAAACTCTTTGGGAGTTGGGACTAAGGAGTTTTCTTTAAAATCCATGTCCAATGATGGAAGAAATCACTAAATAACAACAATAAAAGCTGCATTTGGTAAATTGTAGAAAGCTAAAATAAATGCATGAACCAAATGGTGCTGGATTGTAAAACTGTAAAGACATTAGGCCTGGACTTACAGCACTTATCCTATCAATTTGTGTAAACCCAATAACCTGGCCTTTTATTCCACATATTCTGCAATCTTCTGCTGATTAGTGGGAAGTTTGTTCCTCAGATAGTGTCTGTTGTCTGAAATCTTGCTTAGAAAAAGAAATGGGTATATTTCATTACATGGAAGTTATCCCTATAACTTTAAAAGGTATATGTTTAAAAGTTATCCTTTCTATTTCTGTAATTATAGGATGTTACAGAATAATCAGCTCACTCGGATTCCAGCGGAGGCTCTATGGGATCTTCCTAATCTTCAGTCACTGTAAGTCTTTGTGGATTGCCATTCTGAACTATGGAAACTTTTAAGTTATGGTTTTTGTTTTTTTTCTCTGATGTTGGCTTGAAAGAAATAGAAATCCAAACAGAGTTTGCCCTGATACTTTGAGTAGGAAATAAACAGGGACGCAATATTAAATGATCTGTCAGAAAAGTTTGAAGTTGATTTTGATACAAACAATTTTTAAAGTTTTTTGAAGGTTTTCTTTTGCACAAATTCTGCCAGCCTGAGTTCCATACCTAATCTTTATGCAACATATCAGTCATATCATACTCCAAAAATGAGTGGAGCCAAGAGCAAGTGAAAAAATGCAAATAAGGGCCAATATTTTTCACTGAGCACAAGCTGGGAAGCTCTGCAAATGCAGATCGAATGCTACTTTCAGACCACATTCTTCCATCTTGTACTCTAGCATTTTCCTGCATTTTCCTCTCTCCAATTTCCACTGCGTGTCTTCCCTTGAAGACAATATCAGCTGCTGATCTGGAATTGAAAGAAACTGTAAAACGTTGACAGCATATAAACCAAATGGCTTTGGTTAGCAAAACTCCTCTCACTTTTCTATACATAGAAGTAAGGAAAATATGATCCCATTCATAGCAGTTGTGATATGTTTTATTGGATCCTTTCCCCGTGGGGTAATCCTTGGCTTGATTTTTAAATGCCCTAATTAATTCTTTAATGTCCTGTTCCTGTTTTGACTTTACTATACTTCACCCAGTGTCTGTTTGAATTGGTTATATTGTACAATCAATAATAAAGTGTAATAATAATTGTAGCAGAGGTTCCGATGCCGAAAGGCAGCCGGCAGAGGCAAAGGGAGCTTGTTAGTGAGTGTGGCTTAGATGGCAGTAATGAGAGCTAAAAGTCTAGCTGAGTCTAATTCCCCCAGCTGTAGCTGGGTTCCAAACGGGGAAACTCCTTCGGATAGAATTGAGGGTTGGCAGCTCTAATAACGGCCACAACTCAAACTAGGGGCTGATAGTGAGAGAGAGAGAGAGAGAGAGAGAGAGAGAGAGAAAGAGAGAGGGGGGGAGGGAGGCTGAAGGTGACAGCAACCCAAGGCTTCTAATCAGCAGGAATGAAACAGAGGCTGCATAGCCTCTGACATTCCTACTGAGGAGAATCCACTAATGCAGTGGTTCTCAACCTGTGGGTCGGGACCCCATTTGGGGTCGAACGACCATTTCATGGGGGTCGCCAAACCATGCTGTCCACCATTTTGTTTCCTTTTCCCTAGCTGTCCTACTCCCTCTTATTGGTGGCCACACCCACTTGGGGGTCACCACAACATGGGGAACTGTATTATGGGGTCACGGCATTAGAAAGGTTGAGAACCACTGCACTAATGGGCTAAAAAGAAAAAAGAAAAATTTCTTATTTAAGTCAAACCTGCCTGAGGAAAGAATTTGGAAGTCAAAATTGTCACGTCCTTCTGGGCGAACAGACTAAGTTGAAACTGGGAGGTACCAGGCCAGGACGGGCGTGACAGCTTTGATAACTTAGTCTGATTGGGCAGGAGGACTGAAATAACCCATTGATGGATTCTTCATCCATCATGCTGGAGAATAATTAGCACTATCCAGTTGCTCTTGCTGTCAGGGACATGTTTCTTTTTAACATTCAGCTGTCTGGTGACTCACGCTTCTTCCTGATACCTGTGCAGACTTAAGCCTGATCATCATCCCAGTTAGTAGAAAATGCCAGTCCTATCTATTTTCTCTTCTTGTCCCCCATTTGTTAAGAAGGCCCAAAGTGAGCCCAAATGTTTTTTCTCTCTCCTGATCTAAATAACGATCAGTTGTCTTGCTAGAAAATCTAGAAATATACTGGCTCCACAACTTATATGCCTCTCTATTTCTGAAGTCTTACAGTATTACTATGAGATGATTAAAAACAAAAATCATTTAATGTAATTATGATCAATAATTTGATGAACCACATTTGGGTAGCATTATTTTTTAGCAAGGTATTGAGGTGGCTCCATTGTTAATGTCTGTTGTCCTCTTAGCCTTTGTGATTCTTAATTTTTTAAACAATAATTGTTTTTATATATTAAGTGTTTATAGTTTTATTGTGCACAACCCAGAGTCACTATTTGATGAGATGGACAGCCATATAAATATGATAAATAAAGTTTCTTTGAAGTTTTTTTATAAACATGGTTAAAATATACTTCTGATATTTTATCGTAGGCTTTTATTTAATATTGGCAAATTTATGTTCAGAGGCCTCTGGCTATGAATTAGAGATCAAACTCTTAAAGTATGGTGAAATACTTACTATTATTAGATACTAACTCTGGCCATTTCAGATCAAGCTGATAGTACTGCTTAATCCGTTTATGATTTCTCTACCTGTCTAGAAATAACCTGAAACAACTATTCATAAAAACTTCCTTTGAAATATTCCTCTTCAGTCCTCTGGAATTCCTCTTCAGTAGAGGTTAATTAAGCATCATATAGACATTCATCTTTGGGGTGAATAAGCAATCTTTAGAGAGTTGAAAATGATTTTCCTCATGACAGATGCCTTGCATGGTTAAATCATTATGCAGTGCCACTCACTGTACAATCCCTCCATAATTCCTATTCAAAATAGGTCATTTCATAATTTTCTTCTGTACACCTTACATGGTTAAAACCACCTATCCAGATTTTGTAATGTTTATTTTTTTTTTATTCTCTGTAATTTTTAATTCTCCGTAATTTTTCAGTTCTAATTTTTTAAGCTTTAACTGCTGCTAAGGAAGGCTGGTCATGGGGAAATGGAGAGGATTACTTTTTCAGATACTTTGATTCCAAAAGGAAAATAGAATGAGATTTCTTTTGCTGGCAGTGTCTTCTTTTTTTTTTTTTTTTTTTTTTTTTATTAAAAGTTTTATAAATTTTACAAAAAAAACAAAAACAATACAAAACAAAAAACAACATATACAAAAAAAGAAAAAAAAAATTAAACAATACATATAAAAAAAACCCCCCACCCCACACCCCTCCCAAAAACCCTCCCTTCCCCCCCCCTGAGCTTCCCAGAGCAGAATATAGGCTTAAGAAATAATTAAAAAAAAAAAAAATAAAAAATAAAAATAAAAATTAAATTAAAAACTTTATATTTATATATATAAAAAAGATATCTATAATATATATAAAAATAAAACTTATGAAAAAACTATATAATATTTTTGTATACCCAATCTAAATTGTATAAATTTTATCCATTTGTCCCAGATAGCAAAAAACTTCTCTTGCGTTTGTTGCTTTAAGAAAGCCGAAATCTTTGCCATTTCTGCCAGATAAGCTACTTTAAAAAACCATTCCTGCAATGTAGGCAAAGATTCCTTCTTCCAATATTGTCCAACTAACAGCCTCGCGGCTGTAATCAAGTTTAACATCAATACAACCTCCTTTGTATCACAATCTGTAACAATACCTAACAAAAATAATTGCGGAGTAAATTTTACCCTCCTTCTAAAAATTCTCTGGATATTCCACCATATTTTGATCCAAAATGCTTTTATCTCTCTACATGACCACCAAATATGATAATAGGAAGCCTCCTTATAACCACATCTCCAACATTTAGGTTGCACGTCAGGGTACATGTAAGACATTTTTTGTGGATCAAGGTGCCATCTATAAAACATTTTATAAAAATTCTCCCTTAGATTCTGTGCTTGAGTAAATTTGACATTTCTCACCCAAATAGTTTCCCAGGTGTCCAATGAAACTGGCTCACCAAAGTTCTGCGCCCATCTAATCATACAATCTTTAATTAGTTCCGTTTCTGAGTCCAATTCAACTAAAACCCCATAAATTCTCTTAATGTGGGTTTGTCTTTGATCCTTAAGTTGCTTAATAAGATTTTCATCTTCTCTAAGAAAACCCACCTTACAATCCATCTTCCATCTATCTAGTAGTTGCCTATATTGGAACCAAGAATAAGTAAAATTTTCTTGTGCTAATTCTTCCCGTGATTTTAATTGCCAGTTTTGTCCATCCCATTTAAGTAACTGTCTGTAAGACACCATATCCATTTTAACCCCTCTTTTTATTCCTTCTATCGCATGCCAAGGTATAGCCCATAATGGTACTTTAAAATCACTTTTATAATATTTTCTCCAAATCCTAAGTAAAGAAATTCTTAAAATATGAGATTTAAAAGCCCAATCTATTTTTTTATTAAATATTAAATAGGCATGCCACCCATAAAGTAAATCCCATCCCTCTAGATAAAGTATCTCAGAATTTGTCAAATTTACCCAGTCACTAATTAATGTTAAAACCACCGCATCATAATATAATTTCAAATTTGGTACCTTGAGTCCACCCCTCTCACGGAAGTCTTGCATAATTTTGAACTTAACCCTTGGTTTTTTCCCTGCCCAAATAAATTTATTGAGACCCTTCTGCCACTCATTTAAATTAATCTCATTTTTCAAAATTGGTAACATTTGAAACAAAAAAAGAAACTTGGGTAGAATATTCATTTTTATCACTGCAATTCTTCCCATGAGGGATAATTGCAGCTTTTCCCAATTCTTCAAGTCTTTCTGTACCCCGACCCACAACCTTTCATAATTATTTTTAAATAGTTTTGCATTAGAAACAGACAGCATCACCCCCAAATATTTTACCTTATTAACAATCTCAAAACCCGTCGAGTTAACCAAAATCTGCTTCTCCTGACTCGACAAATTTTTAGGTAAAATTTTAGTCTTATTTACATTAATCTTAAAACCCGAGACCAAACCATAATGGTGAATCAACTGTAATAAGTTTACTACAGAATAATCAGGTTGCGACAAAGTAACAACCAAGTCATCCGCAAAAGCTCTCAACTTATATTCTTTTTTATTAACATATATTCCTTTAATTTCCTGAGACTCTCGAATTTTAATCAATAATATTTCCAATGTTAAAACAAACAACAATGGCGATAAAGGACACCCCTGTCTAGTACCTTTCTCTATTGTGAAAACCTCCGACAAACCTCCATTAACAATAAGTTGTGCTGTTTGTTTTTGATATATTACCTTAAGGGCTTGTAATATGTTTTCACCAAAATTCATTTCTTCCATTACTCTTAGCATAAAATGCCAATTCAGTTGGTCAAATGCTTTTTCAGCATCTAAAAATATGAGCCCTGCAGGAACTTGGTTGTTCTTATCTAAGTATTCTAATAAATTAATAATTTGTCTAACATTGTTTTTCATATACCTTCCTGTTATAAACCCTGATTGATCTTTATGCACAAGATGATGCACCACCCTCATAAGCCTATTTACCAAAATTTTTACAAATATCTTATAATCCACGTTTAAAAGAGATATAGGCCTATAGTTTTTTGGTAAAGTAAGATCTTGATCCTCCTTTGGAATCAATGATATAAAAGCACTACGCCATGAAGGAGGAATCTCTAAACCCTGTAAGATACCATTAAAAAGATCATTTAATGGTTGAATCATCTCCTCCATTAAAACTTTATAATAAACAGCTGTTAACCCATCCGTACCCGGTGCTTTCCCTAATTTCAATTGTTGAATTGCTGAGGCGATTTCCTCCTTAGTAATTAAACCATTAATTTCATATTTCTGATCCTCAGTCAGTTTAGGAAAACTTGCCTCAGCTAAATATTTATTTATATCTAACAGTTGTACATTAGTAGATTTGTATAGGTTTTGATAATAATCCAAAAAAGATTTTTTAATTAATTCCTTCTGAGAAACTAGTTTACCCTTATAATTTATTTTCTCTATTATTCTCAGTCTCTGTTTCTTTCTTAATTGATAAGCCAACCATCTCCCCGGCTTATTAGCATTACAAAATGTATTTTGTTTCATAAATAATAAATTGGTTGCAGCTTGATCTGCTATCAACATATTAAATTGTGACCTTAATAACTTTACAGATTCTTTAGTACTTTCATCAGAAGGATTTAGAATCAAAGCCCTTTCTTTTAATTTAATTTCATCTTCAAGTTCTCTACGTTTCTGAATCTGATTTCGCTTATAAAAATTATTCATTTTTATCAAAACACCGCGCATAAATGCTTTACCTGCATCCCATACCATTGACATTGAAGTCCCCTTGTACATATTCAAAGCAAAATAGTCCTTTAAACACTCCTTTAGTTTTTGAACATTCTTCTCTTGTCTAAACAAATTTTCATTAACTCTCCAGGATCTTCTTTCCTCTTTCTCTTGAATCAGCTCCATCCAAACTGGACTATGATCCGTCAGTGATCTAGGAAAAATCTTTACATTCTTTACTTTATTATACAAATCCGTGGTAATCAAGAAAAAGTCAATTCTTGAAAAAGATTGGTGTCTGTCAGAAAAAAAAGTAAAGTCTCTCTCCTCTTGATTACGTTCCCGCCAATAGTCCCTTAATTCCCAGTCTTCTTTCATATCAAAAAAGGCTTTAGGTAGCCTTGCTTGTTTAAGAAAAGGAGAGGAACCTTTCTTATCCCTTTGTGTATCTAAGACACCATTCCAATCACCCATTAATACCACTGATCTATAATCAAGCAAAGTTATTTTTTGGTGTAACTGTTTATAAAATTGTTCCTGTTGTTGATTTGGAGCATAAAGTCCAACTATAAGTACTTTCTTACCATAAATACCAAGTTCAATCATCACATATCTCCCCTGGGGATCTGATTCTACCAGACAAGCTGGCAGGTTTTGTTTGACATATATAACAACTCCCCCTTTCTTCCCAGGTGCAGGAGATATAAAATGAGATCCCAAACGAGCATTAACTAAATATTTCTGATCTTTAAGTAGAATATGAGTTTCCTGTAAACAAATAACATCATTGGTATGTTGTTTCAAATAATAAAAGATTTTTTTCCGTTTCTGAGGAGAATTCAATCCATTAACATTCCAGGTCAAAAACTTTGCCATCTCCCTTGGCACGCAGCCTGGAGAAGACACCATCAAACTCTGACAGAGCTGCGTGTGTTGCATAACTCTTGGGTCTTGCTCCTCCCACCGGCGGTGATGCACTTCCAGGAGAATTCTCTTTGGGCTCTTTTTTACGTTGCTCTTTCTCTTTACGCTTATAAGCTGCACGAGTCATCCTCTGCTCTTTAGCCTCCGTTTGGCGTTGCTTTGCCACTTCTATCATCCCTGCGGAAACCAAATCTAGTGCCTCAGATTGCTGCTCAGGTTCCTTAGCACTCAAAGATTTCCGACCAGATGGAGTTGAGCCTGCACTCAGGACCGAAGTATAGAAATCTCTAGCTTTGTCAACTGTGTTCAATCTGTAACGTGTCCCAGCATGGCTCAAAACGATACCCATCGGAATTTCCCATCTGAATGGGATCGATCTAGCTTTAAGCTCATTGGTTAAAAAAGCAAAGTCTTTCCTACTTCTTAAGATTTTAGATGGGATTTCCTTTAGAATGATGACATCTTGGGCGGCAATCTGAAATCTTTTGTTGTAAAAAGCTTGTATAATCTCATTCCGCAGGGACTTCTTTGTAAAGTAAATCACCACATCTCTGGGCAAATTCTTCTGCTTAGCAATCCAGGAGTTGAGTCTATAAATTTTTTCTACTTCTCTCTGTAATTCTCCTTTATCCATATCCAAAGCCAGCGCCAGATCACTAAGAACCACCTCCATCAAATCTTGATTCATATCTTCCTTGAGGCCTCTAATCCTCAGAGCATACTCCATTTGTCTGTATTGAAACATCAAAATATCTTCTTGTGAGGAGTCCACCTTCCTTTCCACGTCTTGAATTTTGTCATCTAAAGAGTCAACTTTGTCTTCCACTTCCTCAAGCCTTGCATCGAGCTTAACCACCACAGTAGCCAAACCTGAAACAGCTGCCAGTATATCTTGTCGTAATTCATTATTATTTTCTTGCAATTTAGACTTTATCCCCGTTATCTCTTCTTTGAGATCAGATTTAATTTCTGATTTAATCTGTGAAACAAATTGAGTCATTTCCTCTCTCATTTGAACTACAATCTCTCCCATTATGCCTCTAACCTCTTGCACTGAAAGTCCAGGTAGAGGAGGGGAGGGTGGTGGCTGAGCCGGTGGTGCATGTTTAGATTGTTGTTGTAGCTGTGCAGTGGAAGTTATAGGAGAAGAAATAACCTTGGGTACTGAGGAAGGCTGCTGCCTCTTTGAAGCCATTTTAAAAAGCACAATTGTCACTTCCCTTTCCCCTCCAGCCAAAAAGGGAGGAGGAAAAAAAGAAAAAAAGAATTTTTAAAAAGAGACAAACTATAATCATTAAAAGTCCAGAATAAATCCCAAGAATAGGTAATAAAAGAGCAAACAATTCAAAAAAAAAAATTCTAAGCCAAAAGCAAAAGCAAAAGCAAAAAACAATCCTTAAAAAGGGAAAGTAAAACAAAAGAGAAAGGAAAAAAAAACTCCGACACTTTCAAAACGCCATCTTAAGTCCTTTCACTAGTATAACAAAGAAAAGGAGGAAAAATAGTAAAAATCAAAAGATAAAAAAATAAACACCTAAAATATAAGAAAAAGTCCTTTAAACTGCTCCGTCCGTTTAAAAATTACTCACCAAAATGCTGTAAACACGGAGATAGAAGCGGCGGTTTCTTTTGCTTCCAAGGAAGCAAAAACAGCTGGGAGGCGGAGATCAGCAAGAGCTCCGAGGGAACACTCCTTTCACCCCCTCTAGAAATAAATCCAGAGGGGGTTCAGGGGTTCTACCTCTACTCTTGCGTTCTCTATCCCTTCCCTTTGCCCGGGAAGGGATTTCCGAGCCGCGGGCCAGCTGATGCGCGCTGCGCTCCGCGGCTCTGACACTTCCCCAGCTGGACGGCTAAAAGCTAGCCGCCATCGCCGTCGCCTCCCACCGGAAGCTCCCGCTGGCAGTGTCTTCTTAAAGCAAATCAAGGAATATCCTTACAGATGAAATCCCATTCAGATTTATATACAATCACTTTCAAAACAACTGTGTTTTCATACAAAAGAAATGATTTGAGCTTACTTCCACAAACATGGGTTCTGGATAGCATCCAAATAAATGAAGCATTTACTTGCTCTCTCAACAATGAGCTACAACGTGTTGGCTAAATTTGAATCTTTAATATTTGTAGTGGGAGAAGACGACTTAATTTTGTTTGTCAATGTAAATCTGTATGTGGAAAGGAAAAATGATTCCAAGCCAGCACCCAAACAAACTATGGGTGGTGTCATCTGTGCTTCCACTTCATCTGCCATTATAGGAGGCATCCTTTGGTGTAGCCAGCTTAAAATTCATATGAAAATACCAGCATAGTTATGTTGAGCTTTGGGTTGATAAAAATAAAACTACATGCTATATATACATATTGAAATTACGTGCAGTAAGAGAAAAAAAGAGGGATTTAATTTTTCCTTACAAAGAATTGGATTATCCTGATTTTCTGTTGTATTACGGTAATATTGTCCCTTTAAGTAAAACAGTGCACCCTGATCTAGATTGAAAATCTTTTGACCAGCCTCTTTCCTGTTTTTTTCAGTAGAAGAATCAGGTGTCAAATTACAGTAGTCCTCGACTTACAACAATTCATTTACTGACCATTCAATGTTACATTGGCACTGAAAAAAGTGACTTATGACCATTTTTTACACTTATGACCACTGCAGCATCCCCATGGTCACATGGCCAAAATTCAGACGCTTGGCAACTGGTTGCAAGGTCCCAATGTCAGGTGATCACCTTTTTGTGACCTTCTGGCAAGCAAAGTCAATGGGGAAGCCAGATTCACTTAACAATCATTTCACCAACTTAACAACTTCACTTAACAACTGTGGCAAGAAAGATTGTAAACTGGGGCAAAATTCACTTAGCAAATGTCTCACTTGGCATCAGAAATTTTGGGCTCAATTGTGGTCGTAAATCAAGGACTACCTGTACCAACTCTGGCTGAAGCTAATCTACCTGCTGCAAATGACATGGAACTCCATCCCTCTTTTTGTGAGATCTGTGCACTCTGGCACTCTTAGAATAAAAAATGTGTTTTACTTTGAATTTTCTTCTGTATGTTATGTCAAAATGGGAAAGAAAACATATCAATAAACATCATTTTTATAATCCTTCTTTGTAACATCTGGAGACAAAAACATGCAATACTTAGGGTCATAATTAGCTTCAGATGATATATCTGTGAACTCATGGAGTCTTACTTGGGGGTATCTCTGGGCAACTACAGTTCTCTCTACGATCACTCAAATGATATAAGCCACCACGCTGCCAAAGTTACAGTGGCTGCAGCTACTAATGGCCTATATTACATACTCTTCCACTTTCATCTCTAGTAGACATTTGGAGGCAAAGTGGAGGCAATTTTAGTACAAATCAGCCTCAGATCTACTGTATTTCACTTGATTAAAAATGAACTAGATACTCCTTTCTTTGTTGTACCCTGACATAAAGGAAGAACTACTGTTTTCTTGAGCATCCCTCAACGGTGACAATTTTCTTCCTAAAGCCAGATTTAATAGGGGGGGGACTCTCTTTGTAATGTTCCCAGCCCTTATTAAGTCCCATTAGACCAGTGCTTATTAGAATAAATTAGGTTTTATGTGAAAGAGATGAAAAGTTGTTGAGTAAATGGTTTTCCTCTTAGCAGGCTGTTTTGTGAATTAAGGCATATCTCAAGCCAAGCTGATTTCCTCAGATTTCATAGGGGCTGCCAAATAGCCTTTTATTCAGAATTGGTCTTATGCCAAATATCTGTCTGTTGTTTCTATCTCTTCTTCTTGAGAATGGTCATTCATTGCAAAAGAAAATCAGATCTGAATTTAAGACTTTTCTTCTTTTAGTATTTATGAGTAATTTTCCACAAGTCTCACACACACATACACTCTATCTCTCTCCAATGTGGAACTTTCATATATCATATATCACTGTAGAGTGACTTTGAAACATTATAAGTCCAATCCCATTTACCAAGGTTTTGCTTTTTTACTTTCCTGAAGTTAGGACCCTGGCATGTAATTTTATAGAATACTACTCAAAAACCAGGAAATATTCCAGAAAGCATTCCATACTAGATGCTGGAATGGAAGTTTACAAATTGAGTGCAGGACAGGTTGAAATGTTGCTATAGCATGTTTCCATAATGTTTGTATGTCTATACCTTGGAGGAAGAAAACACCTTCTCAAAAACATATTATGATGCCATTATTATCAGTGTCAGACCTCTCAAACAATAAAACTTTTTACAACCCTGTAATCCCTTAATTTGGGATAGAATCAGGGTGATTGGATGGAGCTCAGTGTTCAGACAATCAAGACTGAAAACAAAGGAGAAGGAGCAGTCTTTCTGGATTCTGGATTAATAAGATTTATTAAGACAAAGGTCAAGGTGATCCCACAAGAATGCCAATGGGTAGAGCAGTATGCTTTCAAGTATAAGCCTTTTATAAATAGGCAATTCAAAACTGTTCCTTTTTTGCTTGCTTTCTTCCACCCTATTTTTGAGAAGAACTTGTCTTTTCAAAGAAGGTTTGTTAGCCTGGCCTGCACCTGGGCATTGTTTACACACCTGCTACTAGCCTTCTTATCGGGATAAGAATCTACATTAACATCCAGAAGACCAGCAAGAAAGCAATAAAATCTGCTACACATTTGTGGCATGACAATTGCACACAACTTGTCCACAATCCAAGGTTACAGCTTACGTATTTTAGCTTGGACGTACAATGTATAACGAATTAGATTGTCTAGATTCAAAATAGGGTAACTTTATTGGGTTTGTGACTAGGAACATAATGTAAAAGAAGCATTTGTAGATAGTAAAGTACAATAAAATGCAACAATTTTTAAAAGCATTATAATATATGTTGAAGAACTTGTTTTTTTAGAATAGCATGTTAATATTTGACCACAACAATCTTATAGCATGTTAAATATATAATTTTATACCTTCCAGAAATTTTATGCCTTAATACATTTTCTAGTGATAGGATTGCCACTAGTGACTCACAAAATCAACTGGAATCATCCAACTGTCATTGTGTCAATATAAAATTAATGAAGATAGGTTCTATATTGTTTCAATAATGACTTGTAACATTAGAAATACTATAAATCAGTGAGGAAGGGGCCAGTGAAGTGCCACAAATCTTTTTCATTGCAAAAAACTAAGGAGGTCACATCTCTAAAAAATTACCAGTTGATAGATTTCATATAGATTCTCCTTTCTTTGGCTTTATGTCAGAACAGCTCTCCAGCATCAGGACTGTTTTAAAACAGTCATTTCTTGCTCCATTATTGCAAACATATCCTCCTACGGGCCTATCTCAATTGTTTATAAAACTATTGATGGTCATGGACATTTCTTCATCAAACATGCAAGACAGAAAATGCTGGCAGTTGTGGCTTATTAAAAACAAAATGAAAAATTCCTATAGGGTATAGTATTATTATGTTTCAAGTAGTTCTATCACTAATAATATATCTATCTCAATAACGGATGAGATCATAAGCTTTATGCTGCATCTTAGCATCCAGAATTTAATGGCTATGCTGGCTTAGTGTTATGGAACTGATGTCTAATATATCAGGAGGACACCAGGTTTGGAAGATCATTTTAGATGCAATAGTGCTCTTTAGCAATAACACGACTTCTTCTGAAGGCACCTGTGGCAAAATTGACATCTAAGCAATAGCCTCCTGCTATTGCAGTGTCATCTAAGGTGAGACAAATTGGAAATCTTAGAATGAGTTCACCCATAAAATGGAATAGAAGATGGGATGGAGGACTATAGAAAATTTTTTACTTTCCACTTTCTATTTTCTTATATATATTTGTACTACATGGAAGGAGCTGAAGAAGCACATAAAAAATTACCACTAATGATAATTTTTAAGTTGCATGTACGATAAGATCCTTTATTTAATGCAGGATCAACTTGTGATTTCCTGGCACAGCATCTGTCTATCTAGTTTTCTAGGTGTGGTAACAACACACTATGAATACCCTGTGAGAGTCGTGTGTCAAGCTAATTAACAACTTTGTGGTTACAAGTTCTTACTTAAAGCAGATGTGTACATTGCCTGTTTTTCTGCCAGCTTAACATCAAGCCAAAGATTTTCAAAGCAAACAGGTGCTATAAGTTATAATTACGGTATTTTCAATAAGAATGAGAAAAATAAGAGAGCTGATTGGATTAAAAGATCAGACAAACTCCTGGGGGTTATCTTTCAAATGAAAATAAAAGAAAGCAACTTGAATTTTCTGAAGCATCTCCTAGAATGGAAAATTTCTTGAAACAACACTAGTATTTTACACAGCAAAAAATTAACATTTAAATATGTAATCTGAAAATACACTGAGAATACACTGATGTATGTTTCTTTATTATACATGTCTCTAAAGTAAGCTCTGTCTTAAAAATAAGATATATATATATTCATATTTTTTAATGGCACACCTATTTTCAGATCCTTTTTTAAATAGAATTTTGAATAGAGAAGGGCATATCCTAGTTGGACTTTGATGTTAGTCAAGAAAAACTCAATGGGAGCAGAGCACAATGCCCAAATCTTTTGCATGGAGAATCTGACAAAATTATTTTACATCTTGTACTGTTGTTAAGACAAAATGAACTATGCATAATCCCCTTTAAACTACGGTTCTAATACTCCATAAGCTTTTACAAAAACTTGTCTATTCTGATGGAACATGAGTTACAGTACACCATTGTTGTCACAGACTGATTAACAGAACACTTGACCATTGCAGCCATTTTATTAACAGATTTATATATTGATGGAATAACCAAAGCAGGGTGAAGTGGGATATGGATTGTGTTGAGTCCTTGGCGAAAAGCAAGACACGAGAAGCAGTTGTAGTTCTCAGTTTTCTTTATTCTGTGTTCAGCTCACAAGTAGATGGCTTCAGCAGCTCCCAAAACCTCCCAGCTTCTTATATAGGCATTTCCCAGGTCAATGCGATACTTTTCCCGCGCCAGCACCCGCGCATGCGCACGGCGCTGGCGACAGCCTGTCTGGTCCCGGGCAGCTTTGCACCTGCCCGGGACTGCCTGCAAACGCCCCGAGCCGTTTGCAAGGCTCATGACATAACACCCCTTTCCCCCGGGCTAAAACTACTACCAACATATAATCATTATTTTATGCAATGTTCTGCTTCTCAGTGCTCCTATCGTTACCTGGCTTTTGTTTAGCCAGCAATGTTATGTAATCCTCTAAGTATTTAGGAGACTTCCTTGCTCTCTGTGACCTTCTCAGCTCTGGGTTTCTGACAGGTGTTCCCTGACTGAGGGGTGACAAGAGCCTGTTCCCCTTATCATGCCTTGGTGCCTTCCAAGGCCTTTGCCCCGATGCCTGGCCTGCTTGCTCGCCCACCGGGCTCGTCAGGCCAGGGCTTCTGTCACTTTGTGACCTGGTTGACTTGCCTAACTGTAGGCCCTCGGGCCCCTTGAAGTGATAGCCACTGCTGGGCGTCTCTATAGAACCTCCTAGGTCCGTCCAAGACTGTCAGGAGGCTGTCCAATCCCTAAGCCCCGTTCTGTGTCCGGGCTCGTGTGGGTCTCTGTACCTTCCCAAAACTCAGTTACTCCCTGATTTGGGCTAGAGGTGTTGCGGTCGGGACTTGGTTCCTCGACCACCTCCCTGTAAGTTTGACCCCCTGTAGGATGAGGGGTAAGGTCAGGCCAACTCTGGGGATTGTGTGCCAGCTCTCTTGCGGGGAATGATTTGTTGGGATGCTCCCGGGTATCCTCCGTGACTGGAATGCTATGTGATGTGTGTGGAAAGTGAGTATGCCCGCGGGGCGACTCCCTGGCTGGAGTAGGCGTGAGTGCCTGGTGTGTGGGTAAGCTCCATGAATTCCTTTTTGGAGCACTTGCGGAAGCTTGAAATGGGCCGCCAGTGGCTCCATTAGTGGAGATGGGCAGCAACTCGTGCCCTTCCCTTTGCTCCAAAGGGTCCCCCTCCCCCCCTGGAAAAGACCCAGGAGTCTCATCTGAAAGGTCCCGCCTAGGGCGGAGTTGGTCGATGTGCCTGCGCAGGACACGACCGTTGTCCAGGGCTACCTCGTAGGATAGAGGACCCGTGACCCTGGAAACAGAAGCGGGGACCCATGTATGACCAGGCCCGTAATTGCGAGCCCAAACCGGGGCACCCTCAAGTAGTTGTCTAGGTGCCCTAGGATGTGAGGTAGATGAAGGCAGTCTGTCCGGATGCAACCGGTCAAGTTTAGTAGTAAGTTGACTCCCCCAACGAAGTTCAGCTGGGCTTCTCCCTGTAGAAGTGGACGGTGTGGTGCGATAAGAAAGGAGAAAGTCAGCCAACCTGTGATGCCAGTCCCCATAGGTGAGTCTCTTCAAGGCGTCCTTTGCGATGCGCACCATGCGTTCAGCCATACCGTTGGTGGACGGGTGAAAAGGCGCAGACGTGGCATGACGAATCAGGTTTGCCTGTAAGAAAGCTTGGAATTCAGAGGAGGTGAATTGAGGGCCGTTGTCGGACACAATGACATCTGGCAGCCCGTGTGCAGCAAAAATCCCCCTCAGTACCTGAATCGTCTTTGCAGTGGTGGTGGATGAGACAGGCACAACCTCAAGCCATTTTGAATGGCTGTCAACAAGGACCAAGAAGAACTGGCCCTGAAAGGGCCCAGCGTAGTCAATGTGCACCCTAGACCATGGGGACTGTGTTTTCTCCCATCTATGCACGGGAGCTTGGGGCATCTTTGGGCGAGATCGTTGGCACAGGTGGCATGCATGCACCTTAGCCTCAATATCTTTATCTAAACCAGGCCACCACAAGTGGCTGCGCGCAAGAGCCTTCATACGAACAATGCCAGGATGACCCTCGTGGAGGGCTTCTAAGACCCTAGTCCTCATTGAGGTGGGAATGACAACTCTGTTTCCCCAAAGCAGACAACCCTGAGAAATGGACAGCTCGTTCCTTTTGGACCAGAAACTCTGAAACTCAGGACTAGGGCAGTGCTCAGGCCAACCAGACAAAACCCAGGACCGGACACGTGAAAGTGTGTGATCTGTACCTGTTTCAGCGGCAACATCCCTGGCACTAAGAGGGAGCTCGGGCAAGGCTTGGATTGATAGAATGTTGACAGCTGGCACAGGGTCAGCTTCTACTACTGGCAGAGGCAATCTACTGAGGCCATCAGCATGGCCCATTTCTTTCCCAGGCTTGTGGAGTAATGAAAAATCATATGCAGACCAAAAAATAGACCACCTAAGCATTCTAGGGGAAATGATGTGGGGAGTCTGCTTACGTGTGGTAAACAGTCCCAGCAGAGGCTTATGGTCAGTGAAGACCGTGAAATGCCTACCATATAGAAAATCGTGGAATTTTTTAATTCCAGCAACAACAGCCAGAGCCTCCCTGTCTATCTGAGCGTAGTTGCGCTCAGCAGAAGACAATGTTCTGGAGTAATATGCAACAGGAACCTGAGTTCCATAAGACCTGAGGTGGCTCAGGACAGCTCCTACCCCGTAAGGGGACGCATCACAAGCGATGCACACAGGAAGGGACTCGTTGAAATGTGCAAGTACACTGTTAGAAGTGAGTAAAGCCTTGACTTTGTTAAAACAAGCCTCATGCATTTGTGACCACTGCCACACTACT
This sequence comes from Crotalus tigris, assembly GCF_016545835.1. NCBI lineage: Eukaryota > Metazoa > Chordata > Lepidosauria > Squamata > Viperidae > Crotalus > Crotalus tigris. The sequence continues at coordinate 1,435,362 of NW_024100564.1, forward strand.
TGCTTGTCTAGTAGCCTGTGAAGAGGCTCAGCCACACTGGCTTTATGTGGAAGGAAGGAATTGTAGAAATTCAGGAGGCCCAGGAAGGCCTGAAGTTCGGCCTTAGACTTTGGCCTAGGTGCTTCTAAAATAGCAGTTAGTTTGGATTCAGCAGGGTGAATCCCAGCAGCATCAATTTTGAACCCCAGAAATTCAGTAGAAGGCACCCCAATCTTGCATTTGTCTTTTTTTGAGCTTGAGGCCTGTTTTCCTGAATCTTAACAGAACAGCCCTTAGCCTTTCAGCTAGAATGTGTGTGGAGTCTCCTGCAATCAAGACATCATCAAAGCAGGGGCAAACCCCTGGTATACCCCGTAGTGTGTTTTCCATTACGCTTTGGAAAATCCCATGAGCGACATTCACTCCAAACTGCAGCCTTTTTACCTTAAAGGCTCCCCTGTGGGTCACAATAGTCTGAGCTATAGCAGCATCATCATCAACAGGCAGCTGTTGATATGCTTGAGCTAGGTCAAGCTTTGCAAAAACACGCCCCCCCCCTTGAAAGAGGCCAGGATATGACTGACCACAGGAACAGGATAGGCATGTTGCTGCAATGCCTTATTAAGAGTGCATTTGTAATCAGCACAAATGCGAATGTCCCCATTTGCCTTTAGAGGCGTGACAATGGGGGTCTCCCAAGGACTGGAATCAACAGGTTCTAGAATTCCCTGTTGGATCAGTTTGTCTAACTTAGTGTCAATTTTACTCTTTAAAGCAAAAGGGACCCTTCTTGCTTTAATTCTAATGGGAGTGACAGTGGGGTCTAGCTTTAAGGACACAGGGGTTCCTTTGAATGTGCCCAGCTGGGGGCTGAAAACATCTGCAAATTCTTTGCAGACTTCCTGTAGGTCGAGTGTTTGTAAACTGTTGAGTCCTGTGACGTGTATCCCCAGGGCCTCAAACCAATCGAGTCCTATGAGACTCGTTCGTTCACCCCCTACTACTAATAAGTCTAGTGGACCTTCAAAACTCTTGTATTGCACGTTAATGGTGGCCTCCCCCTTAACACACACTCTTGAATTTTGAAAATCTGTTAACACAATGTCAGAAGGCCTTAACTTGGCCTGAGTTCCACTACCGGAACAAATCTTCCTAAATGTCTGCAAGGAGATGATTGAAAGGGCAGACCCTGTGTCTAGTTCCATAGTTAATGGAACCCCTTGTAGCTTCACCTTAAGTGACAGCTTTTTCTTAATGGGCTTGTGTGTGCCTGTCCTGAAGATGCTTCTTCACGAAGCGCAAAAACCTACCCTATTCTGGCTGGGAACCCCGGTACCTTTCAGGCGCAGTTCTTCCTGAGGTTGTACCTTTCGTCGGCCCAGACACACAGCTGCAATGTGTCCTTGTTTGCCGCAGGCCCGGCAGGTAGCGGAGTGGAACTTGCAGTCGGTTCTCCTGTGGCGACCTCCACAGCCGATGCACTTGAGTGGAGCTGAAGAGCTTCCCTTCTGATTTCCTTCCTTCGTGGGGTGGAGACGGTCGACTTCCTCGTCCGGATCCTCCTCGGAGTTTCCTTGGACGTCTTCCTGGTGCACGGATGCAACTTCTGGACTGTTCCTGATCGGCCGCATGTTTTTGACAGCGCCGCCTGCTGCTTCTTCTGCGGTGACCTCTCTTAAGGCATCTTGGAAGGACAGTTCTTCTTTGGCGAAAAGCCTCTGTTGTAGATCTCGATGCCTTAAGCCGCACACGAATCGGTCCCTCAGTCGTTCTTCGAGGTCCTTGAACTCGCAGTGCTTGGCGGCCTTCCTCAATGCAGTGATGTATTCTTTGGCCGACTCTCCGGATCGTTGATCCCTCTGCTCGAAGGTGTGGCGCCATGCGATGACGGACATCTTAGGCTGGAAGTGCTCCTTCAGTAGCTTCTTTAGATCTGCGTAGCTAACAGACTCTACTGGAACAGGTGCTGCAAGGTTTTCTGCAATTTCGAAGGCGTCTTGACCGCAGACACAAAGCAGGGTGGCAGCCTTCAAGCTCTCTTCCCTCACTTGGTTTGCCTTGAAGTAGTTCTTCACCCTGGCTACGTAGGATTCCCACCGCTCTGGATGTGAGACGTCGAACTCCGAAAGCCTTCCAACCTTTGCCATCTTCAGGAGACGGGTCTATCAGCCAGCCTACCCCCGAATGCGCACTGGATTGGCGAGTAGCTGCCGAGTCAACGCCGTTCCGCCGCTCAGGACTCACTTGGGTAAGCTTACACTTCTTCCTTTCCAGGTGATGTAAGGCATCCCACCTTCGTCACCAGTGTTGAGTCCTTGGCGAAAAGCAAGACACGAGAAGCAGTTGTAGTTCTCAGTTTTCTTTATTCTGTGTTCAGCTCACAAGTAGATGGCTTCAGCAGCTCCCAAAACCTCCCAGCTTCTTATATAGGCATTTCCCGGGTCAATGCGATACTTTTCCCGCGCCAGCACCCGCGCATGCACACGGCACTGGCGACAGCCTGTCTGGTCCCGGGCAGCTTTGCACCTGCCCGGGACTGCCTGCAAACGCCCCGAGCCGTTTGCAAGGCTCGGGACATAACAGATTGTATGGTGGAGATAAGTCTTGTAACGTTTTCTGTCAATCCACAGCCAGGCCCACTTTGATGCTACATCTTTACCCTACCTCCATATCTGAACTTTCTAATTACTGATGTCAGCATTGAATCACAGCACAACCACTGCAACTCTGTATAGCACTCACCTTCATGCATGTATGAAGAAACAGTTTCTCAGATTAATTCAAATCGGGGACTGCCAAAATGTAAAATGGGCATTGTTCCTTCTGCCTAGAAGATCTTTTCCACCTCTTGAGATGGATTGGAGAGGGAAAGCCTCATTATGTGTTCTATGCCTGTTATGCTGAATGATTATAAAATTTCTTCTGGTGTTTGCAATAGAGATTTAGATTCCAGGAGCTCTCTCTCTTTTGTTGGAACACGGTTCTGTGTTTTTTCCAGGCACACTTATCTTTTTCACCCCTTTTGTGTCATTCCTCTGTTTCTCAACCTTTTTAATGAGCTGCTCTTTCTTCAAATGCTCTGCACTTATATATGTTGGCCAAATTGGTTGGAATTTCTGAAAATAGTCCAAATGTCAAATATTAGTGGAAATACATCTTGAAGGCACCAGTTTTGGAGAAAGCTAGTTTGCTTAATCATTTTGTTGTTTTAACCATTCAGTCATGTTTGACTCTTAGTGATTTTATACGAAAGTGCTCTCTATGCTATCCTATCAAGCAAAGCTTCTTTCAGTTGTTGGATGTTCATCTTTGTATCAGTTTTGATGTTATCCTTTGCTTGCCCTTCTTTTTTTTTTTATTGAAAATTTTTAAAAGTTTTTACAAATAAGGAGAAAAAAAAAAAACAACCCTACCCAACCACCCCAACCCTCCCAGTCCATCCCCCCCACCTTCCCAGAGCTGAATATAGGCTTGATTAAAATTTCTAAAAATCTTTAAAAAAATTAAAAAAATATAAACCATTAATATATCTAAATACATTACCTAAGCTTATAAGATAATTAACAATAATATATATGTAAAAAAAAACAAAACATAGGTATTAAGAAAAGAGAAAAAAAATTACTTAAAAAGAAAGAGAATAAAAGAGAAAAGAAAGAAGAAAAGATATATATATAAAAAAAAAGAAATAAAATAAGATGAGATAAAAATAAAAAATATAAGGAAAGAAAAGAAAAAAAAATACAATCTATAAAATATTAAAATTTATATATAGGTTATTGAAAAACTAAGTAATATTTTTTTATATCCAACTTATGTTGTATAAAATCTATCCATTTTTCCCATACCGCAAAAAACTTCTCTTGCGATTGATCCTTTAAAAAAGCCGAAATCTTTGCCATTTCCGCCAAATAAGAAACTTTAAAAAACCATTCTTGCGCTTGCCCTTCTTCTTGTTCCACTAACCATTCCTAGTATAATTGATTTCTCCAATGAATTTGCATGCATGCTGTGGCCAAAATAAATCAGACGTAGTTTTTTGATTTTGGCTTCTAGTGAGGTGTCTGGTTTTATATGATCTGAATCATGTAAACCAGACCCGTCACTAAGTGCTTCATCATAGTTTATTGAATAAGCCACAAATTAGTTGGTTAATACATGCTGCATGTAATTTTCAGATTAACAAATCTGGGTCATGCTACATACTGAGCCAAAACTAAGCCAAAACTGAGAAAGCCATATTAATATGTTGGATAATGTATGAACAAGTCTTCCACTCTCACGCACATGGAAACTTTGCTGAATATAAGTTTGCTGTGAAATATTCCTTTTGATTTAAAACTACAATGCTGTAGTAGACCCATGTTTTTCTCAGATGTTTCGTATTATTAAACTGAAAAGCAGAAGATATTAAAGAGCTGTAGAATACAATAAAGTAAGAATAGAAAATTGCTTTTCTCCTTTTTCTCATTGCTTAAATGCTTTCTAAGGCTTAAGTAGCAGATGAATATATAGTTGGAAGAGATCATGAGAAGGATGATGGAGGAATTGCTAGAAAGAAGATCAGCTGATTAATTCTTATAGCTTTATATTGCTAAATACTGACTTAAAATTATGAAAGACTAATGAATGGTTCAGGACAGGTAAATGTCCTTCAATAGCTTGATCTCTGTTTCTGCACCATATGTAAAAAACATTGACACTTTTCTCTGAATTATCCATCTCCTCCTTCATGTCTCTAGGAGAAATACTTTGGAAACAGATGGAAATAGAGTACTGGCCTCTTAAGCTGTTTTTTAAATCCATGATAATTATCATTATCTTTATTATTGTTTTTGAAGATTAAAATATAAGGAGTGAATCCTTGGAAGTTGCAGGACAAAGGCTTTGATGTTGACAAAGGAGGAACCTTCCCCACCAGACAGGGCTGTTGTAAGCATGTATATTCTGATGAGTGATGGAAGGAAGGAAAAGAATCACTCTGGAATTAACATAGCCTGAGAGCATGTTCCTGCTTTCATAGACCACCTTTGATCTGCTTGAAACGTGACAGCTCATTGTAAAGGCAATATTGCTTCATATAAATCATGTTTGATAGAATGTGTTTTTGCCCTTTAAAAGAAACCTTCCATCCAGCATAAAAAAGAAACAGAAGAAAAGATTGGGTAATTTAAGATGAATCTATAATTTATTGCATGGGCCTGATTTTGTGCAAAGTTATGTTAAGTTTTGTTAATGTAATTTATGAGGTATAAGCCTTTCCTGGAGCACTAGGAAAGTATGTTTTCTGGTTAGTTGAAAAGAATTGTGAGTTGCCAAAAACAAATAAATCAGCCATGAGCACAAAGGTCATGTGATAAGTAAGAAACTGGACTTGATTGAAAGGTTTGGGGAAAAACTGACCCATAATTTGAAATGTTTAGGGTGGGGCCATTATTTATTTTGGTTTCTTCTGTAGTAAAAGAAGGGCCCAAATTAGGAATGATTTTATTTATGAAATATGTGTATATACTGTTTTTAAGACAGTACCATTGAAAGGTGAAGGACAAATCAGATGTGTAGGCTATCATGCCAAATATCCCCCCCCTTTTTTAATTTATTGTTAAATCCTTGTCCCAGGTGGTATATTTGCAACAGAATCAGCACATTTTCTCCTTTAGAACAAATAACTTCACAACATGAGAGAGTGAGGAGAGAGGTTGTACTTGGAGAAATACAGTAACCGGTTTCTTTGAGTTAACTGCAGATAGAAAACATGAGTACCTGGGATTTAGATGTAAAATTAACATTTCCCCATTGCAAAATATATTTAATAAGACTATCAAGCAAATACAAAGCACACAACACTAATATATAATATTATAATGTTGGGAATAATGATTAATTTATTCAGCTTTTAGAACTATATTGACAATTCAGATAATCAGGGATTCGGCTCATATTTTTTCTATTCTCTTTAGCAGAATAATATTTTTGATAAGCAGAAGCCACTACTTACTCAAATGCCCCAGGAGGAGGACAAATGACAACTATTGACAGCTATCCTTTCCCCTTAGAACAGTGGTTCTCAACCTGTGGGTCGGGACCCCATTTGGGGTCGAACGACCATTTCATGGGGGTCGCCAAACAAGGCTGTCCGCCATTTTTTTCCCCTTTTCTTTGGCCATGCCCTGGCACCTGATGATGTATAAGTGGTTGGGGGTCACCACAACATGGGGAACTGTATTATGGGGTCACGGCATTAGAAAGGTTGAGAACCACTGCCTTAGAATTTGTTAGAACAATGCTTTGTCTAGAACAGGGGTCCCCAACCCCCAGTCCAGGGACCGCTATTGGGCCACAGCATGCCAGCAACCGGTCCACGCAAACAAGCAAAGCCCCATCTGTGGGATGCAGGTAGCACACAAAACCACGCACTCTCTGGTCCGTGGAAAAACCTTTCTCCACGGAACCGGCCACTGGTGTCCAAAAGGTTGGGGACCTCTGGTCTAGAATATTTCACAAATATAAAATAGAGACTATCACAAAAAATGACAGTTAGAATGCCTAGGAAAAAACAATGTAGATCCCTTTAACATGGAGCCTTCCAATTTCACCAAATACATAATTTGGTTCTAAGTAATCAGATGATAAGATAAAAGAATTCTGCATTAATATATTTTACTGAACTGTACACTGTGGTCTTCTATAATTCTAAGCATACTTCTCTGTTGTAATCATCCTATGGCAACCATTGTCAGTCTTTCTGCTGCACTGATATATCTACTGTATTTAACATCTGGGACCTATCAATCTGCTGCAAAGACACATCTACTATATGGAACATGTGGTACCAATCACCCATCCTTACTGTTCTTTGGCTTCTTATTAAGGGAAATTTAACAAGTCATGTACTTAAGTTATGGGGTTCAGGATCATATATCTCCCTAATCGAGGTCAATAAGAAGCACATTTGAGACTTTATCATGCTATTCATATTTATCAGCATATACCCACATATTGTTACGTATTCAAGGATCTAAGGTCTTCCTTCCATAATCTGGTGCCCTTTGAATATTGAACCACAGCTCCTAAAATTCACCCCATCAATAGGCCCTACTAAGTACCATAGCAAGATGAAATTGATGGCAGCCTGGAAGATCTGAAGATAGAGAAAAAGTTAAATGTGGTTGAGTTCTGCTAATTTGTATGAAGGTGTTTAAATTTTGTGATATGGGAATTTATTTTTTACTTATTTACTTACCTTGCTTTTCAAGCTAAAAAGCATGTATAGCATGAAAGAGACCAGAAATATACTACTTATTAGAAGCAGAAAATTAAAGACACAAATTTAAAACACTGATGTTTAAATATATAAACTCTTGGACATAACATTAAACCGTAGTTTAACACAAAGGTTTTAACAGGTTTTGCTTCCTTTTTCTTTCCTTCATTTTCTTGGGCTACAAGCTTTAAATTGCAATGAATGTCAGTAATAGTTAAACAGGTCAGATTCATACATTTTCATTTAAGTTGGCTTGTGTCAACTAACCATTAGTAAGCAGTTTGTCCAGCCTTTGCTACTGTGACAAGTTGCTGTTGATCCGTAAGTGCATTGCCTAGCCACAGTGAGCTCAAGACTTGCCATGACTTCTTTGTATAAATCCCAAAGTCTTATCTCAGTTCTTTTATGTAGCCTTAAACCTCCCACCGCGGGGTTAATGCTTGTCATACAAACCAACCCATTAACTGTGGCATGATCTGAGGAACTCGGTAGCAACAAAAATTTAAACTTCTATGTAGAAATGGAGCAAGCTGGCACTGGCCTACTCTGTCTCCTAATCTGCCCAATTATCCTAGGTAGAAACCAGAATAGAAAGTGCTTAAGAAGCCATAATCACATAGTGCAGAAAGAGGAGAGCGTATGGTTGCTTTTTTGTTTTGTTTAATGATATAATTGGTAGCTTTTTGGTGCCAAGGAAGTAGAGTTTTTATATTCCATAAGAGAAGCTGCATTTGCAAGACATCATAATTTGGGAGTTCAGCTTCTCCTACATATTTTTAGGACAGTGGGAAAGCAGCAAGGACATCAAGCTGTTTTTGGTTCTGGAAGCAAGGTTGCAGGTTATTTAAGTCTGATGGTATTATTGTTTACACTCTTTATTTCCTTTGTGGTAAAGGCTTCAGGGCAGCTTTTCAGGATCAGTTTCCTGGAAAAACAGAAAACTAAAAAACTGTTGAATTCTGCAATAACCATTTAATTACAAATACTAAGACTAAATAGCAATAGCACTTAGACCAGTGGTTCTCAACTTGTGGGTCGGGACCCCATTTGGGGTCGAACGGCCATTTCACGGGGGTCGCCAAACAACGCAGTCCGCCATTTTTCCCCCCCTTTTCCTTAGCTGTGCTACTCCCTTTTATTCTATTGGCTTTTGAAAGCCAATAGAATAGACTCTCTTGAATAGAGTCTAATTCTATTGGCTTTCAAAAGCCAATAGAATTGTCCAGGCTGTCTCTGCCCTGCTGAGCCCGCCAAAAGTCCCATTCTGCAAATGGTGCTGCACCAGTTGAGTAGTCCTCGACTTACGACCAGTTGAGTAGTTCTCGACTTACGACCGGTTGGGGGTCGCAGCATTAAAAAGGTTGAGAACCACTGACTTAGACTTATATACCGCTTCACAGTGCTTTACAACCCTCTCTAAGCAGTTTTACAGAGCCAGCATATTGCCTCCAACAATCTGGGTCCTCATTTTACTGACCTCAGAAGGATGGAAGGCTGAGTCAACCTTGAGCCAGTGAGGATCAAACTGCCAAACTGCTAGCAATCTACAGTCAGCAGTACTGCAATCACTGAGCCACCACAGCTCTGAAATAGTATAAGAGATAGTAAGATAACAGAAACATTCAGTAAAGCTTGTTTTTTTTTTTTTTAAAAAAGTAATAATTTAAAATTATTTTTAAATTTCAGGCTTAATTTTCCATCCAATCACCAAAACATATTTTCAGTTGGCAAATTGTTCATACATCACATTAATCCATGGTTTGCTTAATGAATACTCACAATTGACTAAGGTTACACATATTAAATCAAAATGAAACAAACCACATTATTGCTTACTGCAGACTTCTCTTCCTACTTTCTAGATTTGTGGACCAACTTCCAGAATTCTCATAAATATTATGCCAACTGGAAGTTTGGGAGATAAAGTCTCCATATGTCTGATTTAGTGTGACTGTAAACCTGGTCTCAGACAAGCAAAGGAGTTTTAATCTTTTTTCCTCCTCTTCAGGTTGATCATCCAAACATTTTAATCTTCTGCTTTGGTTTGTCCAGTTGTTATTAGTTGCCAAAGTCATACTACAACAAAAATATTTTGAAGGTTAAAAGACAGCAGATGTATTACTATTAGCTCCTAAACCTGACCTGATTGCATGTAAGATAGATTGTGTCACCAAGTTAGAGTTGACTCTTAGCATAAAATAGATTTTCTCTCTGACATTCTGTCCCTAATCTGGGCTTTCAGGTCATTACTACTATAATTGAATCCATCCACTTTACTGCTGGTCATATTCTTTCTTTTCATCATTCCCAGCACAAGATACTTCTCCTCACATGATGTATCCAAAATAGGATAATTTGAGCTAGGTCATTGCCTTGAGTGAGAATTCTGGGTTGATTACCATCTGGGTTTGATGATCCTTTGGTTTATGTTCATACTGTCCATTATATTCTCAGGAACTTTCTCCAATATCCCATTCCAAAAGAATCAGAACTGTGCCCTTCTTTTCCTGCTTCTTCAAATTCATTCAGACACGTAGACACACATTTTCTAATGCACCTTTCTTTGAAATACATTGAGATCTTCAATAGCATTGTTCTCTACAGATATATTTAAAACCGTTTGACATAAGAAAGCTGCTCTGGAACTCTCCCTCATAATTTCAACAAACTTGAAAGGCAGAGCTGAGATGTAGCTAAAACTACAGAACTGTGTTCCCTTCCCCTGTCTCCCAGAGGTAGGGGTGCTGTGGTGCTATTTCCCCCTTATAGGGAGTTTTTGCTCCTTGCTAGTCATGAACAACAACAATCAAAAGATCCAATAAAGGGCATGCAGGCTTGAGGTTTGGTAGCTCCTTGTCCAAAGCCCAGAGAAAGCAAAGCATGGTGAAATTGACAAGATTTTGTTAGATTTCCCTTTCTCTTCAAAAGAGAACAGGTTGACATATGTAACATAATGTTGCTGGAATTTTTTCACATCTGAAAACTTATTTTAATTTCCATTTCACTTTATTATTTACCTTGATGAAGAATTCTAGAACAAAATTAATTTCCGGGAATTTTGGGGACTCCTTCTAAAATGGGTAGAAATCTTCTCCACTTAAAAATTCCAGATTTGATGCCAAAATAGTCTAATTGTGCCATTGCTATATAAAATTGTCCTGAACCAAGTCTTAGACACTTTGACAAGCTAGTTGGGTATTTGAATGTGGGTTCTACACAGGAGAAAATAGATTCTATTTAGGTACTAAAAGCGAATTACAGTCTTTTCAGTGCAAACATTTTATCTTAATCTGGACTGGATTTGGTTCTACTTGTAACAGTCAACTGGAATTAACTCAACTATGTAATGTGATTTTTATGGGTTATTGCACAAATTGTATTTCTTTGATTAGAAGAAGCATAATTTCTTCTAAGTTTGTTTTAGGAATAAATAGAGTATAACATTTCACTGCCACCATCCCTACATGAAAATTTAGAATTCTTGTACCAATGTATTGTTTCCTTTATGAGTTCTTTTCCTGGTAGGGTGGTGTTGTGTTTTTGGTTCGTTGGCAATTGATGAAGACACATGGTGAAAACAACAAGCTCTTTATTTCTCTCTCCTACAACCAAGCAAACAGCAAAAGACATGCAGGCCTTTTATAGTGCCTGAAACCCAGACAGTGTGGACCAATAGGAATTGATCATTTTCGCGCCTTGTGCATGCGCTCAAGGCTGGCACCACTCTGTCTGGTCCCGGGCAGCTTTTGGATTGCCCAGGATTATTTGCAACAATTCTGAGCCTGCTTTCAGCTCTTGCAGGCTCAGGACACAACACCCCTCCCCCCTAGATGAAACACACCTAGCTTATGCACAGGTGCATTGTGCAATGCAGGGAGAGTGGAACACAGATGCATTATTCAAATGCAAGGAGGGTGGAAATGCTCGGGTCTGCATGCAGGCAGACTCTTATCAAAATAATTATTTAACTCAGATAAAATATATCCAAAATCAAAATAGTATATGAGACTCTCTCTGAGTATTACCCCCCTCATTCAGCGACCTCATAGCAAGGTTCCTCGTGTGTTGACAGGAACCTCACATAATCTCCTAGATGTTTAGGCGGGCACTTTGCTCACTGTGACCTTCTAAGGGCCAGTGAGGGTGCCTGGCCTACCTGCTTGCCTACCAGGCTAGGCAGGCCTGGACTTTGATGCCCCACATACCCAGGTGACCCACCCAGCTGTTGACAGGCTGGACCCGCTGAGTCCAAGCCAGTATACCTTGGAGGGGTGGAAGTCCCCAAGTCCACAATGGACTCCTCTTGGGAACACTGTCCCTCGAGCCCAAGGCCAGCAGATGGAGAGGTCTGAATGGCGGAAATGCCCCAGTACTCCGTAGCCCCCCTGCACGGGCCAGAGGTGCCAGAGTCAGGAGCCGCCTCCATGGCAAACCCCCTTGCCACTGACTTCCTTTTCAAAGCAATAGCTGAATTATGAGAGTGCTCCTGATGGAATTCCCTTTCTATGGCTGTGTTTGATTTATGTGGATACCCCCAGTGTGACTCCCTGTCTGGAGCAGTAACAGATGTGTGGGATGACTCCCTATCCTGGGAATTCCTGCTTGGAGCACTTGTGGAGTCTTGGGATGACCCCCCAAACAGCCTCAGCAGCTTGTGAGGCCTGGGAATCTGTGACCCAGAATGCATATTATGATCCTCCCCCCTCCCCAGGGCAGAGCCAAACATGGCTGTCCAGTCTCCAACGCAGTTGGTCTATGTGTCTGCGAAGAACACGGCCATCATCTAAGGCAACTTTGTATGATACTGGCCCAGAGAATTTGCAGACCACAGCTGTGACCCAGAGATATCCAGGCCCATAGTTCCTTGCCCAAACCGGATCGCCCACCTGAAGTCTCCTAGGTGCCCGCGGTTGTGACACCTGTGAAGCCACCCGGTCTGGGTGCAACCTGTTCAGTTTGGTGATGAGGTGGCGACCCCAGCGGAGTTCTGCTGGGCTCTTCCCTGTGGCTGTGCAAGGTGTGGTGTGGTGTGCAAGAAGGAAATCTGCTAACCTATGATGCCAGTTACCGTAAGTCAGTTTCTTAAGAGCATCTTTGGTCGTGCATACCATTCTCTCTGCCTGTCCATTGGAGGATGGGTGGAAGGGAGCAGAAGTTGCATGCTGGATCAAGTTGGCCTGAAGAAAAGCCTGGAACTCAAAAGAGGTAAATTGAGGGCCATTATCTGAAACCAGGACATCTGGAAGCCCGTGCGATGCAAAAATTCTTCTCAACACCTGGATAGTCCTGGCAGTAGTAGTGGAGGAAACAGGAACAACCTCTAGCCACTTGGAATGGCTGTCACTGATGAGAAGGAAGAATTGCCCCTGAAAGGGCCCAACATAATCTATATGCACCTGTGACCATGGGGTTTGAGTTTCCTCCCACCTACAGTATGTACTGGGGCTTGAGGCATTTCAGGCGTGAACCTCGATGGCTTTATTCAGTCCAGGCCACCAAAGATGGCTGCGCCCAAGCGCTTTCATCCTTACTATACCAGGATATCCCTCATGCAGAGAGAGCAAGATTCTAGACCTCAATGAAGCTGGGATTGCTACCCTACTACCCCATAACAGGCACCCCTTGAAAGTGGAAAGTTCATGCTTCTTGTGCCAGAAGCTTTGGAACTCAGTATCTGGGCACATGTCAGGCCATCCTGACAACACCCAGGTCAGCATGCGTGTGAGCGTGTGATCAGTGGCAGTTTCTGCAGCCACGTCCCTAGCATTTAGGGGAGATTCAGGTAACTCCTGAATGGAAAGAATATTAATGGCAGGAGCAGGATCTGCCTCTATCTGTTTAAGAGGTAATCTGCTGAGGCCATCAGCATGGCCCATTTCTTTTCCAGGTTCATGAATTAGAGTGTAGTCATATGCTGACAGGAAAATGGACCATCTCAGCATATGTGGAGAAATAATATGTGGTATCTGTTTGTTAGTGGTAAACAAACCCAGCAGAGGCTTATGGTCTGTGTAGACCGTGAAATGGCAGTCATATAAGAAATCATGGAATTTCTTTATGCCAGCCACTATGGCCAAGGCTTCTCTGTCAATCTGAGCAATTTCGCTCTGCAGATGACAGAATCCTTCAGTAGTAGGCCACAGGGACTTGTATCCCATCAGCCTTCAGATGGCTAAGTACTGCTCCCACCCCATAAGGAGATGCATCGCATGCAATGCAAACAGGCAGTTGCTCATTGAAATGAGCTAAAACAGCATTTGAAGAGAGCAAGGCCTTAACTTCATTGAAACTCCTGTCATGGACTTTAGTCCACTGCCATGGAGCTTGCTTGTCTAAGAGCCGGTGTAACGGCTCAGCTACTGCAGCCTTATGGAAGGAATGCATGATAGAAATTTAAAAGCCCCAAGAAAGCTTGCAGCTCACTTTTGGACTTGGGCCTTGGGACCTGCTGCATCACTTGAAGCTTGGATTCAGCAGGGTGAATGCCTTGGGCATCAATTCTGAACCCTAAGAAGTCAGTGGAAGTGATTCCTTTCTTGCATTTATCCTGCTTCAATTTAAGGCCTGCTTTGCGAAAACGAAGCAAGACAGCCCTTAACCTTTCTTTTAAATTTTGAGATGACTCCCCAGCATCGAATGACTCTACGTCATCGAAGTAGGGACAGACCCCAGGAATACCATGAAGTGTGCTCTCCATTTGGAATATGTCAGGGGCTACATTTATCCCAAATTGCAGTCTTTTGACCTTGAAGGCCCCCCTGTGAGTTACAATTGTCTGGGCCTCTGCAGATGCCTCGTCAACAGGTAACTGTTGATAGGCCTGTGCCAGGTCAAGTTTCGCAAAAATGCACCCCCCCTTGAGGGAGGCCAGAATGTGGCTTACAACAGGCACTGGATAAGCGTGCTGTTGCAACACTTTATTCAGTGTGCACTTATAGTCTGCACATATACGGATTTCCCCATTAGCCTTGAGAGGCATTACTATGGGGGTTTCCTATGGACTAGAATCCACAGGTTCTAAAATGCCCTGCTGGAGCAATTTGTCCAGCTCAGCATCTATCTTACTTTTGAGGGCAAAAGGCACCCTTTTAGGCTTGACCCTAATGGGCATGATAGTTGGGTCTAACTGTAGTGCAATGGACCAATAGGAATTGACCATTTTTGCGCTTTGCGCATGCGCACAAGGCTGGTGCCACTCTGTCTGGTCCCGGGCAGATTTTGGATTGCCCTGGACCATTTGCAACAATTCTGAACCTGCTTTCAGCTCTTGCAGGCTCAGGACACAACAGGTGGGATCTTAGACAAGAGATGGGGGTTGTTATTCTGTGACTCTCATTTTATTTATTTGGAGTGATTTATAAGCAATTATAACTTTAACAATAACATTATTTGAACAGATAATATGGTATGTAAGTTCATGTTTACTCTTTTCTTATTTTCAACATGACTGCTTTCTCGTAAGAACTACCAATGTGTCTCACTATGTGTGTGTGTGTGTGTGTGTGTGTGTGTGTGTGTGTGTGAATGAGTATGTGTGTGTTGATCATCTTCGTTTCTTCTCTCCTCTCCATCAATTGCCTTTTTATTTTATTACCATCTTCAATCTCTTTTTAATCTTTTTGTCCTATTTTTATTGGTAGAAAATGTCCAGAGCAGCTTTATTTATTGTAGTAGAATGTACATAATAGATAATATCCTCATGGTTATCACCATTAGAAGATTTTAAAAAGTAATCAACAAAAAATTATATGCTATCCTATTTCTGAGGCCTAACCTCACAGTCCTATTTCCTACCAGAGCAAATGATGTAGGAAAAATTAGAACTATCCAATGTTTAGTACATGTCTCTTGAAGCTCTGAGCAAAACATTCCTTCTGAGATGATTTGTTCTAATTTTTAACTAACAGAACATAAAAACATATCTGTCTTTATATCTGATTTGCTAACCACTTTTCTCTTGTAGACGCCTAGATGCCAATCTGATCTCTGTTGTACCTAAAAAGAGCTTTGAAGGATTAACTGCCTTACGTCATCTCTGGTTGGATGATAACGCCCTGACAGAGATTCCTGTTAAAGCATTCAATAATCTGCCAGCTCTGCAAGCAATGACATTGGCGCTCAACCGAATCTGGCACATTCCTGACTATGCCTTCCAGAACCTCACTAGCCTTGTGGTATTGTAAGTATTTCTTTTTTCTTCCATTTATTTTTTGTAGTTTTCTTCGTTTATCAGTTGGTATGCCACATCAGCTACTGAAATAACTCAGTAGCTGATGTGGCAGTTTACCTAACAATGATCCACGTAGACCACAGAAGCTTGTAAACTCTCCTCGCCATCATATTTTCCCACCTTTTCTGCTAGCACCTCTCCATTCCATTCCTGCATCTCCCCATGGGCTCTCTTTTATTTTCTGCCCATGTTGGGTGTGCTTGTATTCCCACTGTGAGTACAGTATTGCAATGGGTCCCTTCCTCTTTTAAAAAACAATGACTTTGCAACATAAGCATGTTGGAGCAGAATTTTGGTAAAACTACTATTTTGTTTCTATAGTTCTCCAAAATCACTATTTTCAACAAAGTCTATAGAGTTCCATAGTGAATTACTAGAATGAAGAAACAATATGTTCCCTTTATTTTTATCACTATAGTAACAAAGTAATGGTGCTAAATACTGTATATGGAGAAAAAAGAAAGAACAGCTATCAGGACATGCATCTAGAAATGAGAAGAATCTCATGTCCACCTCAGGCTTCTGTAAATCTTATAGCAACCCAAATTGCCTCAACCTCAAGCCTTGAAAACAGAAGAAAATCAATAAACTCAATCAGCTTGACATTTTGAATAAGGATCGTTCTCCATCAAAAAGAAAATAGCATGTGGTAGAATACAATAAATTCTGTATACAGAATACCACAAAACTGAAATTTCAAATTCAGTTGAAAGGAAAAGACAACACTATCAAGCCAGCAATCGCCTTACAATACCGACTAGGGTTCTATAACTTATTGCAGGGACTTGTCCAAGACCAGAAGGTGAAAGGAAAAGTGAGGAAAGAATTTCCTCAAGTCCAAAGCTTTGCAGAATGCTGGCATTTCCAGCTGAAAACCAATTTCAGGTTAGGATTTCTTGTATGGTAAGTGAGCTAGAAATAAATTGATATAGCTGCTACAAAAGGATGATATCATGAGATGACAGGCATGAGAGTTGATCTAAGAAAAATATATAGTGTATGCTTTGGGTAGAAATGCCTTCTGTGATCCCAGTGGAAATCTGTCAACCTAGCAAAAGTAATATCTATCTTCTCCTACACATGCACGTTTGTACAGATAGAATGAGCTAAGGAAGAAAGCTTGTGGTGAGCTTCTTATACACTGTAAACTTAAGTACCACCCTAACCAGAAAGTTACTGAAATAGCCATTTTTGAAAAAAGACCAAAGAACAGCTGCAGAGATGTTCTAGGAAATATGTCAGTTACAGCTTGATTAATCCTTCTGGATGTCCCTCATCTGCATTTCATTGCTGAGGATAAGACCTTTCCAGGTGCAGTAATATGTTTCCTGCTCTGCACACCTTGGACCAGAGGGAGCTACATGCCTGTTCATCCTCTGATATTGGAAAGAGCCAACTTCAAAATATACACTTTCCAATCTGGAACAAGTTAGGGGCATAAACTGTGCAAATAAATTACATTCCCATTAAGAGAATGTATACTAGTTCCATCTGTTCCTTCCGTAAGACTGTAACAGCAACACAGGACATTTTCTAAACCAGGGAAGTCTCATATAGACCAGCTCTTAAGAGGAAGTAGAGGAATCAATTTTC
Organism: Crotalus tigris; assembly: GCF_016545835.1. NCBI lineage: Eukaryota > Metazoa > Chordata > Lepidosauria > Squamata > Viperidae > Crotalus > Crotalus tigris. The sequence goes on from NW_024100564.1 coordinate 1,452,428, forward strand.
AGTCTGCCATGTGTGGCACGTGCAGCTTTCTGCATGGCAAGATTTTGTACATCCTCACTTTAAGCAAGGATTATATTTAACTGTATTGTTTGGAAAACATATGGAGACCCATTAAAGCATTTAAAATCTGTCTGAAAATGGAAAGGACAGAAAATATCTCAGAATAGTTATAGAAAACTTTATGAATTTTGAGAAGTTTTTGAAAAGAACAAAATATTTAATGTCCCACCATAAGTAAGCTTAAAAATAATTAATGAGAAAGTCAGTGACTGGTCTGATGAGTAAATAACAGGACAGTTAATTTTGAACAGTTAATATACTCTATCTCTTGTTTATTGATTAAGTTTTGGAATCACAGAAATTATTATAACCAAAAGGCTGGCTATTTTCAGTCCAAATGAAATAGAATCTCAAGTAAGAATTTTTGCTGTTTCTGTCTGTAATTGGGCTCTGAACCATGAAAAAACAGGTTTTAAAATGCTACTAAAGCATTTGTTTCTTTTGCTGCAGCAGATGATAGGCAGCAGAAAAGACCTCTAGTGCTAAAATGATATTGTCACTGGGAGCTTTTTGGTGCAAGCAATTCCAGTTCAATGGTTTTCTTAATCCAATGGTTTCCTTACTTATTTGGAAGATCTAAATGGGGAAAGGAGCAAATGGTATTTTCCCAAATTGCACAGTGATGCCCACAGCCAGATGCTTTGCTCCTAGGAGCAACCACTACAACACACTAGTGATTGGGGGGGAAGGTAACACAAGCTGGGAATTGCATCCTACAAAATTTGGAGGCTATTGGTATAGAATTATGTGATAAAAGGGGAATAGATATATAATTATCTAATATCTGTTGCTCTCAAAACAAAGAGAAGGGGATGAGATAGGTTTGTATGAAGACAGAGTCTAATACCAGGATTGAATCAGAAGTAGCAAGCTTAATCAGAAATAAGTGATTTGCTGTTTAAGAAATCATATGATTCCAGGTCTCCTGGGAAACCCAGTGAAGAATACATATCAATTGGACTATGGCTAATGGGAACCTCTCATTTTATGATCTGTATGTATGTGTGTGTTTAAACTCCATATCATAGAAATGCATTAAGTCTTCAATGCCCTCCCTCCCAAGGAAAAAGTGCCCTAGGTAAATAATAATAATAGTAAAAATAATAATAACAACAACAATAACAACTTTATTGTCACTTTGAAAGTACACCAATTGGCATACATCAAAATGAAATTTCGTTGCATACAGCTCTCAAAGGGTCACCACCTCTGATATACACTCCTTGTTCGTGGCCAGCTCAAGTTACAGATCTTCCATGCTGGCATCCCTAAAATTTCTTATAACTTGAAAGAGAAATTGTAGTGGAAATACCGGTGAGCCTATAAGCTGAAGATTGGAGATCTCCAATCTCCTCTTCCAGATATCCTTTAAATCTTTATATACATGCCCTCACGTATCTTCCATGGGACACCTGACCGGATAACTGCTCCCTTAACTTAGGTCTATATGTATTTTTGTCAGAAGCACCTACAAAGCTAGCTGAAGGGTGCTTCTGGATTGATAGGATTTGCCAGTAACAACACTGTTGCCCAGATGTGTGAGAAAGATATAGGTGTCATACCGTATACTGCCTTTCTGATCATTAAAAAGTAAAAATGAGAACAAAACCCCAACAGCACCATCTGTTGTTCATCTAGCATTTTAAAATGTGGTTAGATATTTCAACCCCTTTATGGGAGAGAGACCAATCTCACAAGATATAAATGCAATCAAACTTTTATAAAAAGAAAAGACAAAAAGAGCTGTCATTTTAATAGCTCATTTTAACTTTAGATGTTAAATGCCAACATTCCCTATTGAAGAAGGTAAATTCAGTACCACAAGCAAATGATAAGACAAAACTACCTATAAATAGATAGAATGAAATTTAAAATTGTAAAGAGAAATTATTTACTCATGAGCAAAATACATGCATAAAAGGCTGAAATACAACTACTGAGTGCCCACACAGAATTAAAAGGTAGGAGCACTGAGTAAAGAACATTAACATTCTTTTTTTATATTTTTATTTTTAACCAACAAGACAAAACAGAACAAAGCAACACATAACACACATACACGCACAATATATACCTCCTTTTTTTTACAGCAATTACGTAACGGTAATCTAATATTTACATTTCCCCCTTATTCTTCTTTAAATATTTGTCCTTATAGCCCCATTATTTCTTATTTACATTTTTCTTCCTTCATGTGTACACATATTTTCACTTTTGACCTTTCCATATTTATTCTCCTCTATTATTTCTAGTCTTACTTCTTCCTCTGATGGTATATTCTCATTTTTCCAGCACTGTGCATATGCTATTCTTGCTGCCGTTATTATATGTAAAATTAAGTACCATATTTCTTTACTATATTTTCTATTTAAAATACCCAACAAAAAGATCTCTGGTTTCCAGTCTACAGGTTGGTCTATTATTTCTTGGATCCATTTTCTTATTGTAGACCAGTATTTTTTTGCAACTGGGCATGTCCACCATAGATGATAATATGTTCCATGCACTTTTTTACATTTCCAACACGTTGGCGAGTTATTCTGGAACATCTTGGCAAGCTTTGCAGGTGGAAGATGACATCTATAAAACACTTTCAACTGGTTTTCCTTAAATGCTGCCGATATAGTCAATTTTATATTTATTTCCCATATTTTTTCCCATTTCTCCAATTCTATATTATACCCGAAATTTTTTGCCCATCTAATCATTGTGTCTTTGACAACCTCGTCTTCCATTTTATATCTCAATAGGTATTTATATAAATTGCTAATTAATTTTATTTCTGTTCCATGTATAATTTTATCCAATTCTTGTGGCTCTTTTTGAATTTCATATAATTTTTTGTCCTCTGTATATTTAGATTGAATTTGTGTAAATGTCCACCAATCAATCTCTCTGCCAATGTCTTGTTCCAATTCTTGTTTTGTTTTCAAATTTCCCTGTTCATTTACTAATTCCTTGTATCTAATTATCTTATTTATATCCAATAGATTTGGGTATTTCAAAGCTTCTGTAGGGGATAACCACATTGGAATTCTTGTATAATGTTTTTGTTTTATTTTTTCCCAAGTCTGTAGCAATGCATTCCTAACTATGTGTCTTTGAAAATATCTGTGTATTTCATGTTTTTCGTCCCATAGGAATGCATGCCACCCTGCTTGCAAATCATGTCCTTCTATTGTTAAGACTCTGGTATTTTTCAAATCCATCCAATCTTTTAGCCAAGTTAAGCTTGATGCTTGGTAGTATATTTCCCACTCTGGTAACGCCAATCCCCCTTTATCTTTCGTGTCTTGCAAGAGTTTTAATTTAATCCTGGGTTTTTTCCTTTGCCATATAAATTTAGTGATCAATTTATTTAATTCTTGAAAGAATGTTTTCCCTAATTTTATTGGAATAACCTGGAACAGAAATAATATTTTTGGCAATACATTCATTTTGACCGTAGCGTTCCTCCCTAAAAATGAAATTTGCAAATTTTCCCAATTTTCTAAATCTTTTTTTATCTGGTGTAGTATTTTATCATAATTGTCCTCCTTAATCGAGGAGCATTTCGCTGTAAGCCAGATCCCTAAGTATTTTATTTTCTTGGTTATACTTATCTTTGTTTTATCTTCCAATTCCCTTTCTTGTGCCTTTGTAAGATTTTTTGTTATTAATTTGGATTTATTCCTATTAATCTTAAGTCCGGCTACCTCACCTAATTCTTCTATTTTTTTTAATCAATTTAAAGCCGGTTTCTAATGGATCTTCCAAAATAAATACCAAGCCATCAGCAAAGGCCTGGACTTTATATTCTTCCTTTTTAATTTTTAAACCCTTTATTTTTTGGTCCTCTCTGATTTTTGTAAGAAGTATTTCTAATGATAAAATAAATAGAAGAGGAGAAAGTGGGCATCCTTGTCTTACTCCTTTGGTTAAATCAATTTTTTCTGTCATTTCCTCATTTATAATTACCCTAGCTGTTTGTTTAGTATATATTTTCTCAACCATCTTTCCAAATTTATTCCATTTTATAATGGAATATTATAAAACACAAGATTAACCTGACAACACAAAAAGAAATGGCACAGAAAATCAGGATGGCAAAACAAAATTACTTTGAAAACGCGAATAAAACTGGTCGATGGTTGGCTTATAAAATAAAAAAAGAAAAAGGCAAAAGAACAATATACCAACTACAAGATGAAAGTGGAACAGTACAATATAGATGGGAAGAAAAAAAGAAAATAATACAAAATTTCTTTTCAAAGCTATACCATCAGGAAGATATACCAGATGATAAAGACAAACAATATATTGAGGCAGCAAAAATGGGTAAAATTACTGAAGAACAAAAGGAAATGTTGAATAGACCAATAACTGCAATAGAATTAGAAATAGCATTGAAAAAACAAAAAAAAAAAATCACCAGGCCCAGATGGAATTCCGGTCGAGTTTTATAAAAATACACAAGAGTCACTACAATGGATAATGTTGGAGATGTACAATGAGGTGTTGGAAGAGGCGAAGATACCAACAACTTGGACTGAAGCAATTATCACTCTCATTCCTAAGGAAGACTCAGACCTACAACAAATTCAAAATTATAGACCGATTTCTTTACTGAATACAGATTATAAGACATTTACAACAATAATAGCAGAAAGGATAAAGAAAATTTTGAATAATTATATTCACCCAGATCAAAATGGATTTTTACCAGGACGACAAATAAAAAATAGTATGAGGATAATACTGAATACTTTAGAATTTTACGAAGTTCATCCTGAAAGACAAGCTACGCTGGTTTTTCTTGATGCCCAGAAGGCATTTGATAATTTGAATTGGAATTTTATTATAACACAATTGTACTATATGGATTTTGGGAACATTAACATTCTAATACAAATTCTTTTCAAGACTTACAGTATAAATTATTCTTCAGAATTAGGACTGTTAAATCTGTTACACTGCTTCAATTTTCTTGGATTTCCTTTTTTCTGAATATTCTAAAATTTAATTTAGGGCAGGGGCCCCCAACCCCCAGTCTGTGGACCAGTACTGGGCCACAGCATGCCAGCAACCGGTTCACACAAACAAGCAAAGCCCCTTCTGTAGGATGCAGGCAGCACACGAAACCACACATCCTCTGGTCCACGGAAAAATCTCTCTCCATGGAACTGGCCTCAGTGCCCCAAAGGTTGGGGGCCTCTGATTTAGGGGAAACCCTGTTAATTCCTGCTTTTCTTGGCCACAATCTAGTGATTTATGTGTTGGTGTTAAAATGCTTCAATTTTATATTCTAGAGTTGGGGTATCTTTCTGTGTACATGAGAGCCATCTCATTGGAAATGTTAAATTTGTATTGTGAATAATTGTCTACAGCTTGCAATCTTGCCAGGAAGCTGCCATTCACTACCAAGATATGTCTATATAATAAAAGATTATAATGCTGTATCAGATTTTTCATGTCCCTAGACTGTTTATGTACATTCAAAACATGGCAAGATGTTTTACTTTCTGATTGTATTGGCTGAGATAGATGAAATCAAGACATTTGCAAGATATGTAGGATTTTATGTACTACTAAGCAAATAAGAAATTGCTGTTCTGAAAGAATTTAATAATAATAATCCTAATTTTTTCTTTCCTGGTGTTCCAATATGTTATATTTATTATATACGCTATCCCGTTTGCCACTGATTTAATGTAGGAAATATGTCATTAATCTCTGCAGTAACCTAAATGATGTGAAGGATGACAGAAGTCCATGCATTCAAGGACCACTTCTGAAATGGTCAAATCATCTATAACATAACCAACAAACTTGGCAAGGATTACTACAACTGTGATTTTATTTGTTAAGATAATTTATTTAATATGGAGAAGAAGATGGAAGGATGGAAGAAAAGTCCCCCTTCTCAAATATTTACTATCCCAACTTAGATTATGAGTCAAACTTCTTTTGTTTGTATTGTTACAGAGCTGGTGACAAAGATGGGTGTTCCATTTTCCATGAAAGTTCCAGTCTTTCAAATGCTTGTAAGATTATAAAATGTTTCTTGGGGGACTGGAATGTTCATGGTTTGCTTCATTTCAAAACAGAACAAAACATTCCAAGCCAAATTTAAGCCAGAAACAGCTCAACCTTTATATCTTTCTGTTTCTCTTATACAGTCATGATTATGTTTGTGTGATGGAGCAATGCTGACATTCTCATCTCAATGTTTTCCAGTTTGAAACTTTTACTTATCATAGTATATTCACTTGATCCTGCAAAACTTCCTTCATCTAATATTCAGGACAATGTAACGTTTATCCAAAATAACCAAGCAGTTTTAACTCACATGGATATAGATTCTCTTTGTTTGAATTAATGTTACTATGTACTATACAAAGCAAATTTGAAATGTTTCTGTGTGCGTTATTATTTTTCTTGTTTTGCATTTGTAACAGTAGTATTTTAAAAATGCAGATGCAATGAAAGCATGCTGTCTCTAGGCGCGTGCAATCGGTTTAATAGTATTCTTGCTTGCTCATTTGTGGACTAGCAGTTACAAACACTAATTCTGGTATCAAGAAGAGTCATATAAATATTTTCTCCCCAGACTTAGGATAAAATGAATAGCAGATGCTAGTAAAAAATCTCTTATATAATGGCACAGAGCAGTGTTCAGAGTTTAAAAAATAACTACAGAATTCTATACCCAAGCTATAAATATTTGCCACTATTGCAAAACTACAGAATAGATATGCAGATTAAAACTATTCCATTCAGGGTACACCTGCTGGATATACTAAATCCCCTTGGACTTACCACTGCAAATCAAAGCTAGTTGAGTTGCCTATGTGCAAGTCTATTATATTCTTTTCATACGTCCACATGCCATATGTTACTATTATTTTATATCCAAATTCTGGATTTTTAACAAGGGATCCAACATTCTGTGAAATTTAAGTACAGATATGATCTTTATGTAAAGGTCCACAGTAATGTCAGGGCACTCTGATCTAACTATGCCCCATAAAATTTGATAGAGGAAAACATCTGGGTTTGGTATGTATTGCTTTTCTATTTTCAGTGAACAATCATTTTTTTATAGTCAAAAGCTTTTGAATGAAATTAATCTCCTATATTACGAGTTAGAGTGACCTGAGTTTTCTCTCTTGGGCAAATGCTTTTTCTGCCTCTGCTAACCTTAAAGGGCAAGAAGAACTACTTGCCAGGAATATTTATGGATGTCACAGGCTTCTATTTCTCAACCACACGCTTACTCTAATCCTCATAAATTGAGGCTGCCTGAAATTTACGCTTAGCCAAACCTCTGGACTTTCAGACCAAGTGGATTGAGATTTATGTTTTTTCTCATGCCAATTTAGACTTAACACAAATAATTATAATTCCATTAATCTCCCCCGTGGCATGTCAAATCCAATCGCACTAGGAAACTGTACTTCCATGCTATCACTATACTGACTATGAGCTGATCCATGTATTCCTTGAGCACATTATGAAGCACTGCTTTTCTCTCTTCTGGACTTTGCATTGCAAAACCAGTGGCAATATCATGGTTACCAGGGGCACTGTCTAGAATGCACAAAAGATTGGAATGACTTGCTTTCTCTCTTACAGAATAGTGCCATGATTCTCCCCAAGACTACAGGCCACTTGGAGGACCAGCTTAATTGTTCATACACTATGAAGGTTTATTTTTGTCTGATTCTTAATATAAACTATAATATATCATAGGGAACTAGGGGATTAGCCATTTTGGATCTAATTCTCACTAACAGAGATGAAATGATAGAAGGTGTTGAAGCCATAGGAACCTTGGGAGGAAGTGATCATGCAATATTGGAATTCAACATTATGGAAGCACAAGCAATAGAACACAGTCAAACTAGAGTCTTGGACTTCAAGAGAGCTAATTTCAATAAACTTAGAGAGGGCTTGGAAAGGATTCCATGGATGAGAATCCTCAAGGGGAAAACAACTCAAGAAGCTTGGGAAATTTTGAAAAATGAGATAATAAAAGCCCAGTCTAGCACAATACCAACAAAGAGGAAAAACAACAACTCTCAAAAGAAACCAGAACTCTCTGACAAATTGAAAGATAAAAAGGACAAGTATAGAGAGCATTAAGAAGGGCACATAACTAAGTCAGAATATCAGAAAATAGCTTGAGCCTGCAAAGATGAAGTGAGGAAAGCCAAGGCTCAAAATGAACTAAGGCTTGCGACCAAAGTCAAAAATAACAAAAAAAGCTTCTTGCAACATGTAAAAAACAAGAAAAAAGTGAAGGAAATGATTGGTCCATTAGTGGGTGAAAGTGGCAAGAAGGTGACAAGCAACAGGGAGAAAGCAGAACTATTTAACTCATTTTTTTGCATTTGTCTTTACACAAAGAGAAAAAAACAACCTATCAAAAATAGTGCCATAAAAAACAGAATAGAAACACAAGTTAAGATAGGCAAGAAAATAGTAAGTGAGCACCTGTCCAGTCTAGATGAATTCAAATCGCCAGGACCAGATGGATTACACCCCAAAGTTCTCAAGGAACTGGCAGATGTGATCTCAGAACCACTGAACTATATTTTTCAAAGATTATGGAGCACTGGGGAACTACCGGAGGACTGGAAAAGAGCTGGTGTAGTTCCCATCTTCAAAAAAGGGGAAAAAATGGACCCAGGAAATTACAGACCTATCAGCCTGACCTCAATACCTGGGAAGATCCTGAAAAAGATAATCAAACAACGAATCAGCGAACACCTAGAGGCAAACAAAGTCATTACTAAAAGCCAACCTGGTTGTGTCAAAAACATCATGCCAGACAAATCTTATTGCATTCTTTGACCAAGTGACAAAATTAGTGGATCAGAGGAATGCTGTGGATATAATTTACTTGGACTTCAGTAAGGCATTTGATAAAGTAGATCACAACCTACTACTTGACAAGATAGAAAACTGTGGAGTAGACAGCATCACCACCAGATGGATCCATAGCATCACCAGCAGATGGATTCATCACCACCAGAAGGCTGACCGGCCATACTCAGCATATGGTCCTCAATGGAACCACATCTACATGGAGGGAAGTGTTCAGTGGGGTGCCCCAGGGCTCTGTTCTGGGCCCAGTGCTCTTCAACATCTTCATCAATGATTTGGATGCGGAGATAGATGGGGAACTCATCAAATTTGCAGATGACACCAAGCTGGCAGGAATAGCCAACGCTCCAGAAGACAGGCTTAAGATACAGAAGTCTGGACAGACTTGAACACTGGGCACTATCTAATAAAATGAAAGTCAATGGTGAAAAAAAGCAAGGTTCTACATTTAGGCAAGAAAAACCAAATGTACAGGTATAGTATAGGGGGTACCTTGCTCAATAGTAGTAACTGTGAGAGGGACCTTGGAGTCCTAATGGACAATCACTTAAATATGAGCCAGCAATGTGCTGCAGCTGCCAAAAAGGCCAACACAGTGCTAGGCTGCATTAACAGAGAGATAGAATCAAGATCACGTGAAGTGTTAATACCACTTTACAATGCCTTGGTAAGGCCACACTTGGAATACTGCATCCAGTTTTGGTCACCGCGATGTAAAAAACATGTTGAGACTCTAGAAAGAGTACAGAGAAAAGCAACAAAGATGATTAGGATACTGGAGGCTAAAATATACAAGGAACGGTTGCTGGAATTGGGTATGTCTAGTTTAATGAAGAGAAGGACGAGTGGGGAACATGATACCAGCGTTCCAATATCTCAGGGGTTGCCACAACGAAGAGGAAGTCAAGCTATTTTCCAAAGCCCCTGAAGGCAGGAGAAGAAGCAATGGGTGGAAACTAATCAAGGAGAGAAGCCACCTAGAACTAAGGAGAAACTTCCTGACAGTTGGAACAATTAACTAGTGGAACAACCTGCCTCCAGAAGCGGTGAATGCTCCAACACTGGAAGTTTTTAAGAAGAGACTGGACAGCCGAAATGATATAGGGTTTCCTGCCTGAGCAGGGGGTTGGACTAGATCAAGGCTTTTCAACCAGTGGTACGGGTACCACCTGTGGTACATTGGCACCTGGCAGGTGGTATGCAACCATCCTAGAAAAGTGGTAGCAGGGGAGGGTAATGAGCTGAACCGGTGGCAGCACCGCACAAGCCTGAGCGAGAGATGGCTGGAGGTGCAGGGCTGTCAGGGCTCAGCGAAAGCACCAGGATCAGCGCCAGGCTCCAGCTGGAGCTCGGTGCTGATCCTTGTGCTTCTGCTGAGCCCTGAAGAAGCACCAATCAGCTGGAAAGCAGCACTGATCCTGGCGCTTCTGCGGAGACCAGAAGAAGTGTCGATCAGCTGGAATGTTGCAGCATCTCCAGGGTCTTCTGATTTACATTCAGATGCTTGGCAACTGATTCATATTTATGATGGTCACAGTGTCCCAGGGTCATGTGAAGTGACCAAAACCTGCTGCAACCACCCAGCAGATGGGGGGGGGAATAAAAACCAAACACCCCCCACCCCACCCCCGCTGCCAATCCTCAACAGAAACGCTCACAACAATGGAAACCTCGGACAGGAGGAAAAGAGCTGCTGGGCGGGCGGGCAGGTGTCTTCCTCGGCTGTGGCTAGGGAGGCACTTTTTTCAGTGCCATTGTAACTTCAAACAGTCACTTAGCGAACTGTTGTAAGTCAAGGACTACCTGTATTTCATCATTTTCCTTTTTTTTTTTTTTGATCATCAAGTTTTTGACACCTTGCTAGGTGACTGGTGGTACTCGGATATTGCCATATCCTAAAAGTGGTACAATGGGTGAAAAGGTGGAAAAGCCCTGGACTAGATGACCTTCAAGGACCCTTCCAACTTTTTTATATTATTATTGTTGTTGTTGTTGTTGTTATTATTATTATTATATTTGCAAAGGGAACATTATTTTCCTTTATAATTCTTTCTTTACTCCAATCCAATGATTTCAAACTTTTAAGATATGTGGATTTCTGGCATGTTGACTGGGAATTCTGGGACTTGAAATCCACACATCTTAAAGTTGCCAAGTTTGAAAAACACTGTTCTAGCCCATCAAGTCAGCTTTGTAAGCCTCAGTCAAAGTAGGTGAGCATTGATCTGGTTGCCTCAACAATAGGAATGCTTCCCTTTTTCTCTCAATGTTCATTACTCCAGCAAAGCCTCCCACTCTCTTTTTCCAATCATGGCCAAACAAAGGGATATTTTTTTAGTAAACAGAAATAAACAAGACAGGGCATTGCATGCCAAAACAACTAGACACAAACAAAGATAGTTTTTCCCCCATGCCATCATTCTGCTAAATACCTAATTCCCACAGCACTGCCTTATGCCTAAGGTTATCTAACCATGTAGTAAGGATGTATTGCTATTATCCTTCTCATCTTCTCATCTTTTTCATCTTCTTATTTTTCCTACTACCTCCATGGTGGCGAACCAATGGCACGCGTGCCACAGGTGGCATGCAGAGCCCTCTCTGTGGGCATGCATGCTGTCGCCCCAGGCTTAGGAGTTCAGCTGGGTTTTATAAAACCTTTTCACTTTAGGCCTCCGCCGTTGTGTACAAAAAAAAAAAGATTCAATCAATCAATCATGGGGGGGGAAAAGATCTCACAAAGTTGGAATTGATTGATTGAACTTTTTAGTCCCACCCAGCCTGCCATTACCACTGCAGCCACATCCACCCAATGGGCAACTCCCACCCGGCACCCGACAATATGTAATTGGGTTTTGGGTTGCAGTTTGGGCACTCGGTCTCTAAAAGGTTCACCATCACTGTACTACCTTCTCCTATTAGTATCTTATGATTTATCACTTGATGTTTATATCTTATGATTTATGATTGTATCTTATGATTTATGATCTATGACCTATCCACTTTGTATGTATACTGACAGCTTATGCAGTGGAGACAAATTCCTTGTGTGTCCAATCACACTTGGCCAATAAAGAATATTCCTATTCCTATTACTGCAAAGATATACTGCATCATTCCAGTCAGGATAAGAAATGTGATCTGAAGGCATAATGAGGCATATTAAAGAACATTTTGACCCAGCTATGTTTCTCCCTCTTCTTGGTGATGTCGGCATGATGTCACTGTGCTGAACTTTCTCCCCTCCCTGCCAATTCTTTGGATTTTGAAGACTAAGAAAAATATCAGCCACAGAGAAAAGTGTGTGATGTCTGTGGCTTCATTTCTTTGAAAAAGGTTCTGTGTCAGGACAATAAGAAAATAGTTTAACTGATAAATAGGCATTTTGTGATCCTTGCAGCCATTTTTGTCAATTAATTTATGATCTGCTCAAAATGGCATAAATACCTAGGAACCCCAAATTGGTATCTTTGGCTTCTTTAGGCCATAGTGAAAGTTTTCAGTGAGTAGTATTTTTGATGATCTCAACAGGAGTACAATAAATCCTGGAGTTTTAAATAGAATGAGCTTGAAGATTGGTTAATTCAGATAGCCCATAGGTATTTATGGCAGCCCATTATATATATATATATATATATATATATATATAACATATGGACATGTTCTCTTTCATACCCATATCCAAATTTCTCAGATTTTGAATGTATTCCTTCTACATTCATTATTATTTTAAAAACTTCTTGACCTTCAGTGTTCAGTTTACAGCTCCTCTTCAAACAAAAAGGGGGGAAAAAGCCTGTTTGATGTTCAGAATTTAAACCTCTCCTTTCTCTCTGCAGACACCTGCATAATAATCAGATCCAGCACTTGGGAATACATGGTTTTGAAGGACTCCATAATCTGGAAACTCTGTGAGTTGCTGGGTTTTCTTTGTGCTTTTATTACTTTTATACAGGGTTTTATGTTTCCTATGCTATTTATTTATTTTTAAATAATTGTTTGATTATGTGCCATCAAGTTAGCACTGATTCATGGAAACTACATACATTTTCTCCAGGACAATATCTGAGCCCAGCCTTGTCCTTCAGATATTCCATAAGGATATCCATCACTACAGTAATTGAGTCTATTAATTTTGCTGGTTGTCTTGCTCTTTATTCTTCTTTCCATCTTTCCCAGAGTTGCAGATTTGTCAGGGAAGATAATGTGTCCAAAATTTGATAATTTATGTCTTGAGTGAGAACCCTGGATTAATTTGTTCTCTGATGCATATTTGTGTTTTTTCCTGATAGTCTCAGAAATCATTTCCAACAAAGCATAAAAGTATCAATAATACTTCCTACCCTGTTTCTTCAAAGTCCAATTTTCACTTCCACAGAGTATCATATGGAAAATCATTGCTTGCATGATTCTGATCCTTGTAGGAATAAATACGTCACAGCACCATAGCATCTGAACATCCATTCCAAGGCCTTCATGGCTCTCTATCAAATGTTAGTCTGCAGCATATTTCTTGACTGGTTCCTTTATTCATGCAAAATCTTTATACAAAACAGGAAGCCACAATTTAATGAAACACAGCAAAACAGACTGATTCTAGGTTGGGAAATGAGTTAAACATAACTATACACTCTCTCCTTACGTTGTTCAATGTTGAATATAAAAGAGAGGCTGAATTGAAAGAAAATGAGCATGGTTTTAAATTGCAAACCTAACAGAAAATTGGGGGGGGAGAGAGATGTCAATGGGCTTGAAACTCTTATGACTGTCATCTGTCTGTTAACATAATAACACTTCAAAACTGAACAGAATAGGATACATCTGGAGTGGCAGGAGAAGCTGGTAAAAGAAAGAGAGGATTTTTAAAAAGAGCCAAATCTAGCCAAATCTTGGCAGAGAAAAACCATCCAGAAAAAAATTCCCCCATGGATCCCTATGGTATAGGCAGCTGGGCACCCATCCAGAATATTGCCAGCCATTCCAGTCTAAACTCACTCCCTCTTCCTGTCGCATGACCCAGGGTGGAGCTGCAATTAAGGGGTTGGAAAGAATTCCAGACATGTTCTGCAGGCTTTGCATATTTCTTTACTATAGCTACCTAACAGTTTTATCATCAGGAGGTTAATAAAGCTGCTTGCTTTTATTAAATCTCATATAATACAATAATTTCATTTTGAGTACTTCCAGAAAGTACAAAATTTTGTACCTTATCTGGTTATGAACTCCTGTGGAGCAAATTACACTGCCATCATATAGAACTTTGAAGGACATCTCAGGAGCCATAGAATCTTATTTTCCCCATCAAGGATGGAAAAGGAGGTCTGCATCTGAAGAGAAAGAGATGCCCCATCTTGAATATTCTCAACCTGCAGAAGAGTCTATCATCCTATCTCCATCAACATCAGAATGTCAACTTGAGGACAGGTAACAGTGGAATGGACTGTAGCTTTCCCTAGAGATGTTGGGAAAGCCCATGAAGCTACAGGATCTGCAGTCACCCTGGACTTCAAAAAAATATCCTGATCCACTCCAGGCCTAGAATTGTTTTAAACATTTCAAAGAGAGGGAATGCATCAAAACAAATGTCCAAGGAGTGGAAAGGAGGGAATGTGGAAATGCCACACTTTTCATTCTTCCTTCCTGCTAGACTTGTCCAAGTTAATCCATCAGAGGATCTAGCATTGGAATTCTTTCTTCGGGGATTATTGTACTAATCCCTGCAGTAAAGTCATTCATTTTAAGGCATACTTGTTACATTCAACCTGAAAGTATATGCTTTGGCTTTGTTTCTTTAAAAAAAAAAAAAACGGGGTTGTGTCCTAATAAGTTATAGAAGGAAGCAGATGCTGGAAGGTAAAGCAGTAGTGCCAGATTGCAATGAGGTCCCTCTCCCACCAGGCATTGCTCTTGTGCAACTATATGGCAAGGTATTTCCCCTATTGCAATCCTTGCCACCAAACCATCTTCTTTCATACGAGACAACAGGAAGAAAGAAGGGAACCTCCATACCTTTTCTCTTTCATGTGGTTTGGCACCTTTTCTCTGGAAGTCATTAGGGAGCCTAGCCAGTTCATCTAGGGAAAGAAGACAATACATGCAAAGAAGAAAGTGCATTGCCCAAGGGTATAATGGTCACAGAGCTAAGCTTTATTCTGGGAAGTTGATTGATTTAAATATGTTTTTGAAATTACCTGCCACAATTTCTACCAAAATTGACATTAAATCACAGAGTTGAAGCTATCAGGTGAAATGGTGCGGAAACAACAAAGCAGAGAAAGAAAGAAACCAAATCTATGGGTGTAGTAATGATAATCATGTGGCATGCAGAAAATGAGAAATAGGTGTTCCAGGAACAGAAGAACATCTGTTAAAAGAAATGGAAGAGAGAACTCTAAAACTACCAAGAAGAGAAAATTTGAGCAAAAAAAAGCATTAAAAATTAAAACAGCAAATAAGAAACAACAGATGGGGAAACTGCCCTTCAACTGATTATAAATTGGTGTACAAATATATTGAAACAGCTGCACTTCTAAATACACAATTCTCTACAGAAAGAAAAGAACATAGGAAGTTGCTCCCTTTTACAGAGTCAGAACATTAATCCATTAGACAAGGGTTGCTGACAAAATTGGTAAACTACAGAGATTTACCAGCTGCAATCTGGAGAGTGCAGAGATTGAATCTGGAATCTTCTGCATATCAGACATTGTTCTAGCTGCTCTATCAAAAAGCTATAGTCCCTCACAATAATATCTACTATTTTTTGCACATGAACACCCTAAAGTAACTGCTTTAGAAAAAGTGAAAAACATTGTGCAGTGTTTTTTTATTAATTGCCTGCTCACATTTTATAACAATGGGTGTATAAACTCTAATCCACTATTTTAAATTGCAGTTCAGACAGTATGTTATCTTCTTCTCCTTCATTGAGTTCTCAATAAGGCAGAGAAATAAGACAGAATGAATAGGCCATCAGTTTTTAACTTAAGGAAGATCTATTCCAGACTGTTCCAACCTGGTACCATGCCAGGCAGCTAGTGTATCATAAGTCTTGAAGTTTAATACATCGGAAGAGAGAGAAAATAGGAAAGCCTATTTTAACCAATTCTTCTAAAACCAAACATGTGATAACAGGTTGTACTTCCCATTAAGTCAGATACACATTGAAAAGCAATAATAATGTGGGTGCTGCCTTTCTCACTGAAAGCTAATAAAATTTCAGAATGATACAATAAAGCAAAATCCTTATGTATTCTGACAATCCCATTAAATTGATAATTTGATTTTAATTTTATTGCATGCCACAGGCAATAAAGGAAAGTTTCTTCTCTCTTTTATTACACGGAAATCTGATATCTTACAATTAAATGAATAGCTGAAAATCGTGACAGACCCAAAGGAAATATTTATTCATATCACACATAATTAAACTATGATATTATGTAGCTACCACAACATGTTACATTCACCAATATGAATGGCTTTTTAAGAAAAACTTTAAAAGCTCATGTCCATCAATGGGCAATAATCATATTGGCTATATTTATCCCAGCATCAGAAGCAAACTGTCTCCAAATGCTAAATGATGAAAAACAAGAACTGAAGACTATACCATGTTTCCCCGAAAGTAAGGCCTACCTTGAAAATAAGCCCTAGCTTGATTTTGGGGGGTGGGCCTAATTTAAGTCCTACTCCAAAAATAAGCTCTAGTTTGAGGGCGAGGCACAGATCTAAATATCAAGCTAGGCCGGGGGTAGGGGTATCTGCCCCACACACCCTGCACCCCTTTACCTTGCAGCCAGACCTCTCCTCGCTGGCCCACTTCTTCTATGGCATCTTCTGCAGCCAGGCCTGCATTTCTCAGTCACAGGCTTTTCCGGAAGGCCACTGCAGCTGAGGACCGAGCTAAGGATTCAATCCATAGCTCAGTTCTGCAAGACCTCTGCAGCCGAAGACCAAGCTATGGATTCAATCCATAGCTCGGTCCTCAGCTGCAGAGGCCTTCCGAAAAGGCCTGACTGCAAAATACAGGCCAGAATGCAGCTGCAGAATGAAGCTGCTCCTTCAGCCCCAGAAGAAGTAGACCTGCTGGGCGGGACTGTTGGTGCTAGAGGTGAGTAAGACATCCCCCTAAAATAAGACCTGGTGTCTCTTTTGGAGGCAAAAAAAATAAGACCCAGTCTTATTTTCGGGGAAACACCCTATTATTGTCCTCTTGGGCACTTCCTATAAGTGTCCGGTTCGGGGGCATTTGGCCTCATCAAAAGCGACATTTAAATTTATCTATTTATTTTCTACCCAGGAAAAAGCAAGGGTCTTTCTTGGATAATTGGAATACTTTAAACATGTGTATATATGTGGAACTTAATTCAACTATATTCCTATACATATTTATTTGTTTTTTTATAAGTCTCACTGAATATGGTATAATTTATTTCTTATTTAAAATCTATATAGCTATGTGGTTAGCATATAACATTATATGAATTGCTAAAGAAAATATGTTAACATTAAGAGAAGAACTTACAGTATAAATGTAAATTGGAGCTATTGGATTGTGAGGATCAGAAATAAGTAATGAATAGATATACTAAGTTTAACTCAGTTTAGAGACAATGGTAATTTCAAGATTTTTTGTAGAAACAAGAGAAATATTTTAGGAGAAACAAAAAACAAGGTAAATATCCTTGTAAGTAATTAAGAACTAGCAATATCAGGATAAGCAAACACGAGGAGCAAAAAAGTCAACTGAATCCAAGCATAAAATATATATCCTCCTCTGCTCCAGTCAGTAATACAAAATTTTCTGTAATCAGCATACATATTTATTTTTTTCATTTATTAAACATGTTTCTGTCCTGCTGCAATCAAACAAGATTCTCAGTGGTTTACATAGAATAAATACTATAATTAAAACATCCATGGTGCCATCTAAAAACTTGACAATCATAAATAAGAACAGTAACAGTAAGCAACATTAAGCAAAAGCCACAGAAATTACACAAAAGTAGACAACAGAAAATAAAGATGGCAAGAGGGGAAGGCCCTCCACAGCAACTTGGTTTTCAAGTTTTCAAAGAATCAATAAAGAAGGACATCTCAAGAGGGTGCCATTGCACAGTGCCCACTCTGTCACAGAGAATCAACCCTCTATGCTTCAGTGTGTGTGTGTGTGCGCACACACACATATTGCAGAAGTGAAGGATTTGTAGCAGCCTCTCCCAAACAGGTCTAACCTAGGGGGTCTTCAAACTTGGCCGTTTTATGACCTGTGGACTTCAACTCCCAGAATTCCTCAGCCAGTCCACAGGTCATAAAAGGGCCAAGTTTGAAGACCCCTGGTCTAACCAGATAGGGTGATACTGGCTAGAATAAGTGATCCTGCAAGATATCCAGGTGCCAAGCCGTAAATGGCTTTATAGCCAGCACCAGATTTTCTGCAGTACCTATTTGCAGAATCTTTAATTTATTATTCTGACCTCTCACTATACTCTTTGAGGCTTGTTTCACATAATCTTAATTTTTTTCTTGATTCTGAGTGCGTAATTGCAAACTTTTTTTAATGTGATGAAGATGATAAAAAGATGAGGAAGAGTAACAATATTGTGACTGTTTGTCACCCTCAAAATGCAAATATAGTTTTCCAATGTTTAATTGTATATATTTATTTTGAGTAAATCTTACATTGTAGGATTATTTGTACCATATTCTGAATATTGCATTCTTTGCATTGTGGACTTTCTTTGCAACTTCTTGTAATAAAAGCATACTACTAAATGTTGTCAAAATATCCTCAAGTAATTGCTATGGATATTTCCCCCACTTGAATCCAACCACAGCATCAATATGCTCAGGCAACATGTTTTTCCTGCAATATCCGCATGAATTTATTTATTGGTTTGTTTGTTTTATCAATTTATAAATTACTTCCACTCTGTGACGTACAATAAATTAAAAAATACATTAAAATAAAAGAGAAAAGAAAGCCAGTAAACTAGTAAACACTTTATCAGAAAACACTATAAATACAAAAAAAGTTAAAATATCTAATATCAAATTCTTTTGTAAAAGATTGTTCTTTATCTCATCCCTTGCCTTAAATTGTCTTTAAAGCAGTATTTTCCTCCTTATACTGACACTTTCCAAAATAGCTTAAATCTAAATAAAATCTGTTAGGCCAGTGATGGTGAACCTTTTAGAGACCGAGTGCCCAAACTGCAACCCAAAACCCACTTACGCATCGTCGGGTGCTGGGTGGGTGTGGCCCATTGGCTGGGTGTGGCCCATTGGCTGGGCGTGGCTGCGGTGGTAACGGCAGACTAGGTGGGACTAAAAACTTCAATCAATCAATTCCAACTTTGCAAGATCTTTTTTTTCTGGCGAGAAGTTGAAATTGACTGATTGATTGAACCTTTTTTTTTTTTGCACACGGCGGTGGAGGCCTAAAGCAAAAAGATTTTATAAAACCCAGCTGAAGGCCTAGGACTGGGGCGACGGTGCGCATGCCCACAGAGAGGGCTCGGAGTGCCGCCTCTGGCACCCGTGCCATAGGTTTGCCACCACTGTGTTAGGCTTTCGCAACCATTATTTTGGGAAAAAGTTAAGTGACTGCCCTAATTTGAAGCAGACCCATGTAATGAAAGTAGGATCAGTACTGGCAATGGGGACAAGCCAAACGTGATGCCTAAGTGGGAATGAGATGAATATTGTAATAATATGTGGGAATGCTCCCTAGGCAAAGATCAGGTAAGAGACGGCACAACCCGCAGCTGGATAATGGGCAGAAAAAGTTGGCAGAAGGAACCCTCCCTAGTTTCTCAAAATGTAAAGAAGATGACAAGTGAATTGTGCTTTCAGATTTTCCAAATTTTGTTAATAAAGGTAAAGCTTTATTAACAAAAAGTAGAATTAGCTTATCTGGTTGTGTTTCCTGTCTAGCCTACCTGGTAAGACTGACAGAAATGTCCCTGTGCCAGCATGTTTCTAAGGAAACCCATGAGATTCTCCTATAATACTCATAAATCCAAAACATCATTAACCATTGTAGGACATAGCTTGAACATCAAGAGAAGTACTTTGGATTCACTGCTTTTAAAACTCTTCCATTTCTCTTTGAGCTCATCGAATCAAAGCTCTTGCCTATGATATGAAATGAAAAGAGCATTTAAAACTACTAACAAAATGAAGTGCATCTATCCCATGCAGTATACAAAATTAGGCTTGAGAAATGGCAGACCCTCTACTGCTTCCACCCCACCCCACCTAGGATTGCTGTTCAAATGAGACACACACCAACATACCTGAGAATCAAATGTATAATAGGTTTGTCATGGGTTGGTTATGTCTTCTATTACAATTATGGTGTTAGCATTATGTGATTTGGCGCTATTACACAAATAAGCTGTGGAGAGAACTGGCTATGAAGACAAAGAGTACATTTTGTTTTTGAACAATTAATCTATTTCTAAAAAGTTGCATACTTGAGGTATTTCATGCCTGGAGCCCTGGCAATCTTCATGTGTGCAGTTTGAAGACCCATTTACGTAAGCATTCCTAAAGCAAATACTGAAATAGAAAAGTGGGTGGTATGGGAGGATTCCCTACTGATTTCTTGATCAGGATTTTTATTGCTTAAGAATTGACTTTTGGTTGGAGCCAGAGGTATCATATATGCAAGGCTTTTGCCAGGAAGCCTCCAGCAAGATGCTTTCTGGGAGGAGCCATACAGATGTCTCGATTCTCCTACTCCCAATTATTTCTCTCCCCATTTTCAGCATCTTTGTTTTTGTCTCTTCCTCCTTTCGTTCTTTCCACATTTACAGCAACATCTCACATTTTACTTTTCTTTCCTTTAACTTTCAAAATTATTTTAATCTATAAGAGCAGAGAAAAAGAAAGGGAAAGAACAATACCTGTGTTGATTTTGTCAGAGGTAAAATAATTGTGAAGTTATGAATTTGTGGGGGCTTTGGATTTTAAAGCCCAAGCCTGACCAGTCTTAGCAGCACTATAGGTGGTTAACATTCTCCCAATCTCTGCTTACCTTCTGTACCTCTGGAACAGAAAATATACTGTATGACCATGTGTATATTCATAAATGTTGTTTGTCTACAAATGAAGCGTGGGTTATTGTCCACTTGTGCCTAAAATACCCTGTCTGTTTGTATTTTAATGAGATGAATGCAATATTGCTGCTGAGACAGTGTTTTGGCATAAGGGAAAAATTCTGGAGGTACAGATATTTGAGTTAAAAACAGAAATCTGCCAAAGAAAGAATGGCATCTTGGGCAAAACAAGGAAGACTAGATGGGGTAGAATTTTCAAAAGCAAAAACCCCTTTGTAAAACAGATATAGAAGTCATTAAAAATTGATTCAGCTCTGAAATTCCCCAGCCTGTGCCATTTCTCCAATTTTTCAAAGAATTGGCTGTTTGGATCAAGTAATCCACTGAAGTTATAATCCAAGCTTTGAACAGGCTTTCCACAAGTCATAACTTTGGGCACTGAAGTGCCAGATGTTGAATGTGAATCCAGTTGTTT
The DNA here is from genome assembly GCF_016545835.1 of Crotalus tigris. Taxonomy (NCBI): domain Eukaryota; kingdom Metazoa; phylum Chordata; class Lepidosauria; order Squamata; family Viperidae; genus Crotalus; species Crotalus tigris. Next base: position 1,473,896 of record NW_024100564.1, read on the forward strand.
TTTAGTAGCTTGTGACCTTAGATATAAATGATTTATATGTGAGAAACTTAATTGCTGTATCCCAAAGGTGCTTTTTCAAAAGGCAACTGGACTTTCTTGTTTTCCTTTGAAAACTTTTCACTTCTCATCCAAGAAGCTTCTTCAGCTCTGACTGAACAATGGGGAATGGAAGAATTTGTATTCCTTGCAGAGAGCTGGTCATTCACATTCCTTTAGGGCAGGGGTGTCAAACTGCCGGCCTGCGGGCTGGATGCATCATGCCAAAACCGCACCCATCCCATTCCCGGCAATGGCAAAAAAGTTGCGATATGTCGCAACACGTCATGTGACATTGTGAGTTTGACACTCCTACTTTAGAGAGTCATTGAGGCCACTTGGAGGTTTATCTGTGTCCTCAGGACAAATGGGTTGTAGATTGGAGATACTGTAGATTATGTCTTATCTCTCCCGCTCTGTTTGACATAGATGGCCTCTTTGACCCCTCTTCCAAACCAGTGGGCCTCTCTGTCCAAAAGTGGACTTTGCTGTCTTCAAAAGAGTGGCCTTTGTCTTTTAAATGAGATGGACTGCTGAATCTTGTCCTAATGGATTTGTTTTCCTATGTTGCACCATGCATTTATGAAGTAGTTGTTTTGTTTAACCAATATACAGATCTGCACATGTCTCACTGCATTGTACTGCATATACCATGTTGCTCAGTTTGTGCCTGGGTGTTTTATCCTTGGGATGGACAAGCTTCTGCCTTGTATATTCTTGGGTTTAAAGTGTGCACATATGTTGTGGTGGCTGAAGATCCCTGAGCTTTTCAGATAAAAGAATGCAAATAACCAGCTGTCTGCAAGGAATATAAATCATTCCATTCCCCACTATCCAGTCAGAGCTAAACAAGTTTCTTGGATAAGAAACGAAACATCTTCAGAGAAAAACAAGGAATCCAGTTGCCTTTTGAAAAAGCACCTTTGGGACAACCATGACCTGGATGACTGAGAATCTCCATAGACATTAATTACTGTATAGCTCACAGGATCACATTTGTTATAGAACCATTTATATTACTAATATTATTTCATATACATATACACTATGGTTGCTAATAGAAACCTGTTGTTGAACATGATTTTGAGATGTTATCTTAAATGAGCTATTCTGTCAGTTGAACTATTCTTCCCTAACTTGGAGGATCCAAGATACTTTGGATTCCAGCTCCCATAACCTCTATCCTGCATGCTGAATGGGGAGTGCATAAATTGATTTCTAATATATCTATGAAACATCAGAGTGATATGTGATGAATTTGGACCAACTCTTAGCTGCCTTCATGTAGTAATGTCATTAATGTGCATGAAAAATAATAACTGGTACCTGAAACTGAAAAGGCTTGCTGAACAGTTATAGTTTCCTGCCATTTTGAGCTGGGAAGCAGATAAACTCTAAAACAGATATTAAAAAAAACATTATTTCATTACAAAACTCAATCCCATCTACATGTAATTTGGCTCCTTTCACTTTATGACTCTCGTCCTCACAGAAAGGTGAACTGTGTCCTTTTCTTATTGATTGGCTGCCCATTCATAGCTGAAGTGAATTATAATTTCATCGATTATTGTATGAAATTGGTCATGAGAAGAAGTAGGTGCTCTTATCCTGAAAAAACTTTGGAGCTGGAGTTATTCTTGAGAAAATTCTGAAATGTGGACTAAGACAACTCAAGCACATGGGAATTATGCTTTCCTTCTTGCTTGCTTCTTATTCAGTTCTATGGTACTGTATCTTTCCAAACAAGGATCCCTTGCTTCCCAATCCCAGAGATAGAATGACTTTATGTTTCTGAAAGGAAGCAAGAGTAATATTTAGAAATAAAGCTTTTGTTTTGTAATAATTCTAAACCAAATTATTGGTTTTTGTTACCTTTGTTCCTAATTCATTTATTCGATAATAAATATAATAAATAAATCATAAACTAAGGTCATGGCATCCAGTTCCATCACTTCCTGGCAAACAGAAGGGGAAGAAATGGAAGCAGTGACCGATATTATTTTCTTCAGCTCCAAGATTATTGCAGATGGCGACTGCATGAAATTAAAAGACACTTGCTCCTTGGGAGGGAAGCTATGGCAAACGTAGAGAAGCATATTAAAAAGCAGAGACATCACCTTGCCGACAAAGGTTTTTATAGTCAAAACTGGCATGCTGTGGTCCATGGAGTTGCAAAGAGTTGGACATGATTTAGCAACTGAACAACAACAACATGATGTAGGAGATGACCAGGCTGAGCCCGAGGGAAGAGTCAAGTATGACACCAGTCTAAGTATCTTCACACCCATAAGAGCTCTAAGTCCAGCCCACCTTGAATTCCATTAACATCTACAGCCAATTTGTTTTGACTGTTAGTAGTTCAAATTCTTGTAGACAGGGTTAGTGTGCAATAAATTTGTATTCATTTGAACTGCCTTGACTCTAATTTCCTGCGCTTGACATATTAATAGCTATGAACTCTCACCAGTAATAAATGAACTTAAAATTGCCTTCACTATTCACATAGAAATATTCAAGATTTCATACAATCATTCTGGGCTTTTCTGTCACAACAAAAAACACTAAAAAAGGACAACAGGAAATAATATAAAATGAATTGAGTTCTATGATCCATGCAAAACTACTCTGCATATATAATTCTGTCATTTCATCCCATATAATTAATTTCAAAGTTGTTTTCTGGATAACTATAACTCTGCGTGTTTTTTCTTGCATTCAGAGGTTTCTTTTAGAGTCTTGCATCTGTATAGTGAAGGACCCCCCAAGAGAGTCCGGCTCCCTGAGGTTTACTTTCAACCTGTTAAATAAATTCAACCAAAACTGAAAACACGTGGAATTCAGGAGCTTCCTTAGCTGAGAACAAACACTCCAAGGAAGTATTACAGAACAGAGCTTAGTGTGAGGGAACGCCTGGAGAAACAGACAGAGGAGACAACTTTGATCCTGTGAAATGATACTAACACCTTTTGGGGAGCAGTGTAGGTTTGTTAAAGATCTGAGTCAAATGTGAAGAGATAGAACCAGCCCCATTTAATCAAAGCTGCAATAGTTGTCTTGTAGGGAAATGGTTGATATTTACAGGACAGGATGCCATTATAGTCCACTGTAAAAAACCTATATCTCTTGTTCTAATGCAACAGCCAAAATAATATATATGCCTCTCAAATAGTTTGATTGTATGGCCTATTTCCCAGGTAAATCTTTCTGAATTGTGATCAGTGATATACAGTAAGCTCATACACCATTTGATTTCTTTCACTAGCAGGCAACACTAAGCAAAACAGGGGGCTTTGCCATATTTTGTTGAACAAAACCGATTAAGATGGATCCCTGCCTGGCTGGATTCTCTCCTAACAGTCCAGTATGATAAGCCAGAAATTGTGCCTGGGTTACAGTTATGACTTATTAGTAGAAAATACATCACTAAATTAAAATATGAATAGAGAATATTTCCACCCAATAATTCTTTGCCACTTTGAAACCAGTTCTAGACTTTTGTATTTGTATAACACTGAATATGTTCTGGAGCTGTAAATCAAACTCTTTCTTTGAAACTCCATGGCACATTGTTATCCTACAGTGTTTATAAGAACTCTGGCCTCTCCAAAGCTTTAGCCATTTAGCGGTTCTTTCAAGGAAAAAAAAAAGCCCTTTGCAATTCTCTTTCATAGCAGCTGTTTGATGTGTTTCATTTCATTTTACTTGTGTACAGCTTGACAAATGTGCACAATGTGTTGCAAGGAAGTCATGGGATACATGATATTCTTTTTATTTTTATTGTTGGTGGAATGGAGGTATGTCAAACAGTGTTTCTTGGCACTACAATCTTAATAAAAAGGAATGGATTGTCTTTAGACTACTTTTAAGGGACTGGGGAATGGAAATGGTGGTAGTATGAAGTCTTGATTAATATTTCTGTTGAAGTAGAAGTAGCCACTTACTCAATCACAGTAAGACAGAATTCTGACTTATCGTGATGTACAAATTCATCATCCCCTACCATCTGTACCATAGTTTACAAAGTCTTACAAAATCGAGTTTGATTTTTCTATAGTATTTCCCTCCATAAAGCTGATGTTCCCTTCTCAGTTTTGTTGTTTGTTGTTTACTCTAGGTATATAGTATTGTATTCTCTTATTGTTTGCAGTATTTGAAAGTTGAACATTTTTTTAAAAAAAGTTTTTATTAGTTTTTTTTCATACAGTTCAGTAGTACTTGTTCAACAAATGTGTATTATTTGTGAATACACAATTTAATTCCTAATCCTTTATTCTTTTCTCCAACCATTGATAAAATAAGTCCCAAGTTTGATAGTATTCTGTTTCTTCTTTTTCTTTCAACCTCAAAGTAAGTCTGTCCATTTCCGCATTCTAGTATTTTTTTAATTATTGCTTCCTCTGATGGTATTTCTTCATTTCTCCAATGTTGTGCAAATATGATTCTTGCCGCTGTTATCACATGTAGAATCAAATATATGCTTTGTTTTCAATCTTTTCTAGCATTATACCTAATAAGAAAACTTCAGATTTAAAATCTACATGTTTTCTCAACATCTTTTCTAGCCAAATATATCTCTTTGCTTTAACACATGTCCACCATAGGAAGTTGAAACATTTTATCACTCCCAAAAAGCATACACTTAATATTTCCAGCAAGACGCAGGAAAGCAGTCAAAACGTTTAGTAGCTTTAGGGGGAAAATAGCCAGCAGCACAAAAATAATGTTGTGTGAAAAAGTCTGGAAGTACTAGGGAACCCTTTTTTGGTCTGGGACAATCACAGAGTAACCATGACAGTTTAAATTCCTGGAAGAAACTTAGAACAGGACAAAAAAACAACAACAACAAATAGGTTCCAGGCCTAATGTCTGATCTCATGGCATCAGAAGGCTTATTAGCTGCAAATATGTGGTGTTCTATGGAAGAAGTGATTCCATTCCATGCAGTTTCATCTTGGCTTCCTATGCAGAACCACTAGCTTCTAATAGGCCAAATACTAAACTGAAGCTTTCGCCATCTTTTGCTCCTTTTTTGATTTCTTTTTTTTTATTTTCCCTTTTTCTGCCCCCTCACAAGTTTATTATTAGACTCTAGCTGTGTGTTGTTGGTTCAAGGTAATAACTCTAGCAGCCTAAACCAGCAATCATCATTTTGCTACTGCCAATTTACTTTTACTCTTAAATAAACACAGATTTGTGTTCTAAATATGAGTCGATGGAGGTTTTCCAGAGCAATAACAACTTAAGTTTGCATTTTACTTTTCCAGGAGAAAGGGAGAAATGTTAATAGATTCCAAATTTAAAAGATATACTAGGTGCAAAACCTAACTGGGCAGCTATAAATTTGCATAGTAGTTTATGATCATTCCTTTCGTATCCATTCCTCATTATTTTTGGCAGTATCACTGAGCTCTAGAAGGCTTCAACTATGGATGGCAATAGTCTCTTTTCATATATTTTTTTTATTTCTAGTTTGTGTTGTCTGAATACGGGGAAAATAAAATTTTCTTTTGGTGGCTTGGGGCGGAATTCTAAATACCTCAATTTTCCATTCTTGTTTTATTTTATTGTATGCTTTTGCTAATAAAAGAGTTCTGTGTATTCAACACAAGAAACCAGGAGACTGTGACTTGATAAAGATATTTGTACTCAGGTTTGAAATGAAGGGATCTTGGTATTCTCTGAACTTGGTTGTATTTTTGCAGATGTTTCATTATCCAAACTAGGTAACATCATCAGTTACCTAGTTTGGGTAATGAAACTTCTGCAAGAAAACAAACTCAGAGAGCACCAAGGACCCCTCAAACTGTGAATTCTAGTCCCGCATTAGGCATAAAAGCCAGCTGGGTGACTTTAATCCATTCAGTCCAAGTCTCAGTCTCAGAGTTGTTGCTGTAGGGAAAGTAGGACGAGGAAGTAGTATCAGGTAAGATGGCCATTTTGAGTTATTTATTAAAAAAATACTTTTAAAAAGATGTCAGGTGACAATTATTGAACAAAATTCAGAACTTGATAATTTGATATCCTATTTGCATAAATTGGAACTTAACTTCCATAATTTCTAGATAACTAACTTAAATAATACACCAGGTACTGTCTAGTTGATACCTATGACAATCAGTCACCTTCCAAACTGAAGTCAGCACTGGCCAGAGACCAAATTGTGTTTTCCTAGGAACAGCATAATACAGGTCTGAAGAAACAGTATCTGCAGAGAAGAAGTGATAGTTTGAAATATATTAAAAAATGCAGAGCTGCTAACAATAAATCTATAATGATGTAAATGAAATATTGATGATGCGACTAAGTTCCCAACTCTATCTAGAAATCTCCTACAGTGGATTTCTTAATTGCTTATTTACATATCAGCTTTGGATGCTCATGGGTCAACAAAGGCTAACCAGTTCAGGGATTATTGGAATATCTCTTAGTAAATTGTTGTAGAAAGTGAGAATTTTTTTATTCCCAATTGTTCAATAATATCAAGAGCAAGCATAGGTTTTCTCTACCCTTTCCTCTACTATTAAACTATTGAAACAAAGAAAATGTCCAAAGATAAACAGAACTTGATTTTTGTGAAAAAATTATTTCTAAATTTAATTATGATTCTTTGGCTAGGTTTCAACTTAGACATACTCTCTTCTTTGCTTAAATTATCTGTGTCTTACCTGTGAATCCTGGGTTTTAATTTTCTGCCATTGAATGGACCTAGGGGTTATAGTAAAAAAAGCAAATGAGATCTCACAGTTTGAAAAAATCTACTTGCGCAGCCTGGAGGAATTAACAAACCTAGAACAGTGTCTCTTTCAGAAATATTATGAAATATGGGGAACAATCTGCCAAAGTTAACATCCTGAATATTGCATGATATTAGATTGCTGCCATTGATAATATATTTCAGTTTAAACATTTATTTAATAGCCTATGGTATCTTTATTTCAGCCCATAAATAACTCAATATTGATGCTTTGTTATTGCACACAATGACCTTGTGAAGTCATCAGTTCCACAGTAGTACTACAGAGAAATGTCCCTGGCACAGTTTTCAGTGGCAAGGTTTACTATGAATAGCTTCCCATAAAATTATCTTCTCCAGATGTTTTTTGAGTATTCTCAGATTGGTAATCCAATACATCTGGAAGACAAAAAGTTGGGGATGGCTGATATAGAGACAATCCTAAAGACCTGAGGATAGTCAAAGTATTGTAAAACTGATGAAATTGTTTCATTCAGATTTGTGCTATAATAATCCCTTTTTTCCTAGAAATTATCTTGACAAAAATTTAAAAAATGCTCTCTAGTAGTAGCCTACTATAACAAGAAATAATATCATCACCCCCAGAAAGTATATATGGGAGAAATGCAGGCTTTGGTTCCTCTTAGTGAAAGAAACACTATCTACGTATTGTCGTTGTTTTTCAAATTTTGTTTTTCATGTATTGAAATACATTCTATACCTAAGCCTTAGCAAGTACTCAAATTAAGGCTTTTTTCCTGCCTAAATGTATTCTCTCTCCTGGTCTCTGTTGTACCTATGCCATTTTTCTTTCATCTTTTTTAATGGCATATGTTGGTCTTCTCTGTGTCAATATTTCTCCAGCACTATCATTTATTTTCTTCTATTCTGCAGTTGTATCCATTCAACTTTCTCTGAATGCACATGCTTAAACACAAAGGCTTCCTAAATAACATTCTTATTTTGCACTGGCTAAAATTAATATTTGTAAGAGTAATCTGTGAGAAAGTTACTTCATTGTACAAACAGATTGTTTGCATCTGATATAATTTAATTTTTTCAAGAAATGCATTTGCAGACTAAATTCAGTGATGATTCCTCTTTCTACAGAGATCTGCTTAAAATGCAATGTATACTATCTCAGCCAAGCAGAGGCTTTATTCATATTTGCTCTCAACATCACAAAGAATGCCAGTATTCATGGAGGAAGAACTATTCCTGTAGATACATGTAGTCTGCTAGAAAGGCAAGCCAAAATTACAATCATCATTTTTTAAAAAATGGTGTTGGATCAGAGCACTTTAAGAGGAAGTACAAAAACATACAAAATGAGGCATTGTTGCTAATTATATTCATTGTCAAGTAACGTGTTATTTTGTCTACCATTTCTACAATAGCTCATAGTGAGGGCTGCCAGTTTCCTTGGATTCACAGAATAGACTGCTTAGCATTACTCTCATTGTAGAGCTAGATCTGTTATACTTCGACACAACTAGATAACATCTTCAGTACTACTGAATGTGAGATTTATGTACAATAGTTTGCCTTGCCATATTGATGGGATATGATTTTCTTCTTAAGGGGGAACTACTAAGAAAAAAATCCATACCCCATCAACACTCGCTACTGTATATAAACAGAAAAAAACTAGTTATGAATCAACTTATTTATTTCACATATCTATCTATTTATCTAATATATCTATCTTTATTTGTCTATCATTTTGTGATATTTTAACATAGCATCAGATACAAAACAATTTTCTTCATGCTATAATTCCTTACAAGTAATTATAAAAACTTTATCTGAAATGGTCTAATCTAACAATGTCAAGAACTTTTGGGATTTGCTAACTTTGTACCAACTTTTTATTCTCATGTAAAGGGAAATAACTTATGTCATAGGGAAGAAATACTTGGAACTGAAATGGTACATGTCAATGAAATTGCAATTATGTGATTTTTATGGATACACTCATGTCCATCCATCCATCAAAGCCCAAAGATAAAAATGTTATTATGACTGATAAACCTTTATACTACTGGAAATAATATTTTCATTAACATGCTGTTATAACAATAGAATAGTGGGGAACCCTCTCTACAAAAATCTGGATTAATTCAAATCCACAAATGAAGATACAGATGACACACTTTGACTACAGAAAAGAAGTGCTAATATTAGGACCTATTATTATTATTATTATTATTATTATATTACAGTATTATATTATTTCACACAGATCGTGTATAATCTCATTTTCTCCTTAAATGTTTAGTGATGCTAATTCATGTGATAATATATAATACTCCAGCATCACCATCCTTAGAACATCTTTTGGGCAATTTATCATATTCGTGTAGTAATAATTAAAGGTAGGAATGTATGAAAAAGTATTTATCAGAGTCTGGGTATTCTGCCCCTTTTCTAAGATCCATGAACTAGTTCATACATGACATATCCAATGGGGGAACAAAACATTATTAGACTTTTATCTCTTTTGGAAAATGTGTCAAATTCCTATCTGTCAACCAGGTAAGTAAATGATGGGTTATTAGAATGGTAGGTGCATTCTTTACATGTATTTAAAATTGTCATACATCACTTGTCCTGGCAGCAAATACTGAAGCTTCTGCACTAGTTTCAAGGGTGTTCGTGCTGCTGTCAGAGTGAGCTGCAAAAAAAGTGTAACATTTAAACATGCACTAAAGCAGCCTTCATTGTCCTGGGGTCCTCCAAATGTGTTGAACTACTGTTCCAAGAATCTTCAGCCAGGTGTGTTTTCAACCAACATAGAGGCTGTCAGACTGAGAAAAAAATATTTTCCTTTATTCCTATTATTTTAGGATAATATTGAGAATAGAGTAGGACATTAAAATTTTAGGGTAAACTAAAATGGCGCCTGGACATAGCTAAGAGAAGACACCTGGAACAATTGTTATGGAGCAAAAAACAAAAACCCACAATTTTCCTATGAGATTCTAGGTTACTTGGGCCCAGTCCAGATGATTTTTACAACATCTCTTTGAAATATCAAGGTTTTTTAAGTCATGTGACATTATGATTCTGGAAAACTCATCTCTTAGTAACTCTTCCTAACCCTTTGCAATATGTTACACTCTGGTGCACTTTTCCAAGATTCGTAATGTTGATTTTGATTTTTTTCCTCCCAGGGACCTAAATTATAATGAGCTGATGGAATTCCCAATGGCGATTAAGTCACTCAATAGACTTCAAGAGCTGTAAGACTTTTATTTTCTTTCTGTAGGAATAATGTTCAAACAGATCATTTGAGCTCAACTCTAATGTGGGCAATCCCAAACCCTAATAGGCATTCTTTCACCATTCCTCCATAATTCTGCTTGATCATATTCAGCATGGCAGTAAATGTTTCACAGACACCATTAATGTATTGTTAAACTTCCATACTGTTAATTACCAGCAGGGAATCTGCTGTGAGCTTTATTAATGATGGCTTTGACCCCAGTGATGACATATGTACACACTTATAAGTCTGGATAGAGCCATTAAAAGCACACAGAACTGACAGGGACATACTTTTCTTTTTCCTTCTTGCTTGGCTAATTTTTGCTGCTCCTGCTGTTTTTCGGTTCCCAGAAAAAGTTTGGGGCTTCTAATTATTACTTTCAGTGGAATTCTCTTTTCCACCTCACTGAAGTCCATTCATTCTTTTATGACATAGACAATTTGTGACATCTCAAGCAAGATTCATGCATTATAAGTAAATTTCCCAGGCATTAAGATATATCCACATGCCCCTAATTGTGTGGATGATGCTTCCGGTTTCTGCATTCCGCTCAACTGGAATACTTTAATTGCCTTGGTGACATGAAATTACACTGCTCCCAGGATAAAGATATAAACTCTCAAGTTTACATTGTTGACTTCTTTGAGCAAAGAGGATGTCTCTTCTGCTTGATAATGCATATTCTAATAGAATTTCTGATTGCCATATGATATTAGACATTTGTTCTAATTCAGATTTACTAAAAAATTAACTTTGGTATTTGGTTTACAATTTTCGTTCTATGTTTCCATCCCATAAACTATAAATACAAACATACTTATATCATGGAATAGCTGGAGGATTCAAACACAAATTTTGTTTTCATGTAAATTGCTTATTTGACAAATAAAATAAAATAATTAATATATTTGCATGTTCGTGCAGCTGGGAAGCATTATTTATTCAGCTTTTAGCCATGTGAATTCAGCAAAAGAGAAATCTGTCCATTTGACCCATTTGATCATCATTCATACAGCTGTGTAGTAAATTTTAGTTTTCCTGCTCTGTTTCTTTTAACCATCCTAGAATTTTGTTTGTTTGTTTAAAGGGGCTTCCATAACAACAACATCCAGGCTATTCCAGAGAAAGCGTTTGCTGGAAATCCTGTACTTCAAATTATGTAAGAAACAGCACCATAAAATTCAGAGCCATTTCTTCATCCCCAGTCTTCCAATTATATTTACAAGTAATATCATAAGCATCCATACTAATTCTGTTGATGCCAGAATGGTGAAATAGTACTGTGATGGCATTTGTGTCATGATAATGCAGTACCTTTGTCAGGACCCCTTTGCTTTCCTCTCCTGTGGATATCTCGGTGCATGAGAGCCCCAGAGAGAGAGGAAGGAAGGGGAAAATGATAAAACCTGTGTGGCAATACCCTCATGCAATTGCTGCCAGTTATGAGTTTTGCATTAGACATCAGGATGCAAGTATTTATTTGTGTAATGACGTCACCAAATTCATATTGTCATTTTGGCATCATTGTGCTTTGCTGTGGATGCTGTTATATGAGTGAATGTGTTATGTCACTGATTTCTAAGGCAGAAAGATACTGCCAATGTCCTTATTTCTGACCCAAAATACATATTTTGCCTAATCAAATTTTTATTATGCTCAAGAAGCAGCCTAACTGCTCCCATTTGATATCAGATGCTAACTCATCACACATTGGCTTCCAATGTTGCTGCATTGCATCTCCCAGCTTTCCTTACCTCTAAAATACAGATTGGGACCGCTGTTAGTTTTAGTTGAGCAACATCTGGAGAATCATAGTTTTCCCATCCCTGTTCCAAAAAACATAATCTTTCAGGAAAGTGGAAAACTGAAAAAGCATGTTTGCACATCATCTTTAGCAATGCCACCTCACATAAATCTTTGGATCTTCCTATATCTGGAAAAGTACCATTATTCTGCATTGTTTTACCTAAGAACAGCTGTTGAACCAATTATATATCCATTTTCCTATTTCATTTTTCTACTGGGATAACAGAGGATTATGTTAGTTTAGAAACTGGAAAAAAAAAATCTAAGGAAAACTTTCCAATTCATCTCTGTGTTGTTTTCTTAATTTCCTTCAAATAAATGAGTACATTATAGTCTTGGAAATTACGCTTTGATGCCAAATAGATGTTCACATGCTATGTGATAAACATATTTTCATGTAATACCAATCATTTATTGAACAGTCTTCCAACTGACTATCCTGGTTTGGGCTATCCTGAGCCCTTGAAGAAGTAAAGGATGACGTGAAGGGTGCTTTTTCCCCTCTCCTGCAGGACTTTAACCCAGGCTGGAATCCATTTGCTTCCAGGAGGAATGTGTCAGCAGTTGGCCAGCCTACGAGTTCTGTAAGTTATAAGCACATTTTGCTTTCTTCAGGCTTTGGGGAATTGCCTTTATTACCAATACACCATTCATTGGTCTGTTGCTGAACAATCAAATATAAGGGTTCTTTTGTACAGTTGTGGCAACTGTTTCATTTGCCTTCTTTCTCCATTCTAGGAACTGATAATAAGGGAATCATATGATTATATCTGTGTCCTTTTTCAGATTGCTAGCATAAATTGAGACCCCTGGTTGCAAAAAAAACAAGGGTGGAAATGGAGAAAAAAAAAGATATCTGAAATCAAAAATGCTTTAGTACAGTGGTTCTCAACCTGTGGGTCGGGACCCCATTTGGGGTCGAATGACCGTTTCACGGGGGTCGCCAAACAACGTAGTCCGCCATTTTTTTCCCCCTGTTCCTTAGCTGTGCTACTCCCTTTTATTCTATTGGCTTTTGAAAGCCAATAGAATAGATTCTCTTGAATAGAGTCTAATTCTATTGGCTTTCAAAAGCCAATAGGAATTGTCCAGGCTGTCTTTTTCCTTGCTGAGCCCACCAAAAGTCCCATTCTGCAAACGGTGCTGCACCAGTTGAGTAGTCCTCGACTTACGACTGGTTGGGGATCGCGGCATTAAAAAGGTTGAGAACCACTGCTTTAGTGCAAGTTGATGGAAACCCTGCTCAATTGAGATATAGGAGGGAGGGCCTGTAGAATAAGAATCTAGCACTTAACATTCCCAGCATACCAACAAAGCTGTTTAAAGTAATGTAATGATATCACATTTATTAATATTTGGGATGTTTCTCTACTGAACATTTTTTATTTATTCTATTGTTTTTAAGTTATGTTATTTTTGAACATCACTCAAAAATACCTTACATAAATACAAACAGCATGAAACAGATGTTATGTTACTCTAACATGTGGGGAAAACATGTGTTTGTCATCTTCTAAAGCAGTAATGGAGAACTTGCAGCAGCTTTCCACTAGTTGCTGAACTATCCCTTAATATTGGCTTATTATTGAAGGGCTTCAAAGCCCTCTGCTGCCTTAGAGATGCACTAAATAAGTTGTTCATAGCACTGGTTTTTTATTATTATTAAATTGGGCGTAATAGACAAGTTAATAAGAAATGGATTGGGGTAATCAAGGAATAATACCAGAAACCGGATGATGAAATGAATAAAAGGAACAGTGCCAAGCATCAGTTGGGTACAAGAAGATTTACCTGTCTGTGGGGTTTCCTGCTTACCCAGCTGCATAGCCTGAAGTCATGCACTCCCTTCCTCCGTACTGTATGCATGCCAAGAGGGCCTTTAAGAAGACTGACTTTGTTCTAACCTTTGTTATTTTCCACTCAGTGAACTTGCGCACAATCACATTGAGAAACTGCCCAGTTTTCACCAGTGCCAGAAGCTGGAAGAAATGTAAGTGTTGCTTTGCTGTGAAATTCCCAGATCCAAGTAACTTACTGAGCATCTGGTGGGTATGTGTGAACAACTGAGAGATTAAACCTGATACATAGTGACTTAGTGTGGAGTCTTCTGGAGGTTTTATATCTCAGAGGTTTGGTGGGGGGTGTTCTTTCTCTCTTTTTATCACTTTTCATCCTCCCACCTTCCCCTCTGATTGTGCCCAGTAGATAACATAAAAGCCTGAATTAATATTTGTGTCGTTCTGGTGCTGAAAATAATAGGAGCATCCAAAATATTTTATAACTGAGTTTGACTCACAAAGGTTACCGTGAAAGCAAGACATGAAAGCACAGAGTCCCCAGTGTTTTCTGCCTGTTCCCTTTAGATATGGTATTCTTGTGGCTGAGAATATCATCTGGTGTCATGGAGCTCTCCAAGCTCCATAGCAGGAGCAGATGTTGAAGAGGCCTGGGAACTCTTGGTAAAAAGAAACTTTGTTACTTGCACGCTTTTGATTTGAATGGTGCACTGCCCCAAGCCTGAGGCTTTTCAAGGGGAAAAGGGTGGGAGGGGATTGGGTGGATATGTTCCTTGACCCACTTTCCCCTTGAAATTTGAATCCCTGTGTAATCCTTAATAGAAGTAACCTTCTTCGCAGAAATGCTTTCTTCTGTTGCCAGTGGAGCACGTTTTTCTCTCTCATTGCAGCCTTTCTGTCTTTGCAGTGGCCTTCAGCACAACTGTATCCACGAAATTGGAGCAGACACCTTTGGGCAGCTCACAGCCTTGCGCTCCCTGTAAGTACAGCCAGCAGGGAGCTGTCAGGGCCTTCTGACAGTAAGGCTTTATGCTCTTAACAAGATTACAGGCTCAGTTATATATAAAAAAAATTCAAAGTAAGTTGGCCCTACCAGACCATTGTCACCCAATATTTAACCCCAATACAGTTAAGCATAGACCCATGCTGCAGAAGCACTCTGCAAAATGAATTTAAAATATTGTAGAAAGAAAAATCTTCATCAGAGTCCAGCCCAAACTGGGAATAAACAAAATGGAGACTGCTTTAGAAAGAAGGTTGTAGTTTATTGAAGAGTAGAGCCAGACAGAAGTGTGGCTCTGGGAAAGCTGACCTCATGTAGCAGGGAGTGGTGGGATTTTATACCTTCTTGAGCTTTTGTTTAGAGTTCTTCCTGTTTGAGGCTTTGTATTTCCTGTGTCATATACTTTGACTTGAGTCTGAGTGTGCCCTTTTGGTATTTGTTGAGTCCGTGGCGGGAAACAGACGCGAGAAGCAGCTGGAGTTCTCAGTTTCTTTTATTCAGCGTTCAGCTTACAGGAAGATGGCTTCAGCCTCGCCCAAACGCCTCGCAGCCTCTTATATAGGCAACTCCCGGGTAAATGGGTTACTTTTCCCGCGCCAGCACCCGCGCATGCGCACGGCGCTGGCGACAGCCTGTCTGGTCCCGGGCAGCTTTGCACCTGCCCGGGACTGCCTGCAAACGCCCGAGCCGTTTGCAAAGGCTCGGGACATAACACCCCTTTCCCCCGGGCTAAAACTACTACCAACATACAACATTTATTTTATACGACAATTTGCTCCCCAGTGCTCCCACTGTTTACTGGCTTTTGCCTTGCCAGCAATGTTATGTAATCTTCTAGGTACTTAGGAGATTTCTTTGCTCTCTGTGACCTTCTTAGCTCTGGGTTACTGGCATAAGTTCCCTGACTGGAGGGAGGCGTGAGCCTGTTCTCTCTATTGTGCCCTGGTGTCTTCCAAGGACTGTGCCCCGATGCCTGGCCTGCTTGCTTGCCCACCGGGCTCGTCAGGCCAGGGCTTCTGTTGCTTTGTGACCTGGTTGTCCTACCTAGCTGTAGACCCTCAGGCCCCTTGAAGTGATAGCCACTGCTGGGCGTCTCTGTAGAACCTCCTAGGTCAGTCCAAGACCTGTCAGGAGGCTGTCCATTCCCTGAACCCCATTCTGTGCTCGGGCTCGTGTGGGTTTCTGTACTTTCCCAAAACTCAGGTGTTCCCTGATTTGTGCTAGGGTTGTTGTAGTCGGGACTTGGTTCCTCGACTAGCTCTGTGTATGTTTGACCCCCTGTAGGATTTGGGGTAAGGTCAGGCCAACCTTGGGAATTGTGTGCCAGCTCTCTTGCGGGAATGATTTGTTGGGATGCCCCCGGGTATCCTCCGTTGCTGGAGTGCTGTGTGATGTGTGTGGAAAGTGAGTATGCCCCCGGGGTGACTCCCTGGCTGGAGTAGGCGTGAGTGCCTGTTGTGTGGGTAAGCTCCATGACTTTCTTTTCGGAGCAATTGCAGAACCCTGGGATGGGCCGTTTGTGGCTCCCTCAGTGGAGATGGGCAGTAGCTCTTGCCCTTCCCTTTGCTCCAAAGGGTCCCCCTCCCCCCCTGGAAAAGACCCAGGAGTCTCATCAGAAAAGTCTCGCCTAGAGCGAAGTTGGTCGATGTGCCGACGCAGGACACGACCGTTGTCCAGGGCAACCTCGTAGGAGAGAGGACCTGTGATCCTGGACACAGAAGCGGGGACCCATGTATGACCAGGCCCGTAATTGCGAGCCCAAACCGGGGCACCCACAAGTAGTTGTCTAGGTGCCCTAGGATGTGAGGTAGATGAAGGCAGTCTGTCCGGATGCAACCGGTCAAGTCTAGTAGTAAGTTGGCGCCCCCAACGAAGTTCAGCTGGACTTCTCCCTGTAGAAGTGGACGGTGTGGTGCGATAAGAAAGGAGAAAGTCAGCCAACCTGTGATGCCAGTCCCCGTAGGTGAGTCTCTTCAAGGCGTCCTTTGCGATGCGCACCATGCGTTCAGCCATACCGTTGGTGGACGGGTGAAAAGGCGCAGACGTGGCATGACGAATCAGGTTTGCCTGTAAGAAAGCTTGGAATTCGGAGGAGGTGAATTGAGGGCCGTTGTCGGACACAATGACATCTGGCAGCCCGTGTGCAGCAAAAATCCCCCTCAGTACCTGAATAGTCTTTGCAGTGGTGGTGGATGAGACAGGCACAACCTCAAGCCATTTTGAATGGCTGTCAACAAGGACCAAGAAGAACTGGCCCTGAAAGGGCCCAGCGTAGTCAATGTGCACCCTAGACCATGGGGACTGTGTTTCCTCCCATCTATGCACAGGAGCTTGGGGCATCTCTGGGCGAGATCGTTGGCACAGGTGGCATGCGTGTACCTTAGCCTCAATATCTTTATCTAAACCAGGCCACCACAAGTGGCTTCGTGCAAGAGCCTTCATACGAACAATGCCAGGATGACCCTCGTGGAGGGATTCTAAGACCCTAGTCCTCATTGAGGTGGGAATGACAACTCTGTTTCCCCAAAGCAGACAACCCTGAGAAAGGGACAGTTCGTTCCTTTTGGACCAGAAACTCTGAAACTCAGGACTAGGGCAGTGCTCAGGCCACCCGACAGGACCCAGGAGCGGACACGTGAAAGTGTGTGATCTGTACCTGTTTCAGCGGTAACATCCCTGGCACTAAGAGGGAGCTCGGGCAAGGCTTGGATTGATAGAATGTTGACAGCTGGCGCGGGGTCAGCTTCTACTACTGGCAGAGGCAACCTACTGAGGCCATCAGCATGGCCCATTTCTTTCCCAGGCTTGTGGATTAATGAAAAATCATATGCAGACAAAAAAATAGACCACCTAAGCATTCTAGGGGAAATGATGTGGGGAGTCTGCTTACGTGTGGTAAACAGTCCCAGCAGAGGCTTATGGTCAGTGAAGACCGTGAAATGCCTGCCATATAGAAAATCGTGGAATTTTTTAATTCCAGCAACAACAGCCAGAGCCTCCCTGTCTATCTGAGCGTAGTTGCGCTCGGCAGAAGACAGTGTTCTGGAGTAGTATGCAATAGGAACCTGAGTTCCATCAGACCTGAGGTGACTCAGGACAGCTCCAACCCCGTAGGGGGACGCATCACAAGCGATGCACACAGGAAGAGACTCGTTGAAATGTGCAAGAACACTGTTAGAAGTGAGCAAGGCCTTGACTTCTTTAAAGCAAGCCTCATGTGCTTGTGACCACAGCCACACAGCTTGTTTGTCTAGTAGCCTGTGAAGAGGCTCAGCTACACTAGCTTTATGTGGAAGAAAAGAATTGTAGAAATTCAGGAGGCCTAAGAAGGCCTGAAGTTCGGCCTTAGACTTTGGCCTGGGTGCTTCTAAAATAGCAGTTAGTTTGGATTCAGCAGGATGAATCCCAGCAGCATCAATTTTGAATCCCAGAAATTCAGTAGAAGGCACCCCAATCTTGCATTTGTCTTTTCTGAGCTTGAGGCCTGATTTCCTGAATCTTAACAGGACAGCCCTAAGCCTTTCAGCTAGAATGTGTGTGGAGTCTCCTGCAATCAAGACATCGTCAAAGTAGGGGCAGACCCCTGGTATACCTCGTAGTGTGTTTTCCATTACGCTTTGGAAAATCCCAGGAGCGACATTCACTCCAAACTGTAGCCTTTTTACCTTAAAGGCTCCCCTGTGGGTCACAATGGTCTGAGCTATAGCAGCATCATCATCAACAGGCAGCTGTTGATATGCTTGAGCTAGGTCAAGCTTTGCAAAAACACGCCCCCCCTTGAGAGAGGCCAGGATGTGACTGACCACAGGAACAGGATAGGCATGTTGCTGCAATGCCTTATTGAGTGTGCATTTGTAATCAGCACAAATGCGAATGTCCCCATTTGCCTTTAGAGGCGTGACAATGGGGGTCTCCCACGGGCTGGAATCAACAGGTTCTAGGATTCCCTGTTGGATTAGTTTGTCTAATTCAGTGTCAATCTTACTTTTTAAAGCAAAAGGGACCCTTCTTGCTTTAATCCTAATGGGAGTGACAGTGGGGTCTAGCTTTAAGGACACAGGTGGTCCTTTGAATGTGCCCAGCTGGGGGCTGAAAACATCTGCAAATTCTTTGCAGACTTCCTGTAGGTCGAGTGTTTGTAAGCTGTTGAGTCCTGTGACGTGTATCCCCAGGGCCTCAAACCAATCGAGTCCTATGAGACTCGTTCGTTCACCCCCTACTACTAATAAGTCTAGTGGACCTTCAAAACTCTTGTATTGCACGTTAAGGGTGGCCTCCCCCTTAACACACACTCTTGAGTTCTGAAAATCTGTTAATACAATATCAGAAGGCCTTAACTTGGCCTTAGTCCCACTACTGGAACAAATCTTCCTAAATGTATGCAATGAAATGATGGAAAGGGCAGACCCTGTGTCTAGTTCCATAGATAATGGAACCCCTTGTAGCTTCACGTTGAGTGACAGCTTTTTCTTCATGGGCTTGTGTGTGCCTGTCCTACAGATGCTTCTTCGCGAAGCGCAAAAACCTACCCTATTCTGGCTGGGGAGTCTGGTACCCTTCAGGCGTTCTTCTTGGGGTTTTGCCTTTCATCGGCCCAGACACACAGCTGCAATGTGCCCTTGTTTGCCGCATGCCCGGCAGGTAGCGGAGCGGAACTTGCAGTCGGTTCTCCTGTGGCGACCTCCACAGCCGATGCACTTGAGCAGAGCCGAAGAGCTTCCCTTCTGGTTTTCTTTCTTCGCGGGGTGTAGACGGTCGACTTCCTCGTCCGGATCCTCCTCGGAGTTTCGTTGGACGTCTTCCTGGTGCACGGACGCACCCTCTGCACTGCTTCTGATCGGCCGCATGTTCTTGACGGCGCCACCTGCTGCTTCTTCTGCGGTGACTTCCCTTAAGGCGTCTTGGAAGGATAATTCTTCCTTAGCGAAAAGTCTCTGTTGTAGCTCTCGATGCCTTAACCCGCACACGAATCGGTCCCTCAGTCGTTCCTCGAGGTCCTTGAACTCGCAGGGCTTGGCGGCCTTCCGTAACGCGGCGATGTAGTCCTTGGCTGACTCACCGGACCGTTGATCCCTTTGTTCGAAGGTGTGGCGCATGAGATAACGGACACCTTGGGGTGGAAGTGCTCCTTCAGCAGCTTCTTCAGGTCTGCGTAGCTTACAGACTCTACTGGAACAGGTGCTGCAAGGTTTTCTGCGAGTTCGAAGGCGTCTTGGCCGCAAGCGCAAAGCAGGGTGGCAGCCTTCAAGCTATCTTCCCTCACTTGGTTTGCCTTGAAGTAGTTCTCCATTCTGGATACGTAGGACTCCCACCGCTCTGGATGTGAGACGTCGAATTCCGAAAGCCTTCCGATTTTCGCCATCTTCGGATCTTCAGGAGACGGGTCTATCAGCCAGCCTACCCCCGAATGCGCACCGGATTGGCGGGCAGCTGCCGCGTCGACGCCGTTCCTCTTTCGCCGCTCAGGACTCCTTGGGTAAGCTTACACTTCTTCCTTTCCAGGTAGTGCAAGGCATCCCACCTTCGTCGCCAGTGTTGAGTCCGTGGCGGGAAACAGACACGAGAAGCAGCTGGAGTTCTCAGTTTCTTTTATTCAGCGTTCAGCTTACAGAAGATGGCTTCAGCCTCGCCCCAACGCCTCGCAGCCTCTTATGTAGGCAACTCCCGGGTAAATGGGTTACTTTTCCCGCGCCAGCACCCGCGCATGCGCACGGCGCTGGCGACAGCCTGTCTGGTCCCGGGCAGCTTTGCACCTGCCCGGGACTGCCTGCAAACGCCCGAGCCGTTTGCAAGGCTCGGGACATAACAGTATTGGTGGGTTAATCCTATCATATGTCTCCTGTCCTTAGAATTTGAGTGGGGGGGTATGTAGATTTTAGGTGTCTTTGTCTTCCTAATAGCTTCCTGGCTCCAACCTTTCTGAATAGATTATTACATCTGCATTTCTAAAAACTGACCTCTGCCTAGTTTCTGCTTGGGGGAGAGGAGCTGGGGCTGGTTTCTGTCCTTTTTTAAGATATTCTCCATTATTCCTTTGGGGAAATATATTTGCCTTTTTAATATTCCCCAAAATATTTCTTTCTCTGGATTTTTCCACAATATGAACACAAAATAACAGTCTTTCCCACCTGGTACTCTCCAGAAATGTTCGGTTATAATATTTGACCCCTGACTCTGCAATCACTAGACAGCATGGCTAATGATTATGTTGGATAGGGATTTGGGGAGTGAAAATTCTATTCATCTGGAAGACATCATATTGGGGAAGACAGCCTTTGTTGTGTCATTTCTCTCATACATATTGAAAAAAGCTATGATATGTTACCTTCTTCAAAATCACAAACAGGAGGAGAAATAGATTCAGATTTCAAATTTTTTTCCATTTTTTTAATCTGCAAAATATTTAATAAACAAAGTTCACCATTAATTTGCCTTGTTAGCCTGTAAACTACTTTAACTGCTGCGCAAAAGTAATTATGTGAATTCTTTTAACCCCCAGTGTTGACTTTTGTTCCTATACCAGTCTCCTGACTAAAGGTTTTGGTATATGGGTTAGATTAGACGATAGCACCACATGACTAATTCAAATGTGCACAGAGGCATACAATCACACACACATTCTAGAAGTTCCAGGTTTTCTGGGAAAAGCCAAACCAGGAAAAATGCTCCAGTTTCCAAGAGTTTTTCTCAGGTGGATAATAGTAGAAGTGCAGGCAGCTAAAAGCTGGTGTAAGTCGTCGTATGGAGAATTACTTCCATGTTCATTGCTCCTTATACTTCCATATTGTTGCATTTAGGCTGAGAATTACTGGATGCTCACTAGATGACAGTAAATAATCTATCAGTCACCAAGTTTTTGAAGATTATTTGTGGTAGCCCTGAGTTAAATACTATACATGAACTAGGAAAGGCAATGGCAGCGTGGAAAGCAATAGTTATAGAGTTGGGATCAAATAATTAGGCCACTTTGAAAGTTCCTGAGTTTCCTTTCATTCATCTAATTCAGTGGTTCTCAACCTGTGGGTTGGGACCCCATTTGGGGGTCAATCGACCATTTCACGGGGGTCGCCAAACAACGCAGTCCGCCATTTTTTTCCCCTTTTCCTTAGCTGTGCTACTCCCTTTTATTCTATTGGCTTTTGAAAGCCAATAGAATAGACTCTCTTGAATAGAGTCTAATTCTATTGGCTTTCAAAAGCCAATAGGAATTGTCCAGGCTGTCTCTGCCCTTCTGAGCCTGCCAAAAGTCCCATTCTGCAAACGGTGCTGCACCAGTTGAGTAGTCCTCGACTTACGACCGATTGGGGGTCGCGGCATTAAAAAGGTTGAAAACCACTGATCTAATTTGAGGCACTTCCAGATATAATGAGAGTTGGGGATAGAAAAGAAAATCTGTTCCATCTCCTCACTGATAGAGAGGCCTATCATTAATTATCCATTCATTTGGTTTGACCTGAAATCATTTTGCATGCAAAGGGCACAATTGGGAATAGGAAGTCTTTAGAATTTCTGAAAGCGGCTTCATTATAGATAGATTTTTTTCCCCTCCAGAAATTATTTGGCCACCTCAGAAGCTTGTTATGTTATCAGATACTTTGTATTTTTAAATTTATTTTTAAAATAACATTTCTATTACATCTAAAACCCAATGCCAGGCAATCTTGCCAATGCTCACACTAGCACAAGCTGATAGAAATTGTCATCTAAGGTCTAGTTGGTACTGTGTTGCCTTCCTCTAATTGATGTCCTTCACAGCATATTGCAAGTATTACATATACCAACTATATAAAGTATATAAAAAGTGGAATATAGACAGGTAAGAAAATAAGATTCCTGAAAAATGGGTTTCCAATAGCAGTTACAATAAAGACATCTGGGATTGATAAAAACAGATCTTCTGCAAAAGAGACGTTATCCATAAATCTGCATGCAAATTTGAATTTCTCTGAGCATCATTCAGGAATTTTCTTTGGCTCACAAGAAGTTGGTATCCCAATAATTAAACTGATCGTATGGGTTTAGGTCATAATGGGTAACTGTGCAAAGGAACAGGATCAGCTCTAAAGCCTTCTAAATATATTGGATTATAATTCTGATAATTCCCAGACAACAAAATTAATTAAATATACATAAATAAATTATTGTAAATAAAATTGCTACTTGGAGAGTAGTAAGTTGTAAACAATCAATAACTCTCCTTTCTCACAACCACTAAAGATACAGAGGGCCATCCTCCCAAACATAGCAAGAGACCAATGTCTATTATTTTGCAGTTCCATGTAATGGACAATAGCACAGTAATCGTGTTTGTTGCATTCATTTCCATCACAGTATGTATTTTGCTTTGCAGAGATCTGAGTTGGAATTACATTCATTTTATCCACTCTGAAGCTTTTCTGATGCTCCATTCCCTCATCAAGCTGTAAGTTATATTGCATAGGACAGATATATGCTCTCCATGGAAATTTAAGCCTGTGAGTGGTTGGGAAATGTACCAGAAGACGGCCATGGCAAACCACTTTGGTTTTATTGCTGAGTGAACTATTGTAGTGACCTCAGTGGTGGGATTAAAATATGTGAACCGGCTCTCTGTGTGGATGCTGCTTCCAGAAGTCCATTCTGGGCCCGGGCAACAAAAAATTAGCTACCGGTTCTGCCGAAGTGGTGCGAACCAGCTGAATCCCACCACTGAGTGACCTGGTGATTAGCTTGAGTTAAGGGTGTCTTTCCCTTTTTTCATTCCTTAAACAGAAATGGATAATTTATGGGAAAGATATAAAATGCATGAACAGAAAGAGAAAAAAAGAAAAATCTGTTTGGTTTCTTTAAAGATAATGGCTGAAGGTAGAAGACCAGGCACACAAACTGAATTTCCTAGCTTCAAGGAATCATGACAATATGTTCAACATAAATTTAAGTAGCCTACACAGAAATAGCAAACTGTTAAGATTCATCATCTAAGCTGGAAATATTTGGATGTAATATTGATATCTTATTGATTGCAATAATATATTCAAGACTAAGCATAACAAAATTTCCTATATCAGACATAATCACAAATATATGCTTTTTTACAGAAAATGTCTACGTCCTTTCCTGGGAGTTCACTGTTATATCTTAATTGTGTTTTGTTTTATGAGTCTTTGTCTTTTAGCTATCTTAGTTATCGCCTCTTGTAGAAAACTGAAATATAAAGATACCAATATAAGCCAAAAGTGTTATATGCTGTCATTAGTTCTATAAAAACTGTGGTTGTTAAGTGAGTAGCCAGCAGGGACTAATAAAATGGTCTGCAGAGTATAACGGGTCATTATATTGATGTTTACCATGTTCTACAATGTTAATGTGCTACAACCATGTATGAGACTAAATATTAAATCTGTTTGTAGAGCCAAGCATTCATATTGCATTTCTAAGATATCAAAACTATATCTCATGAGACAAGCTATTTTAATCTCCTCTTCCCTTACAAGATGGCACTCATAACTGCTTCTTTCCAAGGCCAAATCACCAATTAGACTTTTCCTGCCTGTCCCTATACAGTACTAGCACAGCATAGTCCCAACTCATCACTGCTATTATTACCTGGGGTAGCACTAATTCTAAAAGGCATAAGTATCAGTTTGCTGTTAATCCTGATAAAGACATGTGCTTTAGACTTTCTTTCTTGGTTTATTCCTAGCAATAGCCCATCATTTAAACCTTTTAGCTTTAAAATAATCAAGAATTGAATGCAAAACTTAATTTAAGCAGCAACTGTATGAATGCTAAATCAAATAAATGTGTTCGGAGATGCTGCTGCACTGAGTCTCCCACGCCTCTTTCTGTCTATTCCAATGGGTCCTGTGTTTTGGTTTGTCACAGGGATTTGACTGACAATCAACTGGTGACACTTCCATTGGCTGGCTTGGGTGGATTGACTCATCTGAAGCTCAAAGGCAATCCTGCACTGTCTGAAGCATTCACTAAAGAAAGTTTCCCCAAGATACGGTGAGCTTCATTTCTAATTTCTGACTTCCCAAGGTCAAAACTTAATTTACTTCGATCTGCCTTTTGCTGTCTAAGTCTTTTTGTCTAGGTACTTCCATATAATTCAATTCAGCTAAAGATTTGAGCAGTTGTAACTTCCTGCTTGCACTTTGTGTTCATCATTGATTTGAGAAATTGATGAACCATTGAATAGCTTGTCATGGGCACCATCCAAACTCACATACACAAGCAATCAGCATGGTAACCTATCAGTCTGATAAAAAGCAAGCATCCACTTGATTAAAATACAGGCAGCTAACACAGGGATTAGTTCTGGTTCTATAAAGAGATTGAATGATCTCTTTATTTGCAGGAATATAAAGCAAGAAATTATGCAAATAGAGCGCAGAATTTCCTTCTTTTATATTCCTATAAACACAGAGAATACTAAAAGATCACAAACATATGATACAAGCAAATACTTATTTATGCCCATTTAATTGTTTTAGCTTTCCCAAACAATCTTGGGAACTACAGTTCTATGAAAATGGTGCTAGAAATTATCTGTCAGGAATCCTTAGCCATATTTACAAAATTAGTTTCCAGAGAGAGGGAGTGGTGGTTAAATTCATCATTTATGCATACATAATCAGAATCAAAAGAAGCAGTATGGACATCATAACAATTTCTTATCTTTACCAATTTAAATTTCTGGTCCTAAAAAGTTTAAGATTTGAATCGTCTGTATTTCCAATATAAAACATAATAAAACTTCAAATAAATTAATCTCAGTTTACAATATAACACAATGCAATTACAAAGTAAAACCCAAAAATAAACATGATAATGTAAGATAAAAAGGCTATAAAATACTGATAGTGAATAATTACATTTGAGTGGCTATCCAGAAATGTTCACTAACTTCCAAAAGGCTGTCACTTTTTATATTCTTGGCAAAGGTATCCTAAATAATTTTATTTCTGCACTTTTTCTGTGTACTAGTTGGACTGACATGAATAGCATAATCTTAGTCTTCAATATTACTATACTACGTGATATACTGAGAATGCAACAAACATGACTACTGTGCTATTGTCCATTACATGGTACTGCAAAATAATAGACATTGGTCTCTTGCTATGTTTGGGAGGATGGCCCTCTGTATCTTTAGTGGTTGTGAGAAAGGAGCATTATTGATTGTTTACAAGTCTGTTTGAAAAATGCCCGTGCAAAATGCCCTTCTACTGTGAGAGTGTTAAAGGGTCAAGATCTTTGATCTGAGAATTTCCATCTTAACTTTATCCCTTTCCATGTTCAATTTGCAAAAAAAAAAAAAACCAGCCGCCTTAGTTCCAACATCTGTTTCTTTGCCCATATGGGTGAAGAATGGCAGTATACCATAACTGATAACTCCATGTTCTTCTTCATAGGGTCTTGGAGGTGCCCTATGCGTACCAGTGCTGTGCCTATGGAGCATGTGGCAACTTCTTCAAAATCTCCAGTCAGTGGGACTCGGAGGACATGAGTCCTGAGGATGATGGTGGCTACAAGAAAAGCCTGGGACTTGATCATTGTAAGATCAAGTTTTGTTTTAGGCTGCTTCTGTCTTTTAAGTTTGCAAGATTTAAGTTTGCAAAATCTGAGGTATAGCTTATAATAACAAATGCAGGAATACTGTTGAGAAGGAAAGTCTAGCCAAGCTCGTTTTACATGTAGTCCTCGACTTATGACTGGTCACTTCGTGACCATTTGAAGTTATAATAGACCCCCTCCCAAAGCTACTTATGATCAAATTTTGAAGTTACAATAGCTGCATATGCACACACTGAGGTCTCTTGATCACATTTTGGGACTTGGCAACCAGCTCACCTTTATGGCTGTTTGCAGTAGCCCTCAGTTATATCATTGCAATTTTTGATGCTTTTTGTCAGTTTCCAACAAAAAAAAAAAACCCATGGATTTGTTTAATGATCATAACATTTACTTAATGACTTCCACAAAAAATATCATAAAATTGGGTCCATATTGACCCCCTTAATAACTATAATGACTTATGACCATAAACTCAGCTACTGTCATAGGTTGAGGACTATCTGTATTTGGGGTATTTATTTATTATTAGAAAGCGAGTTTGCTTAAAAAGCAACAGGCTAGAAACTAGGAGAGCATGAGTTGAATGAAGCTAGTTGGGTGACTTTGGGCTTGTCATTCTCTCTCAGGATTAGGAAGAAAGCGGTGACAAACTACTTCCAAAAATCTTGCCAAAAAAACTGCAGGGACTTGTCCAGGTAATTACCAGGAGTCAATGAAGGTTGTGTACATGCACACACATGCATGAGCACGCACACAGGCAGACACACACACATACACACAGGCACAGAGGGCAAGTGCTTAAGGGAAAAGGTAGTCTTTCAGACAGTGAGGCCTGAGGTGCTTAAAGCTTCAGAGGTTAACCTCAGCACCTTAGATGATGACTGGGGACAATTGGTGGCCAGCACACTATTACCTTGTCCCTATATCTGGTTCCTATTAAAAATCTAGCTACCACATTTTAGACCACTTGTGCTTTTTAGAAATAGACCCATTGCATTAGTCAAAAGTGATGATGATTGTTGCTAAACCAGGTCAATTCGGGAAGGGTTATCGTTGGCACTAGAGCCATACGTGTGAAAATTCACTCTTAACTATAGCTATGACCTGCAAATCCAGTGGCAGCAGAGGTCAAAGTGCTCTCTCCAACGGTCAGTCTGTTTGCAGAGAAACGCAACCCCATCCAGAATAAGTTTTCTCCTTAACAATAACGCCTCCATCTCATTTAGAGGTCCTTTCAGCACAACCTTCTAGGCAGGTCCCTGACAAAAAGGACCAGAGCTACCAGAATACAGTATACAAGTAGTCCTCGACTTACGACCACAATGGAGACCAAAATTTCTGTTGTTAACCAAGGTGATTGTTAAGTGAGTCTTGCTCAGTTTTATGAATCTTTTTGCCACAATTCTTAAGAGACTCACTGCAGTTGTTAAATGAAGCATGCAGTCATTAAGTGAATCTGACTTTTGCAAAGATTGCAACTGGCGATCCCCTGACCCCAGGACATTGCAACTGTTGTAAATACATGCTGGTTGCCAAGCAACCAAATTTTGATCACATGACCAAGGGATGCTGCATCGGTTGTAAGTGCAAGGATTGGTTATAACTAATTTTTACATTATAACTTTGAATGGTCATTAAAAGAATGGTTGTAAGCCAAGAACTACCTGTAAATGGCGATCACTCCATCTGTACACTTCCACTGCTACTGTAATATTTATGACTAGTCTCAATCTTTTATCACAGCTTCTGTACAAGTACTTCAAAAGAAAGAGATTTCATTTCAGAAAAGTTCTGTATAGTTAGACGCCTTGTGGCTGCTAGGTAGAAGAGATCTAGTACTCAAATCTTTCTGTGGCGGGGGGGATTTCTGTGAAGTTGCAAGTCACATGCAAAAACACTGATGGAAGTAGATGAATTCTCAAACCACCACATTGATTGTTTGTTTGCTGCATAACATGATTGCATAAACATGCAGCCCACACACATACCCAGTAACTAGACTGAGAGTGGACTTGAAATGCGAAACTTATTTGATGCAGACAATTGGGGAGAGCGAGACTTGCTAACTCTTGTTCCTTTTAGATCCTGGTTTTAAATTGTGGCCTAAAGTATAATAGTCTTATCATACTGTATTATAGTTATGCAAACAGTTCCTCAGATTTGGTCAGATATGATTGCAAGATTGAAGGGACAAGTCTTTGCTTGCAATCTGCTTAATGATTTCTGGGGTTCGATTAGAATTTATATTTAATTGGTATTCTTGTGTTATCATAAACTTCCCCAATCTAGCCCCTTACTCTACATTTCTATACTTTGGGGATAAAGGAATAATAATAGGAGCTGTGCTGGTGCAGTGGTTAGAATGCAGTATTCCAAGCTGCCTCTGCCCAAGGCCAGGAGTTTGATCCTGACCAGCTCAAGGTTGACTTAGCTTTCCATTCTTCCGAGTTCAGTAAATTGAGGACCCAGATTGTTAGGGGCAATATGCTGGCTTTGTAAATTGCTTAGAGAGCACTGTAAAGCACTATGGAGCAGTATCAAAGTTTTATTGCTATTGCTATTTTTAAAAATAGGGTATATAGATATCTGCTCCAATTACCATTTTTTCCCTATTGAAGGTTGATTTACTATATGGGAACACCTTATACCATTCCTCACTCCATTCCTGTGTTACCTCCTGCTTTCAGGTACAAAGAACATAGTGCTTGCAGATTGCTACCTGGTGGTTTGTGTAGTCATGAGCATGTTGATGTAGGAATTAATTTCCACTCCTTGGGAAGCACACAGCCCACTTTGATTATTCCAACATGAGTATAATCACATTTTCTTTTGTCACCTTCCAGAACCACCAGTAACTCTGTGGTTTCAAGGAGGACATTAGTTTATCATTTACAATGGAGTCTTGTGGTTCTGCATCTGCTTGCCAATGGCTGGGAAGAAGGGTTTGCTCTCTTCTCTTCCTGGAAAAATTTTTAGTTCAGCCACAGTCCGAGCTAGAAAACAGAGTTGATTCAAGCCAGCAAAAGAAGGGGTCTTACATATAGTGTACATCAGACCATTGAGTCTTGCTATGCATTCAATAGCATACAAGCTCATTTTTTACTTGCCAGTTCAATCGAAACTCTGTATGGCTCCCTTTGTATAATTAGGCTGCTTTGCTGGCAGGATGTTTGTGGGAAAAGAATATTCATCTTTTCTAAAACTGTCCCAAATCATGTTCTCAACACCTTCAAGAAAATAAACAGCAAAGTCTAGACTACTAGGCAATAGGTCCTTCTCTGGGTGCCAGCATCTTCCTAGTTCAGCTGAGGTGGATCTGGGTTTACCTTTGTAAGGAAGTAGCAGTGACTTGAAATTCAATGTGTGTGTGTGTGTGTGTGTGTGTGTGTTAAACATCCTTGGAAATATTCATCATATTATGTGTTGTGTGAGTTTTCTCTTGAAGACAGAAAACTAACTTCACTGGAGAGAAAAATACTTAATGGTACGATTTAGATAATTTTATTGACAAAAGTAGAAAATCTACAGAGACAGGTTTTCATTCAGTCCAGAATAAGGAAAGAAAGTTGCATTTCAGGAAAGTCTGTGTCTGGACTAGCACTGATGATGTAATGTAGTTTGGGTAATGAAAAGTCTCCAAGAAAACAACCAAGCTCAGAGAGCACCAAAGACATCTCATTTCAACCCTGCACTACAAATATCCTCTTTATTGGAGTCTGTATCTGTGAAATATAGAGTTCATTTGCTAGCCTATGACACAGGAGCCACCTCTAGAATTGTACCTAAACTGTTGATTCAGGACTAGTGGTTAAATCCTACATTAAGAAAACTTTCCAGAAGTGATATGCTACCCAATGCCCTTATCATAAAATTTAAAGTTAAAGATCAGAAAATGTTCACAAGGCAAGGTAGAAAATTAAATATGACATGTACAAAAATACTTTTTTTAATTAAAAACCAAAATATGGTTCGAGATTTCCTGGAATTTATTTAACGAATTTTGAAGTACTTTTTCTTCTGTCCTGACTTGGAATTCTAACCATGCCCCTTTAGAATCAAGCAGCAAAATTTCAGGAAAAAAAACTCCAAAGAAACATCCTTTGATTCCTACCAGTGTGGTGTTAAGGGACATACTATAGCTATATCTCTTTTGAAACTGCAACCCCTTTAATGCTCTGCAGAGTAGTTATTTTATAGATGTAACTTGATAGAACTAACTTTTCAAAGACAATTCCCCAGTTTAGAAATGTGTTCTGTCCATTCGTTTTTAACAATTGTTATATATGTTTAGTTTATCTTCAGTTTCCTAGCATGTTAAGTCACAAAAATATTTTTTTCAAGATAAGCTGTATGAGATCCAATAAAGTAGTATAATATAACAGAGTTGATATTTATGTCACTTCAACAGCCATGATTTTAAGAACATAAGAGAAATGTTTCATTCTCAGTATAAAAGCAAATTAAGTATTAACATGCTTGTAATTTCTTTATTACTGTTTAGATGACCTAGACATGGATGATTTCCAGCTAGACCCTGATGATTCAAAACTACACCCCAACATCCAATGTACACCCAGCCCTGGTAAGAATATTTCCAAAATACATACAATATAATTTACAACAATCTCACTGTTGTTAAAAATTATGGATATTCTAAGTATCTCTAGACACATAAGCCCACAAAAGCCTAAAATAAGAGTGGCATGAAAAAGTGCTACTGTGAAGGCTGCTGATAAGAAATGCATTTGTCACTGCATTAGGAATAATGCAATGGTAATAAATGCAACAATTGGATTACCTCTTTTTTATATACAGCTAATTTTTAATTTCTAATACTATGAAAAAAAAAATCATATCACAATAAGTCCTAAAACATATTTTAGAAATCACACACAATACACAAAACCACACTTTGGCTCAGCTTTTGTTGAAATCACAGATGAAAATAAGCAGGTTTTTCAGTAGTCTTGAAGAGTAGGGTTTTTTTTGTCCTATTTATTTATTTCTTCCTACAATTAGTGGAAGCCAAATATAATATCCCAAATGAACTTTTTTTTGAAAGGTCAGCTACAAAACTTTGATTGCAGCAATGACCTTAAAAATGATGGATTAAGATAATTTACTGCTTTGTGCCTTTGGCTTCGGAACAGCTGCTCTCTATTTTGGTAACCTTCTTTGGCATTATCATCATCATCTGTAAATGCAAGTGAGGCAATATGGGTAACTATAAGACATTTTTGAATGGATCCTCAGCAGTCTTGGTGCCACTTATTGTAGCAGTGATTTTTCCTTCCTTTTAGTAATTTGGCTTCTTCCTTCTTTCCAGGTCCTTTCAAGCCCTGCGATCATCTGTTTGAAAGCTGGGTCATCCGCCTGAGTGTCTGGCTGATCATGCTAGTTTCTGTGCTGTGCAATGGGCTGGTTATGGTGGTTGTTTTTGCCTCGCCAGGCTATCTGTCCCCAACCAAGTTTATCATTGGATCCATTGCTGGAACCAATTTATTAACAGGGATATACTGTGCTATTCTAGCATTTGTGGATGCAGTCACCTTTGGTCATTTTGCAAAATACGGGGCCAGATGGGAGATGGGTGCAGGGTGCCAAGTGACTGGATTCCTGTCAGTTTTTGCTTCAGAAGCTTCCATTCTGCTCTTAACCCTTGCTGCAGTGCAGTGCAGCTTTTCGGTGTCGTGCATGCGGACATATGGAAAGGTTCCTTCCTTTGGCTCTGTCAAGGCAGGTGCCCTGAGTTGTCTGATCCTCTCTTCAGTGGCTGCAATGTTGCCCCTCTTCTCCATTGGGGAGTATGGGGCATCCCCTCTCTGTCTGCCCCACCTACTTCCTGATGGGAAACCTTCCATGTTGGGTTTCATGGTCGCTTTGGTGCTAGTGAATACACTTTGCTTCCTCATTATCACTGGGACATACATCCGCCTCTATTGCAACCTGCTGAAAGGTGAGTTTGACTCTGTCTGGGACTGTGCTATGATCAAACATGTTGCTTGGCTCATTTTCACCAACTGCCTTCTTTACTGCCCGGTGGCTTTTCTCACCTTCTCTTCCATGCTTAGCCTCATTCTCATCACCCCCGAAGTCATCAAGTCTGTGCTTTTGGTGGTGCTGCCCCTGCCAGCCTGCCTGAATCCCTTGCTTTATTTACTCTTTAACCCCCATTTTAGAGATGATTTGCGGCTTTTGAAGCAGAAGAGTCAGGTCCAGGAAAGCTGTGCTCAGTCTTGTATTTCTGAGGATACAGAGAAGAGCTCATGTGACTCTACTCAAGCTCTTGTTCCTTTCTCCGATATGGATCATATATTTGAAGCATCAGATCTCTATAGAGTGCCTCGCAGGTGTTCCTCAGTTCTAGATGCCTACAGCTTCTCCTCAGTGACTCTGATCCCTTGCCAGCAAAAAGCAGGTGCCAGAGGACATGACAGTGGCTTCTCCACCCAACCTTCCTATCTTGCTGATGATGAGCTGCTAATTGCATCAGAAGGCAGAGACCAGGCAAAGAGCAACCTTTGGATTGCCTTGTTCCCCAAACCACCTTCACCAGCCTTCATATCTCATTTATAAGGCTCAATCCACATTCTCTCAATAAATAAAAGAATCATACAAGATCTTCTGGAGCCACCAAAAGCTTCAGCAAGAGGCTCTTCTAGGAGGAAACATGACTCACTGTATTTTTTTCTTCTCAAAACAAGGCTACACAGTCAGCAAAATGGCAGCAATTCCTTGGTAACCTAGCCTGTTGGGGTATTGCTTCCTCCTCTCCTACTGCAGCAATGTGAAACTGATAAAGATATACATAGCTGCCTAAGAAATTAAGGCACCCCAAAGTTCATAATTATTGTGTATCTACCTGAAAGTCCAAGAAAAATAGCAAACCCAGGATAAGAAGAACTCTGGCAATTCTGCCCTTTTAGGAATTACACCATTCTATGGCTCTTAGTTTTTATGATAGGTGGATCACTTTAGTCCATGAATATCAAATAAAAAAGACTGAATTGAGTAGAAACATCAAGAAGACAATGTGATTTCAGCTCTATTCCCATTTTTTTTACTAAAAAGCAATCTTTTCATAGCAATGTTTTTGTCTCATAGCAAACTTGTCATCTTTTAAAACTGTTGTAAACAAAGCACATGAATCAAAAACAGATTATCCAGTCATGTTTATTCAATACAATGCATGACTGCACATGTATCCACCTGTAGAGATAGGAACAATTCCCACATAATAATAATCATACAAGGAGACATAGCTGTTTTAATCAGTCAAAAACAATGCTTCCTACCTGCTCCTGTATATAACTAAGCATATTTAAGTTATTCAGAAGCACTAGGAATCAAAATTAATTAAATAAATAAAGCAGTGGTGGTGCAGTGGTTAGAATGCAGTATTGCAGGTTAATTCTTCCCACTGCCAGGAGTTTGATACTGATCAGTTGACTCAGCCTTCCATTCTTCCAAGGTCAGTACGAGGATCCAGATTGTTGGAGGCAATATGCTGATTCTGTAAACTGCTGTAAATAGTGCTGTAAAGCACTATGAAGCAGTATATAAGTCTAAGAGCTATTGCTAGTGCAGTGACCATTCATAATAAACTCAACTAGCCTGAGGTTTAAGCTTGAACATAGTGCTATGAAAATTTGGTTCAGAAAATTTATTTTTTTAATTGCTTTTTTTCAATTTAAGAATAGAAAAGTCATATTGCTTACTTTCCCAAAGAAAAGTCATTCATTACAATGAGAGCAACACAGGATAATCTAGAGCTAGATCCCATTATATTCAATTGAAGCCTCTAGGGGGTTTATGTACAAGTAATTTTGGTAGCAGTGTTGCTAAATTTATTCTTAGAAGGTACAGGTTAAATTTTCTCAGGCATTTAAAAGCTATAGGTTGATTAACTATTCACTCTTGTTTGCTAAGAAAGATAGTTATCAACACTAATTAATGCATATAGGGTGTAGGACTTGAGGTTTTTGCACAAACTTGAGGTTTTTTCTTATTAACATTTTAGAAATCTGAAGGGTTTTATAGAATATAGACAGACTATAGTGGTAGGTCTGCTTTCAGAAAACTGAAACTACGGAAGGTAAACTGGGGAATGTTACAGTCCTGCTGCTTTTTTCTTCTATCTCCTCAAAACTGATCTTACTAAAATAATAATCTTAGTTACTGCAGTTGTGATGAATTGTGAAGAATCCTGGTTTCTAGAATTTCACTTTCATAAAAGGATAAAAATGTAAACAGTGTTTTTCTGGGAATTATATAGTACAATCCCAAATATGATTATTTAGAAGAATGTTCCACTGAATTCAGTGAAATCCCTTTCTACAGAAAGAATTATTAACTGTTGGTTAATAATTACTGGTCTTCAAAAATAGAAAATAACATAAGCGATTTGTAAACAGTCTGAACACACTAAATCCAGTTCAAAATCTTGAAGTTTGACTGAATTAAACTATCGCAACAGGAAAAGGTTATATCTAGTAAA
This sequence comes from Crotalus tigris, assembly GCF_016545835.1. Lineage (NCBI taxonomy): Eukaryota > Metazoa > Chordata > Lepidosauria > Squamata > Viperidae > Crotalus > Crotalus tigris. Next base: position 1,508,597 of record NW_024100564.1, read on the forward strand.
GCACACTTAGGCTACAATCATATAAACATATGTTAATCAAATGTGATTCTGTGTAGACAGAGTCCACATCCTAATTATTTTGGAAATTTACTGCAAAATATATTTAGGGAATTGAAATAAGATTTTAATACATATGTGTGTGTAGTCCTCAACTTATGAACACAATTGAGCCTGGAACTTTGGTTGTAAGTTGCAGTCATTAAGTGAGTCTTCGCGTCACCTGACTCAATTTTATGATTATTTTCATAACAGTCTTTAGGTGAATTACCATGGTTGTTAAAAGAATAATATGGTTGTTAAATGAATCAAATGGTCATTAAGCAAATCCAGCATATCCAAAAGGTGTTTTTTTGCCATTTTCTACCATAATATCAGACCCTGCATTGATGGGAAAACACTAGAATATTTATACACACATATACAGACACACACAGTCTCCCTCCCTCCCCCCCCTCTCTCTCTCTCTCACACACACACACACTTCTTGAGTCATTTGTTAATTATTCAATATCTTGATCTCTGCTGTGTTCCTGACAAATAGGTGCTCCTATTAAAATTACGAAATGTGTAGCCGAATTCTTCCAGGTGCTGTGGGTTTGGATGTCATTTGAATTGTTTTGATTTTTGTATCACATGACAGAACATTGCTATTCTTCTCCCAGATAAGATTAATACCAGCCAATATTTAGAAAAAAATAATTATCCTTTTAGTTGCTGCTTAAGTCAAAGTCAAATAACTCACAGAAAGAATTTCTACTGCCTTGATAAAGTTTAAAATCATGGCAAGATTTCACATTATATCTGACAAAAGTATCAAATGAAATGATTTTACATGCCATATGTGTGCTTTTATCTGTATATATATTGTGCCATAAATGCAATATCCAGCATATTTTTGTATATTATGTGTATATTTATATAGAGAGATATATAGCTACCTTCCCTCTCTTGTGACCCTTCTATAAACTCCTAATTTTCTTTTTTGTATATTAATTTGTAAAACATTCTTTATTGAAGACCAAATAGAAAAATAAAAAACACATTTTATACTATTTTTATGACTTCGATTACAAAACTACAGAACTGCAGACCTATTAAGTATATAATGTTAATATATGAACTAACATTGCACATGTCCCCCAGAAGACATGTATTTGCTGATCTTTCAGAAGAGAAGGAAAAGCATGTATATTGTTTTCATATAAGGGGTTAATCTCTAGTATTACCTGTATCTGTCTCCTGCTTATGCTTCATGTAATGTTTCTGAAACGGCTTTTCATTATGTTTTTGGTTGCATTACCCCATGTTGCAAGTCTTATCTTTGTTCTCCTCCCCTTGGATCCCCAAAACCAGTCTGGTACAATTTATTTAGCTGGTTTCAGATCATGCGTTATTCCAAAATGGAAATTATATTCAAGGAACTGCCTTTTGGGGGGTTTTGGCTACCTTGTTAAATAGAAAGTAGAATTTGAAGACAGTGCAAATAAATCTGGATGGTATAGTGAGATTTATGGTAACAAATACGATTGTCCAAACAATGTGTATGCATTTATGATCTGGTCATTTGTGTGTGGGTGTGTGTGCACTTGTATGCATATGCTAAGAAGCACTACTAAGTGGCCAAATATATTGAAGTATGCTAGGCAAGGAAAAAATGAAAATTCCTCAAGTAAAAGGTTTGTCATATAGAAAGATAAAAAATGGACTGCACCTCAAACAGAAATAGCAAATATTTTATTTTAATAAGAAGGAGCTTTATCTTGGTAGCACCTAACCTATCTAGCTAAACTTGAGACATCACACATATCATTTCAGAAAACATAACCCCTCTCCCCTCTGCCCCCCCCAAATTATCTCAGCTTTTACCATTCATGTATATAGTTCAGTGAAGATGAATTAATGAGCACTCTTTCTTTAATGTCAGTTGGGTTTAAAGAAGGCTCAAGTGCGGTATTAATAGTCTGTGACTTCAGATTACTGAAGAAATAAACATGTAGATCAAAGGATGTTGCTTTTAATCAAGATAATTAAATTTATAAGGAACTGGAATGTTAAGTAAGCTTATCAATTTTTTTCAACACTTCAATTTTTAAAACCTTTAAATAATATTGCAACCAAGAACATGAAATACAGAAAACTACAAACGTACATAAAATAATATAATTGGAAATATCAAAGTAAGTATTTAGAACAGGATGGGAAGTAATAAAATCACAAATCTATAACTGGAAGTATAAAAATATGTACAATATGATAGAGGATAATAAATCCCCGATTGCATGGACTTTGTCAAGGTAACTTCTAAAAATCAGAATAAGAAACTGAACTCCTGTGTTATGGTCTGTGGGAATAATTTTGAGAAACAGGAGGAGGAAGAGTCCAGCCAAGGCAAAAGTCAGATAAGAGACATGTCCGCCCACTGAAGAAATGATGATATAGAAAGCACCTCAGGAGGGACCCTTCCTAGTTCCCTGGACAGTAAAGGCAAAGGGAAGAGGAGGCAGATGTGCTTTCAGACTTGCAAGATTCTGTTACTATACTCTTATAATAAATGTAGTCATGGTTGGCTTCTTGTTTGGACTAGCTCACAGGGCTGGCTGCACAAGACAAAAAAAATGGATTAATAAGCAATCTTAAGAAATTGGGGAAAGACAAAGTTTAATGTTTGCTAAAGAAGTGTCTTTGTTCTCTGCAGGGGAAAAGGTACAGACACATGCACACCACTGGGACTTCAGCAGAAACTGGATTTTTTTTCCCCCAAATAAAATCATAGGGAAAAGTGAAAAAAATTATCAGAGCATTCATTCATTCATTCATTCATTCAATTTACATAACTGCCTGTCTCATATACAGGACTCTGGGCATCTTAAACAGTTAAAAACACAAAACAAATACAAAAAATACAGGTAATCTTAGAGTTACAACCATTCATTTAATTACCATTCGGAGTTACAATGGCACTGAGAAAATGACTTGATAGGTGTCACATTTACAACCATTGCAGCATACGCCACGGTCACATGATCAAAATTCAGGTGCTTGGCAAATGGCATGTATCCTGTTTTGGAGTGATGTAATCACCAATTATAACTTTCTTACTGGCTCCAGACAAGTAAAGTCAATGGGGGAAGCCAGAGTCACTTAACGTCCACATGATTCACTTAGGAACTACAGTGATTTGCTTGGCAACTGTGGCAAATGTTATAAAATGGGACAAAATTCACTTAACAACTGTCTTGCTTAGCAACAGAAATTTTGGGCTCAATTCTGGTTGTAAGTTGATGACTACAAAGGAAATCTGAGCAGGACACACTAGAGTCAAACAATTATTTCTCAATATCTGGACTCCGTGTTCCCATTAATTTACACCAACATCACATTTGCTTTTCTAATTGCTTTTCTTTTTGTAACTGCTGGGTCATGTTTATCGTATGGCCAACAAAGACACAGCTATCTTTTTCACATGTACTACTGGCAAGCTTAGTCTACCTAGTAATTGAACATTGCATTTTCCCACCCATATACAGTATAGACCTTTATATTTCTTTTTAAAATTCTGTGCTACTTGTTTTAGCCCAGTACTCAATCAAGCCTATCTAGGATGAGGGGATAGATGGGGAACTCATCAAATTTGCAGACAACACCAAGCTGGCAGGAATAGCCAACATTCCAGAAGACAGGCTTAGGATATAGGAGGACCTGGACAGACTTGAACACTGGGCGCTATCTAACAAAATGAAATTCAGTGGTGAAAAAAGTAAGGTTCTACATTTAGGCAAGAAAAACCAAATGCACAGGTATAGTTTAGGACAGTGGTGATGAATCTATGGCACGTGTGCCAGATGCGGTACTTGGAGCCCTGTCTGTGGGCACGCGTGCTGTTGCCCAAGCCTCACTTGCCCTCATGGCCCCCTCCTCACCATCAACCCCCCCCCCGAAGAGTTGCCCCTGGGTGCGGCCTGAGCAGGGTAGCAGAGCTAAGGACATGGCAGCCGGGCAGCAGGGACAAGACTCCACCCTCACACCCTGTCAGAGGGCATGGCTGCCATGGCGCTGAAGGGCCACCTGGGCAATCTGCTGCAGCAGGCCGTGGAGGTGGTGGGTGGCCCTGCTGGTGGAGGTGGGGTGTGCAGAGGGGCAGTTTTTGGGCACTCAATCTTTAAAAGGTTTGCCATCACTGGTTTAGGAGGTACTTTGCTCAATAGTAGAGGGATCTCGGAGTCCTAGTGGACAATCACTTAAATATGAGCCAGCAGTGTGTTGCAGCTACCAAAAAAGCCAACACAGTGCTAGGCTACAATAACAGAAGGATAGAATCAAGATCACATGAAATATTAATACCACTTTACAATGCCTTGGTAAGGCCATACTTGGAATACTGCATCCAGTTTTGGTCACCATGACGTAAAAAAGATGTTGAGACTCTAGAAAGAGTACAGAAAAGAGCAACAAAGATGATTAGGGGACTGGAGGCTAAAACATACAAGGAACGGTTGCTGGAATTGGGTATGTCTAGTTTAATGAAGAGAAGGACAAGGGCGGACATGATAGCAGTGTTCCAATATCTCAGGGGCTACCACAAAGAAGAGGGAGTCAAGCTATTTTCCAAAGCTCCTGAAGGCAGGACAAGAAGCAACGGGTGGAAACTAATCAAGGAGAGAAGCAACCTAGAACTAAGGAGAAACTTCCTGACAGTTAGAACAATTAACCAGTGGAACAACCTGCCTCCAGAAGCAGTGAATACTCCAACACTGGAAGTCTTTAAGAAAAGATTGGACAGCCATTTGTCTGAAATGGTATAGGATTTCCTGTCTGAGCAGGGGGTTGGACTAGATGACCTCCAAGATCCTTCCAACTTATTATTATTATTATTGATCATCACACAGTCAGCCAGATGTTCAGACTGGATTTGGCATTTTTGTCTGCCTACTGAGTCCTTGCCAAGGACCTGGGATAGGTTGATGTGGATGTTTGAAGGTATTACAGATATCGTCGCAGGATGGAAGCAGTTCCTAGTAAGGCCACCTTTTGCAATTGATTAATGGCGAATTTGTCAATGCCAATGGTGTTCAAGTGGTGCTCCAGTTGTTTTGGGATTGCACCCAAGGCGCCTATTACTATTGGTACTACCCTTGCTTGCCGTTGCCACGGTCCTTTTATTTCTATTTGTAGGTCTTTGTATTTTGTTATCTTCTCCAGTTCTTTCTCGTCTATTCTGTTGTCTCCAGGCACTGCCACGTCCACTATCCAGACTTTTTTGTCTTTCTTATCAACAATTGTTAAGTCCAGGGTGTTATGTTGCAGATGTTTGTCTGTTTGAATTCCCAGAGCAGTTTAATGTTATCATTTTCTATAACTTTCTCTATTGTATGCTCCCACCAGTTCTTGCTTACAGGCAAATGATATTTCTTGCAGATCTTCCAATGTATCATTGTTGCTACTTTGTCATGCCGCTTGTAGTCAGTCTGTGCGATCTTCTTGCAGGAGCTTACCAAGTGGTCCACTGTTTCTTCAGCTTCTTTGCATAGGCAGCACTTACTGTCTATTGCTATCTTTTCAATTTTAACTTTGTATGTATTTGTCCTTAAGGCTTGGTCTTGTGCAGCCAGAATTGGACCCTCGGTCTCTTTCTTCAATTTTCCTGCTCTTAGCCATTGTCAGGTCTTGTTATTATCTGCTTTCCCAGCTATTTTATTAATGTACTGGCCGTGTAGTGCTTTGTCTTCCCATGCCTCTATTCTGTTCTTCATTTGGTCTTTCTTGTAGGCCAGTTTGGTCTCTCCAGTAGTCAGTAAACCTTCCTGATACACTAATTTCAGTGCATCTTCATCATTGTCCTTCAGATATTCTTCCAAAGCCATTTTTTCTTCTTCAACCATCTGATGTACTTGCAGCATTCCACACCCACCTATTTGCCCTATGTTACTGCATGGATGAAGGGCATGATTCATTGTCATTATTTTTCTGGTCTTCCTATCCATTGCTTGAGTCCTGTCCACTATTCCAGCTGTGTACCTAATGACTGGAATTGCCCAGGTTTTGATTGCCTTCATGGTATTTCCTCCATTGAGTTTGGACTTTAAGATCTTCTTCACTCTGTTGATGTATGCTTGAAGGATACCCAAGTATTTGTAGTAATCTTCCTCATCCAGACTCTAAATGTTATTTTCGTGGGGCATCTTGATTCCTTCAGTTTTCACTACTTTTCCTTGTTTGATAGTTAAGTGTGGCACATTTGTCCAAGCCAAACTCCATTACAATATCTTGGCTATATATATGAACAGTGTTGAGCAGCGATTCTATTTCAGATGATGTTTTTCCATACAGCTTCAGATCATCCATGTAAAGGAGGTGGGATAGTCTGTCAGATGTTTTTGATGTTTGATAGCCATGTCCTGAGTTATTCAGTATTGTTGACAAGAGGAAACAGTGCAATAACAAATAGTAGTGGTGATAATGAATCTCCTGGAAATATTCCTCTTGATATTAACCTCTCCCAGTCTCTCACCATTGACCTGCAACCTGCAACATTGTGCCATCGATCTTTGCACAAATTTTCTGATGTTTCTACTGACTCCTGTTATTTCTAGGCACTTGATTAGCCAGTCATGTGGCAGAGTGTCAAATGCCATTATTATTATTATTACTATTATTATTATTACTAGTAGTAGTAGTAGTAGTAGTAGTAGTAATAGTATTAGTATTGGATCATCGCACAGTCAGCCAGATGTTCAGACTGGATTTGGCATTTTGTCTACCTATCAAGTCCTTACCCAGGACCTGGGATAGGCAGATGTGGATGTTTGATGGTATTACAGGTATCGTCGCAGGATGGAAGCAGTTCCTAGTAAGGCCGCCTTTTGCAATTGACTAATAGCAAATTTGTTAATGCCAATGGTGTTCAAGTGGTGCTCCAGTTGTTTTGGGATTGCATTCAAGGAGCCTATAACTATTGGTACTACCCTTGCTTGCTTTTGCCAGTCTATTTCTATTTGTAGGTCTTTGTATTTTGTTATCTTCTCCAGTTCTTTCTCATCTATTCTGCTGTCTCCAGGCACTGCCATGTCCACTATTATTATTATTATTATTATTATTATTATTATTTTATTATCTTTTTGAAAGTTGTTTTTATTTTCTCCTCTCTAAAATATATACCTATCTTTCCTTGTTGTGACATCTGAAGATTTGTTAAGTGTCTTTTGAACTAGATCACTGATACTGTAACAATAGTAAAGAGCACAGAGCCCAAAACAGAGCCCTGTTGTTTCCATTTCATATTCCCTCTAGGCTGAATTGGGTCCATTAATATTCACTCCTTGAATGTGGTCAGCCAGGTAACTGTGAATCCATCTAGCAGTGATATCATCTATCTTTATTTTAACATTGTTTTAAGGCAAATATGAGATATTCCTTTGAAGGCTTTCCTAAGGCCCAAATACACTTTCTATGGCACTTCAAAGACAGGTTCCACAAGCTCTACAACTATGTTCATGGTAGTGGCCTGAATATATAAATTGATTGGTCAGTCATCCAGATGTTTAGAATGAATTTTTGTCAACCTATTGAATTCTTCACAAGGAACTGGGATATGCAGATGTTACTGTTTTATGGAAGGAGTATTAAGTATGTCTGTCATCTCATTATTTATAAAAATAATAAAGGTGGGATTAAAAAAATTAATCTGGAGAGTTTACAGTAAGGATCTCCAACCCCTGGGCCACCAACCGGTACCAGTCCATGGCCTATTAGGAACCAAGCCACAGCTGGAGGTGAGCAGCAGGCAAGCAAAGCTTCATATGTATTTGCAGCCAGTAGTATCACTGCCTCAGCTCATCAGGCATTAGATTCTCATAGGAGTGCAAACTCTACAGCAGTATTTCTCAACCTTGACAATTTTAAGGCATGTGGACTTCAACTCCCAGAATTCCACAGCCAGCAATGCTGGCTGTGGAATTCTGGGAGTTGAAGTCCACATGCCTTAAAATTGTCAAGGTTGAGAAACACTGCTCTACAGTAAAATGTGCATGTGAGGGATCTAGGTTGCATGCTTCTCCTGCCCCCTTCCCTTCCCTGGTCAGTGGAAAAACTGCTTCTCCATGTGCACACAAACACACATCTTTCCTTTGCCTAAACAAATTGAATTCAGAATGGATCAGTGGAATCTGTCTTTTAAAAACCCCAAAAGCTGTTATGCCTGTATACCTAAGAAAACAAAGCAAACAAGGGTAAGCATGGAAAGCTGCAGTTTATTAGAAATGGGATGAGAACAGCTATTGAAGATGGGTTAATGACTTAAAATTCAAGTTTTTCAATTCTGAAAATTCTATAAAATTAAGTTTATTACCTTTAAATAGTAATTCAGAACTTAAGACAAGCCTGTTATAAATGAAAATAAAATTAAGAAGTCACTGAATTTTGAATTTTAAGTAGAGATTATATATACCACAAAATCCAGAGCTTGCAGTTTGGTAAATGTATGATTGTATAATTTACTATATGTTTTGCAGAAAATGTGCAGTATGTTTTCTAAAGAATTCTCTGAACATTTATTTTCTTCTAACACATATGTCATTTGGAACCAGAATTTTGGTTGAAGCAGGTCCACTGGGGAATAATAGGCCTGTAGGCAATTCCTACTACCACTTATATAAAGAAGCTAGTGAAAACTGAACATGCTTACAGCCATATCATACTATTAAAAGAAAAGAAAATCTGGAGAGCAAATTCAATAGCATGGAATCTTGCAGAAATATTTCTAATAGGATTGTGTATACAGCTACAAACTGAATGTGTATGTAGATCTATGGATCTTATTCACACATATATACAAAGCTCCATCTATTTCTTTGCAATAAAATAAGTATTTCTTTTGATAGTTTTGTATCTGAAAAATCCAAGCCCTAAATTTAGAGGAAGCATATAATAATAATAAACTTCCCTTAAAATCAAGTAACTGCAAAGAAATTTAAGAAGAAATTCTTCTAGTATCCTATCTATATTAAAACATCTGGCGATTCTAAAACTGGCACATAGCTGCAAATTAAACATTTAGATTCCCAAACTACATAAAATGAAAAATGATAGGAATTTCTCTAATGTAGCCTGTATAACAGCAACTTTTTTGCAGTGTAATTTCATATCACATAATACAAGTAATATACTGTAGGTCTGCTAGAAAGAAAGCTAAAAGTCAGGTGGAAAAAAATCCCCATGTCAAAATGAGGTAAATTTCAAGTATTCATATGGTTCTGACAGTTTCTCTCTTTCTAATCAATTATTCTACAACTATTTTTCCTACTAATGAAAATATGCTTAAATTATAGTTTAAATTGTGTATATGTATGTTTGGATTCACCTTTAAAGTTTGAAATGTTCAGATGAATATGCAGCTTACCAAAAATAAAGTATGATTTACAAAGCAGCTAAAGAACAGCAAAATATATACATTTTTATATTTATTCATACTGTAGCAAATGAAGATGAAGAAACTGCATAACCTTTTAACTATCAAAAGAAATTGTTTACAATCCATTCATAACATCAGTCATAACAAAATCAAATTATTATATATTCTTGCTTTCATTCTAAATATATGTAAAGTGCAGTGGAACATAGTTTTCATGGAAAGATTAAAGTATGTTATAGAAATAATGTAAGAAGATTTAAAAAAAAAAACAGACAGATACCACGCTGAACATCATGTCACTGATACAGTAAGGCTACCATTACATAATGAGTAAACAGTACATCAATTGCATTAAGCCTATTTAAAGGATGGAAAATTACTCTAAGAACAAACAGTGACAGCCACTGAAATACTATAGCAGGAAATCATTATGTTTCTAAGCGACATTTTTTGGACAATCCATTGATATTGCTTCCTTTCCTCTTCTGGGAAATACTGGAATCTTTTGGGAGATCAGCCTGGCTTTTGTATTTCTCTTCATTGGTGATTTCTAAAGGCTGAAAGAGTATCAAAGAAAAACAATGAGATGGGGAAAGACTTTCATTCTCTATTTCCAGTTGCTCAAAGAATGAATACCTTTATTCATATCTTGCAAAAACATAAGCTTCCCAGCTTAGAACTTCAGAATCAATTTTCTGCTCTTTAAATACACAGACTCTATATTCTTGCAACTCACTACAGATTTCTTTAGGCACCCTATTTTACAGTTTATCAGTTTCAGTAGCATAAACACCAGGAGAAACTTCATTGTTTCCTATCACATAACTTTATTTCTGTTCGGAATGAATAAATTATTTTCTAACACT